>NW_027468848.1:13436528-13606528 GCF_046254945.1 Alosa pseudoharengus
AGGTTTTTGGTTCATACTTTTTGGTATGAGGCAGGTGTGAAGACTCAATACAAATTTAACTGAGGACATATGTACGCACAACTCGTTCTTACCATGCTGTGTTTAGAAAAATGTCCCACTTATTGCTGCCCTCGCAGCACCGAGTCACTTAGCTATAGGCTTGTAGCCTAATAAGCAAGTAGGCTAAGCTAGTCTCTCAGCTATACCAACAGGTGTGCTGTGTGTGTTCTGGTGGATGATAAATGGAGCGATGCGATGGGCCAGCTTAGTTATCAAACTTCCCAGCAGACAGGCGAACGTACTCCTGGTGCTTTTTCCTTCATCAGCTGTTTCTTCGTTCAGTGCTCGCACACATAGACAGTAAAACTCGCACATCCCACGTTATTCTTTTCTTCAGGCGTTTCAGGCTTCTTTGGTGGTTGTGTCCTACTTTCAGGCTCGACGTACCGCCCCCAGTTGGTGGGGCAGAGTATCACAGTTAAGCCGTAGTGCGCAGGCGCTAACCTTAACGATTTAACGTGCATTCAGGACAGCAGAATTTGGAGTATGCTTCACGTACACGGCAAAAATGACGCACGTCTTGGACACGCGCAAATGTGACGCACGACCATGCCAGAGCCTTAAGTCTCCTCGATCCCCTCCAATGTTGGCCACGCACAATATGGACCTGAGTGGAGGAAGTCAGATCAGATGACCCAACTTCCTCCATATCCCTCCCTCTTCAAAAGAAGCCCCTGCCACCTCTGAACCCCTTTACATTGCAAACAGATGGAAGAGGTGGCTATAATCAAAGCGGACCCCTGACATCAGTTGTCAAATGAATAAAAGTAGACTTTCATTTTAATCACCGAGAAATTGGACGCATCAGTGAGGAGACCTGAAGTGACCTTTAATCCTGTGTGTGTGTGTGTGTGTGTGTGTGTGTGTGTGATATGTGAGTAGGAGAACTGGCTCTGGGGGTTATTTGCATATTCATTTTGGTCTCAAATAAGCCACAGTTCCCCCATGTAATTACAGAGAGTACACCACCACCATCACCACCGCCACTGCGACCCTTCAGCGGGTCTTGCTGTGGTTGATATTCTCCGGTGCTGTAATTGAGTCCACAACGCGGCGGAGCTCAGCAGCGTGCTGCTCCTATTCGTCTTCAACATCCTCCTCTTCCCCGCCCGTTCCCTCTCATTGGAAATGCCATTAATCGCGCCGGCCCTGTTTGTTTGTCTGTCATCTCAGATTAGTGTTGCAAGTCTGCCTGCACGCTAAAGGCACACACGCAGCATCAGACGACTAATAATTTCCTTCCTCCCCGTCTTCCACTCTCTCTTACCTCCCACTTTCACTCTCTCTCTCTCTTACTCTCTCTCTCTCTCTCTTACTCACTCTCTCTCTCTCTCTCTCTCTCTCTCTCTCTCTCTCTTACTCGCTCTCTCTCTCTCTCTCTCTCTTTCAATGTTGAAAGCAGGAGACCCATCTGTCATTTCCGTGCCTGGTTTCAGGTGCATTTAAATGAGACGTATAATTTGCTAATGCTTATGCCCTTCTAGATGACCGTCACCCGACGACACCTTAGAAAGTCAGAGCATGAGTCATGAGTCAGTGCATGAGTCAGATAAACAGAGGTCCCACAAAGACTAGCACATAGCCCTGGGCCCCAGTTGAACTGGCACTTACTGTCATAAACGTCCCATTGCCTGCTAAATAAACTTGAAACAGAAAGAAACAAGAACTGTCATTAGCCAGCATAACTTTTGATATCCTGTAACATTAGTGGAATGATCATCTGAAGAGCAAGCCGTTCATTGTCCATTATGTGCTAAAGACCGACACCAGCAGTTTATTACACCCCTGAATCTCCTCTCTGTACTACAGCAAGTTGTTTTCATGACAAGATCCCCTCACGGCCTTAAAACGGCTTGAATGTGACTTTATACCTTCTTCCTTATTTCCGGTGTTACATGGCAACTGGCACCGATGTTAACTGGCTGCGTTGGTGACGTTTCATGAGTGATGACGTTTCTTCGACAGATGTGGCCGCTTGCAGATTTGTCACTTTGCATGACATATTTAAATGTCAAAATTGTCTGTAGTAGGTTACGCTACATGCACTGGACCATGAATATGCCACCAAAAAAATAAGTAACTAAATAGCCTAATTATAACTTCACGTGGGTAGAACCTGCCTCCTAAATGAAACTGCCTACATGAAAACCATTCATCTACCTTCTTGCACCACGAACAAGCTGACAGATCATAGTGAAATTTACTTGGTATGTATTATTATGACCGGTTTAGTCAGATTTATTTATTTATTTATTTTTTTCTTTTTCGCATGCCCAAATTTCCGTCAATGATTCCCGGGACACTGAAAGACCGGGGTACACGAAACTTGGTGGGCATGTAACCCCACATGGATAGCATGGAACCATCGGTATCGGTACCATACAGTTTTGATCTGTAGCCCCCCCGCTGGACTGGACCCCCCGAAAGGAGGGTAGGGCAGACACAGTTTTCTGTGAATATCTCGAGAACCGTAGGGTTTAGGAGGACCTTTTTTTTTTTGTATGTTAATCTCAAGGGGCCATGTCAACCCATTCCATAACCACTCATT
This sequence comes from Alosa pseudoharengus, assembly GCF_046254945.1. Taxonomy (NCBI): domain Eukaryota; kingdom Metazoa; phylum Chordata; class Actinopteri; order Clupeiformes; family Clupeidae; genus Alosa; species Alosa pseudoharengus. The sequence continues at coordinate 13,439,137 of NW_027468848.1, forward strand.
TCATGTATAGCGCCACCTAGTTAAACACAAAAAAGTAAAAATGAGGTGTTGTAATCGCAGATATCTGTGACCTAACATAGTCAAAACTGCACAAAATTGGAAGTATAGGATCATTATGACACCCTCTGTATGCACGCCAAGTTTCGTGGAATTCCGTTCATGGGGGGCCACACAATAAATTAATTTATGTTACTATACACCAACTGGCCTGTAGGTGGCCAGAGACAGTTTTCTGTGAATATCTCGAGAACCGTAGGGCCTAGGAGGTCCACCTTTTTTATGTATGTTGGTCTTAAGGGGGCATGTCAACCCATCCCATTACCACTTATTTCATCTATAGCGCCACCTAGTTAAAAATTAAAAAGCAAAAAATTAGGTGTTTTCATCACAATATCTCTGGCTGACAAGGTCAAAACTGCACAAAATGAAAAGTGTAGGATCATTATGACACCCTCCGAATGCATGCCAAGTTTTGTGTACTTTCGTTCATGGGGGGCCTTACAATAAAATAATGTATGTGTACATTTAGTGACGTACACCAACAAGGATTCCCGGGACACTGAAAGACCGGGGTACACAAAACTTGGTGGGCATGTAACCCCACATGGATAGCATGGAACCGTCGTTTTTCGTTTTGATCTGTAGCCCCCCCGCTGGACTGGACCCCCCGAAAGGAGGGTAGAGCAGACACAGTTCTCTGTGAATATCTTGAGAACTGTAGGGACTAGGATGACCATTTTTTCCCGTATGTTTGCCTCCAGGGGTCATGTTAACCCATTTCATGTGCACACATGTGCACAAACAGATACACACACACACACATACATTCACAGTAATCATACGTATGACACATACTCACACAGTAGACATATGTACGCTTGCATGCACAGGCACATACGCAGGCACACACACAAGCACGCGCACACACACACACACACACACACACACACACACACACACACACACACACACACATAACATAAACATGTACATGCACACATGCACACAATTCAAGAATTTCTCAGAATTATGAACAGGCAAGATGGAGGTGGGGTTGTATAAAATGAATTTTACATGTGAAATCTATGAACTAATCATGTTTTGACTTGTTGTCTAGCAGATATCAGTGAGAATTGAGTGTGGATAATGCAATTTAGTGAGACAGCTAGAATCATACAGGCCTTTCAGCGTGATTTATTTTTGTGGAAAAAATGTGCTGGACTGGGCGGCGGTCATATTTTGTACCGCTCTGCGGTACATCTAGTTATGATTGTAGCAAGTTAACATGGCTGATCATGGTATATGGCTACCTTCTGTACCGTGTTATCTTGCTACAGCAGTTGGCCAAGCCAGTAGGTCTTCAAAGTGTTAAGTTTTCAAACGTTTCACTGACTGCTAGTTTATCTGTAGCCTAAATTGAGGAAGCATTGCTGGTCTAAAAATAAATAGATAATAATAAAAAAACCTGCGATGGGCGAGAATTGAACCACATGTCGACTAGCGTGATATAGAAACATGTAGGCATTAACCTGTTGCACCACAGGAGAAGCACAGCCTGATGAATTTAGAAATAAACTATCAAAAGAACATCAAACCCATGTTTACCCATGTTTACGTGTCAGCAACATTAACATTAATAGCCTATAAGCCTAAGAGTTTTGACTCTCCCTGTGCGCAAATTTTGTGTAAAATATGGACACGTTATAGACTTATACTTCCCTATGCAGTGCGTTTCAATGCCTGTGTTTCATGAACTGAATTCTTAAAAGAATAGGCTGGACAAAAGGATACACAATTTCAAACACATTTTTATTTGATTTATTTGCTGGCGATCATGTGCCTCTACAGACACTTCAGGTAGGGGCGGACGGCCACAGTCTAACCTCAGCGAAAACTTAACCATGATATTTTGAAGGCCTACTAAACGGCTTGGGAAACAGTAGCCAGATAACATGATCAGCTATGTTAACTTGTTACAATGATAATAACGTTAGCTGACTTCTTTTAATTATACAAGTCAAGTCAATTTCTCTTTGAGCCCCCAGCTGGTACGGGGTGCAAGCAGGTAGACGTCTGATTATCAATCAAGCACGTCAACTTATTAGTGGTTCAATGCCCACATGGAGTTAAATTATGCTATTAAGGTGTTTGTTTTTTGGGTGGCATATTCATGATCCAGTGCATGTAGTAGACAATTTTGACATTTAAACGTCATGCATATTTGTGTTCGTCTGTAGTTTATATCAGAGAGTGACAAATCTGCAAGCAGCCGCATCTTTCCAAGACTCGTCATCAACTGTGAAACGTCATCAACGCAGCCAGTTACAGTTTTTCTCAGTCGCTTTGGTGCTTTTTTCAGATCAGAATGAAAATTCTCATAACTATTAGTTCAACCTCCACAACATTTAGTCATTTGTGCACATCATAGTAGCAATTTCTCCTTCCTCTGAACAAATTGCAAATGCTTTTGGACATGTATCAGTTGCTTTCATACAATTCTCTGCTGTTTTTTAACATTATCATTTGCTTATGTCATGTCAGTCAAAATGAACTATACTTATGGATACTGAATAGTCGTTCGCAATAAAACTAATAGTCTTTATTTCATTGCTTGAGTCATTACATACAAAATTGGTGAACTAGTTATCAAATTCTGTCACAATGCTGCAGAATTGCAAAGAGCATACAGTAAAAATGTACATATTCAGTGTCTTGTACTCACTTACTCCCCTAACTACAGCAATGTGTAACTTTACTGTAGTTTTCAAATGGCTGTACAAGTACTGTATAGTGCTGTCTTGAGCATGTTCAGGTAGTGTCACCGAGTTCTGACCTTTTTTTTGCATTGGAAAACACTGAGAGAACTGTCATAATGAAAACATGACAAAGCCATTTGACTATCTTGTTCATAAACGATGGTGTCAAGACTTCTCATTTTGATGACACTGACAGTTTCATTGACATGAATACCTGCTTTTGAGGAATGGACTATCCATTTTGAGCAAGTGACGTGCTTTTGCAGGTCATCCACTAGGTTTTGCAGTTTGCACTAATTGTTTTGAGAAATACACTAACTGCTGTGCAAATGTTAATAGTGATGTGAGAATAGCACCAAAGCGACTGAGAAAAACTGTAACATCAGATCCGTCAGGAATCCATCAGGCTCAGGCCTCCTCTCCATACACTGCTTAAATCAATGAAATACTTGAGACATCATAAACAACGCAAATGAACTTTGTTTTTAACAATTTTAACCACCTCTATTTTCAAATCTATAACAGACCATCAACAAATCTTTTATTTCCAACTTGTTACAGTGACGCACAGTCTGGACTTGAATGCTCTCACCCAGCTGTTCAAGCAGGAGTGCAGAACACATTTTAAAGATCAAAGAGTGATCCCAGTGAGCGGGTCCACAATGTTGCTAAATATAACGACACATGTGTTTCCCTATGTTAATGAAACAATTTAATTAATCCCCTTTTTGTGAAAACATTTGGTCTCTCTTGGAAAATATGTTGTTTGACTGTGCGCCAAATTACAAAGGATATATGATGCACACAAACATGGAGACACCCTGTAATGTCTGAAGGCACCACTGGAAATCCCATTTAATTTCATAGCATTAAGCAACACTACACATTACAAAAGATAAATACAATTCTGATCAGGATAAATCTCATATCAACAAATATCTCTTTTAAATAACAGTTATGTGGCTGTGTATTAACACGGCTTCAATTAGTCTAATCCATTTTCATTCCATGAAATACACTATTTTTTTATGTTTAACAAGAGGGGCTTTGTTCTAAAAGATGACTGTCATAGAGAACAGAGCTCACTTCCAACAAACACAAAGTTCCAGAACAGAAATATGAAACATTATAACAAAAACATGGAGCAATTCCAAAGACGTTAATGAGGAAATGATTGGCTGATTTATGGAAGAAACCTTCAGATTTCAGATAGTCATTTGTGCACAGAGTAAGAGATGCAAACACGTTGTAGAAGCAAAAAGAGTTGTTACATAATTTATTTCACATCATAAAAAACACTCAAAACTCAACTTGTTGTAGTTCCATTCAGTATGTCAAAACTGAACATGTTGCGTTTCCATTTTGTATGTGATTGATATTGATGTCCCAAGTTATCAAAACCTCTGGTCCTTTCTGTTCTACCGGAGGTCAACTAAGATAATACAAAGGATCCGGATCCCCCCCCCTTCTCTCTCTCCCACTCACTTCCTGTCATTCTTCACTGTCCTGTCATTAAAGGCATAAAAAGGCCAAAAAAATATACTTAAAAAAAAAAAAGTGTTATGCTGTCACTACTGTGGCTAAGTCATCGAACCTCTCATTTCCTTCAGCCAGAGTTCAGACTAACTATGATTGACATGGAAGCAGCCAATTCACTCAAGATTGTTCCATTATCAAACACGTGTACCGTTATCAATATAGGGTGCAGTCGAACTCCAAACATGCAAAGGTAACAAAGAAAGCATTTCCTGCCTGCATACAGTGTTGGGCAGGTTCTCCATGACAAAATCATTGTTGGGGCGTTTTTTTGCTGAAGAGGGTGGGTTTTTGAACGTGATTAGGCGGAAATCACTCAACCCAATCTGGCAACACTGCCTGCATAATATAAGAGCATTCAGTATAAAGAAAAACTGTTTCATTCTCACAGCAGACTCGCATAGTTTTTTTAGCAAACATAGTAATGACGGTGTCCCTTACATCTGTACTGAAAGCCTCTTTGCATACAAGGCCTCTGCTAGATTACATGTCTCATATCATCCTAGCAATCTAACTCCATCTGATGGAGCAATAACAGGCATGTGTAATTCTGTAGGATTCAGGTTGTCCTTAACACAATCCCATGGCATTCTTCCAAGGGCATAGATTTGCTTATGGACCACATGGGATGACAAAATTGGGATGCCAATATTTTACTCATTCATATTATATTATTATGAGCATACTCATTCATATTATTTTTTTATTATTAAAGGAGAACTCCAGGGGCCTCATTTATAAAAGTGTTGCGTAGAAACCATCCTTCATTTGATCTTAGATCATTTCTGAAATGATCGTACGTGTGATTCAGAGAACACGAACGTACGCACAAAAAAACGTGCGTATGCCACCCTTCCAGATGTGCCCATTATAAATCACAAATGAACGTCAACTTGTGCGCAGCCGGATGGTTTTAGGTCTCCGCCTTGTAAACACCCCCTCATCAATATCATTAGCATATGTTTTAATGAAATCAATGGCCTAAAAGCTGTAGCCTATGTAAAATTATATATTGAAAACATTGTATAGGCCTAGCCTATGCCATCTGATGTTAACTAGCCTATACGCGTCAGTTCGAATAGCTTAACTAATTATGTTTTTTCCAGCAAAGCTTTCTGGAAAGAGATCGTATGCATCCATGTCCATTGTCCTCTGCTCGCTTTCATTCCTTTTGCTTGCAGTAATGTGAATAATCAACATTTAGTATGTTTAGGCCTACTTTGTAGAAAAAAAATTGGGTAGGCCTACCTTATGAAGGAAAGACCTAGGCCTATACAGCATAATCCTGTACGTTATGGTACAGTAGGCTACTGTATGTTTCCAATATGACCCAGGGTAATATGCTGATTTAGTCTACAAAACAGAGGACTAAATTAAGCGTGAAATGTCATGTAGGCTTAACGTTTCTTTTAGGATATGTTTTTGCTGAAAAAGTACCCTAGTTCGCCGGTCATTATTCATTCATTCTGCATATCTTTGCTATCGTTTTCTTTCAATAATGTCCAATGGCTTAAACATTTTCCTTTATTGTTTGCTTTAGGCCTACCTTTATATTTTAGCCTACATTATTCAACTCACGTACTGTCATCTGATATTGGGCACTGCCAGTCAAAAAAAGCAAACAGTTGCGCGCTGTGCACCTCTTTACGCAACTCCGACGCAACACTAAATATGAAGATGCCTTGCTTTCAGAAGATAACTTCCGTCCCTTGGTTGTGTAGGCTATATATGATATAGAATATCTATAGCCTACATTGTATAGCTTACATTCAAATATTACCTTTCTGTTACGAAGCTGGGAATAGGCCTATGAGCGCAAATTAGGATGTAGTGGAGGCTAAACGCGAGTAAAAGCAGTTTATCCACCTCTGAAATTTCAGAATTAGAGTTTAGGCCTACCCACCTCTTATTAGAGTTTATCCACCTCTCAAAAACGTTTATTCACTTTTAACATTCAAAACTGTATGATCAAATACTATCCTATATTCCCAATACTGCACAATAACCTCCAACATTATCAAACTGTTCGAATGCCTTTTTGAATGCCTTCCTCTCCTAAATGAGGGTAATTGGACATTTGATGGTCAATATTAGATTGGTGAGAACACTAAATATACTAGATCACCTGTAAGAATGTTTCAATTAGGCTATTCTATCGTAGGTCTTGGTGGGTTTTTTTTAGATATTGTGAAATAAGTACATCTTTTCACTTTCTTAAGTGGGCTATAGTTCTCATTAGCAGTTTTATAAACATTAAGCTGCGTCCAAAAACGTCTTTAAAAATCTTCTGATATTGATCATGCATATGGCAAAGAAAGACATGAGATCGTTGGTCTTGGAATTTTGAAAATGCATCGCACTTGGACCTCAGATTACTTGCAGTACCCCGGCATTACCACAAGGAAATGGTCGTACGTCAAGTTTGAACCTGACGTGGAGATAAGCACTTTTTCACGTCAAAGACGGTTTTTATAAATCTGAGCGTTGGCATGGATTTGAGCGTACGCACGGTCTAAGATCAAATCTGTGCATAAGAACGCTTTATAAATGAGGCCCCTGACGTGGAGATAAGCACTTTTCCACGTCAAAGACGGTCTTTATAAATCTGAGCATTGGCATGGATTTGAGCGTACACATGGTCTAAGATCAAATCTGTGCGTAAGAACGCTTTATAAATGAGGCCCCAGTTTTTCACATAGATCTCTGTTGCTCGAGGTCACCGAGTACTTTTGGTACGAAAAAACCCAAAAAACAATAGGTTTTACCTAGCTTGAGTTGCAGCAGCCAGGTAGCATAAACATCTGGACTCATGGACAAGCCCCCAGAGTGTAGCACTGTAGCTGCCTGGCTGCAGCAACTTGAGCTAGGTAAAGCTAGGCTTGAGATAGTTTTTTTTAGTACCGACAGTACTCGGTGACTTCGAGAATCGGAGATCTATGTAGAAAATTGCCGGAGTTCTCCTTCAAGTTGTATTCATTCCAATGTACCCTCATAAAGTCATCCCCAGGACACAGTTTAGACATTTTGATTGACTGAAACCGAATGCTTGTTGTTGCACTGTATATAGGACAGCCCATCTTCAGTGGATGACTATACAACACAGAGTGAAGGTGTTTTGTACAGCCCCCCTGGGTACTCTAACTGAGGGGAACAAATTCGACTGTGGGGGGAAAAAATCTGGTTGAGGGAAAAAAATCTACCTGATATTTTTTTCTCCACAAAAGTGTATTAGATTTCTTTTCCCCTAAGGGACCGTTCGTTATTTATAAACGGGGTCACCGGAGGGATTTTGAGTGCTTCAATCAAAAGTTGCATGACCCTCCCCTGCCTGCAAGAAAAATTTCAGCGACCCTCCAGCAGTCTTTTCAAAAAAGACATGACCCTCCCCGGCCAATCGTCGATAGGCCTACCTAGCGCTATATGGAGCGCTATGAAAACACACCGACATAAGCAATCGTTCTAAACTCACCCTCTGCTTTCTGATCTTACACATCACACTTCACCAAGATGGTGGCCATTTCTGTAGATATACTCACTAACATTGTTGTGGAAACACAATAAGCATGGAAACTAAATGCACACTTCCTGCAACTGCATTAGTCTACTTGAAATAATTTACTCCTCTAGTAAGTATTCACATGAAATAAAACAATAAAACATTGAGACCATTCAACAAAGCACACTGGGTAATAACAAATTCAACACATGAACTTGTTGCTATGGACTCGTCTCTAGGCTTCCTCAGTCATTGTAAAGCTGCCGAAGCTGAACATTATCCAAAACTCAATTTCTCAGACGAGCGTCAATTTGGGAGCTTGCTACACTCCTTTCTTCTCAAATGACTTGAAAAGACCGTTTGCACAATTTCACAAATAATCACAGGGACCGAAAAATACCTAACATGCCAACTTTTTCCGGGTTTAGGCCTATCATTTTAACTTTTCCCCGCTGTCTTGCCGTTTTAATATTTTGCCGTAGAATATCCCATATTACTGTAATAGGCTACTCTCATAACATTAGTCCTGCATTCTGGCCTGTCTCTGTGTTGTCCTGTTGTTACCCCTTGCCCTTCCAGAGAAACAGATGTATTCAAATCATCGTTTTGCTTGCTTGAATGCGAACTCAGTGATGTTAACCTAAGTAGGCCTATTTAAGTTAACGACGTGGTTGTTGTGAGAGCACGATTCATTGGCGCTTGCAGTGTTCGGCCGTAGGCTATGTCTACGTGCGCACCTGCCAGGCTAAGAGCCAAAGAAATCCCCCTGTATATTCACTCCAAGTTGGCCTAACATAACTTACCAACTCTAGCCTACACTGTAGTCCATAAACTGGCTATTTATATGACCAATGTATTTGTATTCTGTATTCTGCTTTATGAAGCAGAATTACGCACTGCTACTTGGAACGTAACACATTTTTGTTGGCAGGAGAGAGAATGACAGCGATTAACAAATTGCACTTGTTGCTGGTTACCAATAAATACTATATATTTTTTTGCAAACAACAAAAACAGAAAGGATGGAGACAGCAAAGCTAGAGATGGGCAGGAACAAGGTCAATTGGTAGAAATGCTTGTCAAAACGTTAGGAGCTGGATGTGTGGATGAATGAAGCACAAGTATGCTTTATAAGCATGCACACTGTTTAAAGTTAGGATAGGCTACACGGTAAACTACAAGTAAACCAAAGTTAGCTTTTTTAGGGCTGGATAAAGTTGACCAAATGGATATAGGCTGTTAGGCGTGAATAAAGTAGGCTACTTTGTTGCTCCAACCCTTCCAACGTTAATGGGGACGGATGTTGACATTTTCCATATTTTGCGTGAGAAACCCGGGAAATCTCCCTTATTTTCATTGTTCAATATTGACAGAGCTATGGAACGAAAGAGAACGTTATATGGCGACAGAAATCAACAATCAAACAAGCCACTTTGATTTTTTGCTGTTTTCATTAATACAAAAGATGGGTGACCCCCCCCCCCCCTCCTAGACAAAAAAAGTTAGTTGACCCTCCCCTCAACAAAGAATAAAAAGACATGACCCTCCCCTATTTTCCTCCGGTGACCCCGTTTATAAATAACGAACGGTCCCTAATCCAGATTTGTCCCCTAATTGAATTAATTTTTTTCTGCCATGTCACCTCAGGGGATCTGTAGTGACACTGCGTCACTTGCTATGTCTATTTTTTTTTTTTTTTTTGTTAAAGTGTTTAAACTAAAAAAAAGAATCTACACCAACTTTAAAACATAGCACCTCGGGGCAGCCGTGGCCCACTGGTTAGCGCTTCGGACTTGTAACCGGAGGGTTGCCGGTTTGAACCCCGACCAGTAGGCACGGCTGAAGTGCCCTTGAGAAAAGGCACCTAACCCCTCACTGCTCCCCGAGCGCCGCTGTTGTTGCAGGCAGCTCACTGCGCCGGGATTAGTGTGTGCTTCACCTCACTGTGTTCACTGTGTGCTGAGTCTGTTTCACTAATTCACGGATTGGGATTTTCCCTCACGGGATCAAAAGAGTATATTCTATACTATACTAGATTGTCATTGAACATCAGCAAAGAATAGAATAGAATATCAGTTTAAAGGCTTTCCACACTAGGCACACTATTGATGTGATATTAAGTACATTTTAAGTTATTGTATATTGTATATTATTATTGTATATTGTGCCTAAGGCTACTAAAAATGAACACACAAATATGATCTAATTCAATATATTTGACTAATTTTCCTGTGCATACTATATGACATGCAGTAGACTATATGTCATGAATCAACTAATCATTTGCCTCTTGTAGCCATTAAGCCAGCAATAGATATTTTGAATGCAGCCAAAAATGTATTCATGTTACATGTTAAATGGTTCCCTTACTGAATATTGTAATATGACTAATTAAACCAAATATGCCTATTCTAACAGAATGTTTTTACTGCATTAATATGATGCATATATGAATCGTTTTACGTCACTTCATCTAACCCTGTTTACATTCAAACAGCGGCCTTGTGTGAGTCATAAGAATCGTGATTGGTGGAGGACTTGAGGGAGTGTTGCTGTGCTGTACACCACTGGAGTGGAAGACGAGCATGGAGAGCATCCTTGAAAGAGAGAGAGAGAGAGAGAGAGAGAGAGAGAGAGAAAGAGAAAAAAAAACTGAAATATTTGTAGCTTGTATGTGTGTGTTTCTGTGAATCACAGGGTGACCCACTCCCCAACCGAGAGGAATACATCTGAGAGGTTGTGGGCTACTTCAGAGAGACCCTTTAGCACTTGCACTTGTGTGAGAGAGCATGTCTAGGCAGAAGCAGGATCGATTTGAGACGAGAGTTTATTAATGAAAGCTATACAGACCTAGGTATTCATTCCTTTAGGTCTCGTATTAAATGTTTTATTTCTTCTCCAGCATCTTCAAGTAATGTATGTATTATTACTGTGGGTAGTGATATTGTTTGTGGTTGTGCTAGTCAAAAAAGATTTTCAGTTTGAGTTGAAGACTTTTGTGAAGCCTTTTATTTTGCAATCTGTGTATCTTTTGGAAATAAATGTCCCAGTGATGTTGTTTCTTGGACCTGTACATTGCACTACCATGACAACCAAATAGGCCTTTAAGTATTATAGGGCATACATATGTATGGTCTCATAAGTATGTGGACTGTCATTGGTCACCTGAGATATGGCTTACCACCATGTTTTAGTGATTGGATTCTAATGGCAGCCGTGGCCTACTGGTTAGCGCTTCGGACTTGTAACCGGAGGGTTGCTGGTTCAAACCCTGACCAGTAGGCACGGCTGAAGTGCCCTTGAGCAAGGCACCTATACCCCTCACTGCTCCCCGAGCGCCGCTGTTGTTGCAGGCAGCTCACTGCGCCGGGATTAGTGTGTGCTTCTGTTCACTGTGTGCTGAGTGTGTTTCACTAATTCACAGATTGGGATAAATGCAGAGACCAAATTTTAACGGGATCAAAAGAGTATATATACTTATACTTAATGCACTTATGAATTCCTCTTAAAGAAATACCTCAAACATGCAGTTCTGCATTTTGTTAATGTTATATAACACATTTAGGCTACTCGCTGTGTTTCTTAGGGTATTACCAAAACTCTGTATATATGTGTACATGAAGGTCTACATCTCTCTCTTGATATCTCTTCTCTCTCTCTCTCTTTCTCTCTCTCACTCTCTCTCTCTCACACACACACACACACACTGTTTTTGCTAACAAAATTGCAATAAAGACCCTGTTAAGTAGAACATAACTCGTTCATGGTCACCCTCCATGGGTGGGGGGCGGACTCTTACTCAGAAACTCCCCACACCCACATCATTCATCACCAAAGCATGTGTGCCATATTATCATCTGCATTCGAGCCGCTAAGTGTCTCTTGTCCAGATCTGCTCCTGCCAGACAGCACACTAAATGGCGTCAGCCGGTCTTTGTTGTCGCTAATGTGGCCATCAATCGGCCATCATCCCTAATCACTTCCCTAATGCAAAGCCCCCTCAGACTGGCCTGCCACAGCAAACAGAGTGGAAAATATATAAAAAATAAATAACTAGTATATGCGCAGGTGAAGGAATAGAAATAAATATTACATGAATAATAAAATAAGCATCTCATAATGGAATGACTGCTTTTGCACGCACCATAAAACTGTCATTAAAAGGCATTAAACAATGCATTTTATCTACATAAAAGAACCTAACAGAGAAAGGAATCACATTTTGGGCAACATATTTGAACCAAACTAACCTGAAGTATCACTTTTCAACCTTTGGCTGAACCTGGTATGTTGCTACAGCACTGAGCCAAAGGGCTTACAGGAGCATCCTACAAAGCAAAATAATTTCAAATAATACTTGCAGGGTATCAGCTTAAACTGTGAAACCAAGGAGGTGGCTGTAAAATGTAAAAAGATGTTTGCACAACATAGTATGACTGCATGTGGAAAAGTGTAGTATGGATGCATGGATCTTTGATGTGTTTGGATCAAAGAGTAGAGCGTTTACGAGACGAACTGCAGATAGGATGCATGTAGCCCTGCGGAGGAGTGCTTGGCACAGGGAGTGTGTGTCTGTGAATATGAGGCTTGCTTGGCACTGTACTCTGTGTTCCAGCACATGGATTTGAAGTGAAAATGACAAAAAATGACAGAAAATTACGGAAAAGGCTCCAAATATGACATTTTACCCATGGCTTTGTACATTTCCATTGGGCGAATCCTGTTGGAATTCTTTGTATATACTAATTTCTTTACTTATATAACTCTAAAGCATACAGAGATGGCTCCTTAGGTGCCTGCGGGTCCTTGGCCAATTTTTAGGTAAGGTCGAAGATTCATATACTCCAGACACGGGAAATACCGAACTGTCATTGTTATCCATTTTACAACAGCATACCATCCCCTGTGTATAAAAAATTCTGAGAGTAAGGAAACACGTTTTTTGCTATTTTAGAAAAAATGCTATTTTGATCGAGAAATTTGATGCCATAGAAGGGGATATTTAACTGATTCAGTGTGCACAGAGAGGGCATTCAATATCACACGACAGTCGCTCACTCAGATGCAGTTTGGATACGCTGTCAGACTTAGTATGCAATATCTGTCATTTTTAGCATAATTGAGATTATTACATTTTAGACTTTTTATGACTATTATGAACAAATTGTTTGATGACCAGGACAGATAATAAAAATTAGAAAAGTTATTTGCATCATTCATAATGCCTTCATTGGAGTTTGATTTCAATCAGCTTCACTCTATCTCTATAAGTTTCCTTCGGAAATGTCTTTGGCTGTAGCCTATGCTTTGAACAGTACTGTAAATATAGGCCCATATCATATTCAAGAACACACAGACTGCTTGAGTGACAGGCAGATGCCATCATACAGTTTCTCTGGGTATTTTGCTGTGCCATTTGCTTTAGGCTTATCAGGTTTGACGCTTGTGATGTTTGACGATGATAACATTTTGTGGTGTAGGGAAAATCCAATGTGCACAAGTTGTTGGGCTTCAGAAAGTTTTGTGGACTTCAGAATGACTGGCAGCAGCCTCGTCAGAACTTCTCCTACATCCTCCCCCCCTCCCCACACACACACACACACGCACACAAACATACACACACACACACACACACACTCACACAAAAACATTATCATCATCATCTCTCATTCAGTCATTCACTCAGATATACACACACGCACACACACACGCACACGCACACACACACACGCACACACACACGCGCACACACACACACACACACACACACACACACACACAAGCAGGAGAGTGGGCCGTTTAGGAGGAGAGAGAACAAAGGTGATGGACAGGTGGATGGATGGGTGAATGAATAGAATAAGGGATAAATCAGAGTGATGCGGAGGTGAGAGACAGGCCAGCAGAGATGGAGACTGATGGAGAGATGGAGACTAACTCAGAGGAAATGAGATCACCAGAGAGAGAGAGAGAGAGAGAGAGAGAAGGAGAGAGACAGAGGGAAAGAGAGAGAGAGAGGGAGAGAGACAGAGAGGGAAAGAGAGAGGGCAAGAGAGAGAGAGGGAGAGGGAGAGAGAGATGAAGAGAGAGAAAAAGAGAGGGAGAGAGACAGAGAAGGAAAGAGAGAGGTAGAGAAAGAGGGAGAGAGAGAGAGAGACAGAGAGAAATCTATGAACTAGCGGTGCTGTTGGAACACTCTGCAGCCCCTGGACTAACCCTTCAAGAAGAAGAGGTTAAATTCCTGCTCTTTGCAGACGACCTAGTGCTCCTGTCGCCCACAGAACAGGGCCTACAGCAGCACCTAGACCTGCTAGAGAAGTGCTGCCAGACCTGGGCCCTGACAGTAAATCTTTCAAAGACAAAAATCATGATTTTCCAAAAGAAACCCAGATGTCAGGAACACAGACACATGTTCACCCTAGGTAGCACCGTCCTAGAGCACACAATGCAGTATACTTACCTCGGTCTGGTCATTACTGCATTAGGAAGTTTCAGTAAATGCACTAAAAGAAAAAGCCCACAGAGCCCTATATGCTATAAAATCCAATTTTTACAATATAAATATACCAGTCAGTATCTGGTGCAAACTATTTGACAGTATACAGTAATACAGCCTATTGCGCTATATGGAAGTGAGGTTTGGGGTCCACTCAGTATGCAGAACTACACTACATGGGACAAGCATCCTATAGAACCCCTACATGCCGAATTCTGCCAAACTGTATTGAAAGTTCAAACTAAAACACCCAACAACGCATGTGGAGCAGAATTAGGCTGTTATCCATTGGCTATACCTATTCAAAAAAGATCCCTAAAATTCTGGATGCACCTGAAATCTAGTCCCAAAAACTCTCCAGTTTGAGGCACAAAAAACAGAAAAGAGTCCCCTGTGCCAGCTGGTACTGAAGCTCACTAATTCAGTAACAACAACTAATACACAATACGCTCAGACCAGTTCTGTTTCCAAACTACACATTTGTGTCAATAAAATCATCAAACAAGCAAAAGGGAGAACCCAAACTACAAGCCAAAGTAGGATGAAATTCTATCTAACCCTAAACAGAGATTATACATTGGAGAGTATCTCATCTCTGTCAGAGATACAAAGCAGAGGCCAATCCTGACCAAGTACAGGCTCAGTGACCACACCCTTGCAGTGGAAACTGGTAGGCAAAGAAAGACCTGGATGCCAAAAGAAGAAAGAACATGTGCTCACTGCCAGACAGGGAAGGTTGAGACAGAGGAGCACTTTCTTCTATACTGTGAAAAGTTGAAAGAATTAAGACAACCCTTTTTCCATAAATTTAAAACCACCTACCCAAATTTCGAAGAGCTAAACAAAAATGAAAAAATGGTTATCCTCTCAGGAGAAGGTCCTTCAGCTGGCAGCAAAATTATGCCATAACCTGAGGGACACTAGTGTAATGTAAATATATATACAATGTTTTATTTTTATTTTATTTTATTTCTTTGTATGGTCTATGTGTATGTGTGTGTGTGTGTGGTGGTGTGTGTGTGTGTGTGGGGGGGTGTTTGTATTGTATCGTTTTTGTCTTTGTCCTCCATCCTTCCTTTACCCTCTATTACCTATATTACCAATGGATATTTTTAAGTTCTAAGTTTAGATCTATGTATGTTACTCATAAATGTTTATACACTGTTATGCTATTACCTATATGGATATTCTATACGTTCTAAGTTTAGATCTATGTATGTTACTCATAAATGTTTATACACTGTTATGTATGACTGTTTTGGCAATGCAAATGCCCTTTTTGTCATGCCAATAAAGCACCATTGAATTTAATTTAATTGAATTGAATTGAAAGAGAGCATGCCTGGTGTATTTGTTAGGATTCTCTGGGGTGACCAGGAGAGAGATATAGTCTCCCTGTCACAAGGTAAGAGGATTCTGCTGATAATATTATAGCAAAGTTCAAAAGCATTGGTGGTTGAAAGTACCAAAGTAAAAAAAAGATAATAAAAAACAATAGAGAAATGAGAGATTGAAAAAGATAAAGTTAACAGCTAGACAGCTAAAGGAATATATGAAAATAATAAATTTAAAAAAAGCCAAAGCTGTACAGGCTAAGGCCATTTGCAGTATCAATGACTCAGTAGGGCAAAGTTACATGGCATCCCAGTGAAGAGAGTTATGCAGAGGCACATTGCAGAATTATCAAACAATGATTACATTGTATTTCTTTTTCTTTTGCATAGTCAGAAGTGTGCTCATGCTCTGCTTCCTCTGCTGCTGCAAAGATGGATTACACTTTACTTGACAGTGTTGACACTGTCATGAACGTGTCATAAACAAGTTATAAACGTTTATGACATAACCCCTCTGTTAAGTGACATTCGGTTTTGTCATAATAAATTAGGGTTAGGATTAGGGTTATGTTTAGAGTTATGGTTAGGGTTAGGGTTAGGGTTAGGTTTCATGT
This sequence comes from Alosa pseudoharengus, assembly GCF_046254945.1. Taxonomy (NCBI): domain Eukaryota; kingdom Metazoa; phylum Chordata; class Actinopteri; order Clupeiformes; family Clupeidae; genus Alosa; species Alosa pseudoharengus. Next base: position 13,455,366 of record NW_027468848.1, read on the forward strand.
GTCATGACAGTGTCATGTCACTCTTATGTCGATACTGTCAAGTAAAGTGTTACCGAAGAATCGATATCTGTGCCCTTTGGCGCCATTATTCAACACTATTTAGAACCAAGATAATACCCAAGTTTAGGCAAAAACTGATTAAAAGGGCCTTGACACGATCAACAATGTTACATGGTGCAATCTCAAGCATTTTGGGCATACATTGACCATGTCAGAGACTGAATTCTCCATGCTATTATCATTACGGCAATGTAGCATCTGATTGAGTTTGAAGCCGTTACAGAACTGTGTTGCTTAATAGCATGGTGGTGCTGTTTTTTTATTTTATTCCTGCCTGTCTCTTCCTGCTTGTGTGCAGGTTTTTTTTCTCTCATTTTGTTCCCATCGACAGCTCACATCATCACCCAATTTCTCTTTTAACACCTCTAAATAGAGGGCAGCTCTACACACAGTGTGTGAGTGAGACACAAACACACACACACACGCACACACACAAACACACACAGACACACACACACACACACACACTCATACACACACTCATACACATACATGCACGCATGCAAAGAAACACATACAGTACACTCATTCACTGTCTCTCACAAGCATATGCACTTTAAAATACAAACTTTCTCTCTCTCTCTCTCCCTGTTTCTGCCCGCTTTGTGTGTTTTAATGTTTATGTGCATGTATATACTGTTTTCCTGTATACAGCACTTTGGTTAATGAAAGCTGTGTTTAAACCTACTTAGTTACTTATATTTTTTACAAATGACAAATGAAGCTCCAACAATAAGAAGAAGCATTTTTGAGTCCTACATTTTTTTTTGTCTAACACTCACACACAAAGCTATTTTTAAATCTCTGCTGAACACACAACGTATGGGTAATTTCGAAGACTCCAAAGTCAATAAACACAAATCACAAGACACCCTGAAATTGTGCTTGCAGCGAAATGCATGATTTAATAATGTCAGGCATCTCAGAATGTTTATGAACAGAATCATGAGGGCGTATTTATGACTTGACCGGAATGCACTGACCCCAGAAAGAGCACCAGTGTAATCAGGATCACCGCAAGCAGTATAGGCCTACTGCACCACAGTGAAAACACAGCCATGCAGTACACTGTGCCACAGTGAAAACACAGCCATGGCATCTTTGGTAAAGTTGACTAAAAACAGGTATGAAAAATAAATCTTTTGCCGATTTTTTTGTAATCTCACAAAAAAAATCCAACCTTGACGCGAAGTAAATGTATTCTGATAAAAAGGAAACTCTCATAAAGAAAATAAATATGTTTAACAAAAACACTATGCCATCTATGGCTATCCAATTTAAACTTCTTTAAACTAGAATTCCAGTGTGATATTGGCTTGTCCCCTGCACTCCGAAATCTGGCGCTAGTTAGCCGATGCTACCAACAGGTTTTCAAAGGGGGTGCCTCGGGCATCGGCTATAGCCATGCAAATAAATCACTGTTTTACACCATTTACGAGGCTCAAAGTAGCTCCACACTTCATTGGTAGATTCCGAGGGCCCTGACATTTAAAACGAGACATTGAGAACTTTGAATAAGCACTGGTAGTTTATTTACAAGACGATTTATACAGACAGTACCTTCAGGAAGTGTACCGTTCGCCACCATCTTGAATTTAGTCATGATAAGTCCAGCGACGAGTACGAATGAACAGGTATGATAAGGGATCACTTATCATACCAGAAAATTCTGTGGAAATGCATGGATTCCAGTTGTTGCTACTGGAAGCAACAGGAAGCAGAGTGCAGGGGACAAGCCGAGATGAGCTATGAGATATACGTTCACACTCGGTATCATGTTTCAACACACTTTAGGTCAATATCACACCGGAATTCTTAAGTTAATCAGAACAGTTGTAAATCAGGGAATGGTTTTAAAAACTAGGTACTTTGTTGAAAATGCCTATATTTACAGTTAGAACAATAATTAAAAGGTTCTAATCAACTGGAAATGTAACAAACATACTTGGACAAAGACCCATGGTTATCTTGCCCCCACACACAGTATAGAGGATGGCAAGATAGGCAAGAACCACTGTTGGAAAGTTCTTTCCAGTCATTTAATTACAAATGTAAACAGGAGTTAATTGTACAGCGACTTTGTCTGGAAGTGTGGTCTATTGTCAGATTAAATGAAAATTATGCTCTTTGGCAAGAAACACTTCAGTGTGATATTGTGCTTTTTTTAATCTATATTCATGTAAATCACATGATGTCTCAGATGTTTTTTAAAATATTATCTGTGACGGTTCTGTGCACCCACAATATACAAGAAAACGACTTGATGTAGCCAGAACAGACAAGATTACTGCACTGTATAGTAGACTAAGATGGCTACAATGAGACTCACAGCTGAGCTGAAATACTGGGATGAACAGATCACTCAAGTGTGTCAGGTGGAAAGGTGAGCAGGTGAGCAGGAATTCAGGAGAGAAGCACAGAGAGAGAGAGAGAGAGAAGAGAAAAAAGAAAAAAGGGAGAAAAAGAGAGGGGGACTAGATGCAGAAAGAGAGAGAGAGAGAGACTGGAGGTAGAGGATGAGGGGGGGGTGGTATCTCAAACCCACAAGGTGAGACAATAATCTGCCCATGTTCGCAACAATGAAAAAAATGCATTTTATTTCAGTGTAGTCATGACGTCTTGCTTCTTCATGTTTGCCCTTTAAAGCCAAATGTATAATTTGCAATACTGCTCCATAAAATACATCACAAATATGATTGAATGCATATTTGTATTCAATTTCCCAATCATCTTTATTGAAGGGTCACATCCAAGCACTCCATGCACCTCATTATCACATAAACTCTGCCTGCGGCCTTGGACACTTTGAAGTGGACGGTGCCAGTCGGAGTCACTTCCTACAAATCAGCAGTCTGCAGGAAGTCCAGTACACCATTAGCTTGGCTGAGACAGCTGAAATGCTGCCGCAGTTTTACAGGCTCCTTATTGCATCAGGACCAATTATGAAATCACTCATGATGAGTTCCTATTCATTGTGTTGTGCACGCTGAGTTATGCTGGCAGTAATCCGCAACACGGTCAACTGCATTAAAGCTGGTGCGGTTTTGATCAAAGTTTTTAATTGCCTCAGAAATGAGCTTGGTGTAAAATTGATTTAGTCTTACTGAATGCTTTATTGTACAATAAAAAGGAAATTGAATCGCACAGGCCTAGCATCAGACCAAAAAATAAAAAATAAAAAGGTTCAGTTTGAGACTTACTTTGGAGCTGGAGTCTGGCTGTGCTTTTCTGTGTATTTGTAGGCATCCTTTTAGAATCTCTCTTTCCCTCTCTCTCTCTCTCTCTCTCTCTCTTTGAAGACACTCTTACTCGGCCTCTCACATTTGCAAGCATATAAACATGCAGACACACACACACAAACACACACGCACAGTGAGTGTGTGTGTGTGTGTGTGTATGAGAGAGAGAGAGAGAGAAGAGAGAGAGAGAGAGAGAGAGAGACCCAGCCTTAGATTTGCGGTTTAATAAGTACTTCCACTTCAGGCCCACAATATTCTTTTTTTCTTTCTAAAATCCAGTAGCCATTTTCCTAATAGTCCCCCTGACTCCTTCTCACACCGGGCCTCTAATACTGTTCTGGGGAAAGGCCAGCACTATTGGCTGCATCATTATTCTACCAAACAATTTCACAACATCTTTCACCATGGCATCCAGTTTATTTGTTCAATTCCAGAAGTTGAGGAAATATGCTTTACCACATGATTTTACTGAATGATGTAACTGCATTTTTGAACCAGAATGTGCTTTTATTTGATCAGTTTGGAAAATGCGAAAGGTGTGAAATGGGTCCCAGCGAATTATCGTGCATTGTAAAATTTGACCCTGCTTGTATTTGTTCAGGTTGGGCATAACAGGTTTCTCATCTTTTTTATCCCTTATTTTATCACTGTAAGTAAGGTTTTAATCATGGGTGTAGGTTTAGATAAGGACACTGGTGACTAGTCACCATCAATATTTTGAGATGACAAAATTGCCCCCACCAATATTTTAGCGAACTCTTTTGTGGACCTATTTGGACCGATTCCAACAGCCAGGACGACAGTAAAAGATTGGCTGAAACCAAAGCGGGGTTATCTGACATGCACAAGAGTGTCAAAGCATACTTCACTTAGTGGTGGCACTGGCAGGCACTGGGTGTGTCGGGTAGGCTAAGTTATCAAGGCTGTCTACCAATACATAACCCAAAAAAGGCCAGTGTAAAACATTTTAATATTCCCTTTTCCCGTTCAGCATGTTAAAATTTGCCCCTTTTTGTGCTTTGTATCAGCTATGCCACCAAAGAAGAAAAGGAACATATGAAGCTTTTTCATTATGCAGTCTAAGTAGGCAAAATAACTAGCCACACAAACTGGCAACTACAACTGTAACCTAACATGACCAGGCTTAGCTCCATACACGGTTGTTAATGATGTCCAATGACTGCATGCAATACCATTAAAAACTGACTGCTTGCACATCTACATATGTGAGTATTCCTATAATAGCATGAACATATCACACTGTCAGTTCAGTGTGCCATTCAATATCAGTAGTACTGCACATATGCTCATACAGTATATTGAGCTTGCAGTCCTGTCGTAGCACTTCATAGTGCCATCAATGTGTTGCGTATATATGAGCTTGGTCTTTGGAATAAAGGTCCTCTAGGTATCATCAGGATCAGCGCAACCAGTGCTAATTAACCAGTAGCCTAATTATATTACCATTACTATGTCATTATTACATGCTGTCGGACGGTAATTGCAGTATAAGCGGTGGAGGAGAATGCCACGTTCTGTGATAGAGGAATATATGAGAATATGAGTATATAGATGAATACATCCTGTCGTTATTCTAGAGCCAGAACTTGTATTAGCAGTGATGCGGAATATAGACGCTACGTGCGCGCCCACACACAGACTTAAACACGCAACACTCTCACACACACTTACACAATGTACACACACACACACACACACACACACACACACACACACACACACACACACAAAAACACAAACACACACGTATGGCTGAAAGAAAGCTTGATCTGAATTACAGCTGAAAGTGTGGTCACAAAGGTTTTGTTCTGTGTTTGTCAGGGCTGTCTGCCATTGTCCCCTTTGCTCATGGCTCCCGCACAGCTGAAATAGATTAGGCCAAGGTGACGCATCGTTTGATGTGCTTCATGTGAAAGCCTAACCATCATGTGTGTCCTGTTATATTAATACAAGCACACATGAAAACACACGCACACACATGCACTCACTCACATGCATGCACGCACGCACACACATGCACTCACACATACGCACGCACACACATAATATGCATACGTACAGTACACGCACACGCATGCACGCACACACATACACACACACACACACACACGCATGACATGACATGACATGAACTATTGTATCTGAGTATGGGTATGACCCATGACAAGAACTTAAAAAAAAAAAAAAAAAACGTTCCATATGTATCGCATGCAATATGTTAAATACTGTAGGTTCCCTAATTCAGACTGTAACGGAAGTGCTTTGAGGCAGTTTATCATCCCTTATATCCCATAATAGCCTTGGGGGTGTTGCTAGACTCACACCCCTTTGAGTGCTCATATCCCTTTGAGCATTTGAGTATTCATATCCCTGTCGTAGCCTGCAGTGTCTGTGTATGCAATGTGCTATATATGAACTTCCCTTGCTTAGCCCATATTGCCACTGCCATAGACTACTGTGGCTACTGTTGAAACTGATACTGAAACTAATGCTAAAGGTATAACTATAATAAGTATAGCTACTGTAGGTACGTAGGTATGTTAAGGTACTGTAAGTAAATGTAGAGGTTACAATTAAATGTTAATGACAATATCTGCCTTATACCCAACCTTATGGTCACTCTCAAAATGTTTTTGGCACAATAATCATGCGGTGCACACCCACTGCCCAGTTCTTTTCCAGATGTCCATCTAGAGAAGTCAAAAGTTCGGGTCAAATCGAAATCACCACTAGGCAACCACTTACTGTAAAATATTCATAAGGATCGGGTTAATTGGCTCCTACACCAACTACATTGCTACAGTTAGATGGTCAGATAAACCTTTCTAGAGTAGACAAATTGGATCAGTCTGATAGGTCTACTGATACAGTATTCACAGGGAGTTTCGCACGCACGCACACACGCACGCACACACACACACACACGCACACACTCTTTAATGGAGCTGCCATCCTGCTCTCCCCTCCTCTCACTGTGTGCTCTTTCTGTTCTGATGAATGTGCTCATGGATGAAAGGATGACACAGTATGAGAGAGGGAGGGGGTCTCTCCCTCTGTGTATCTTTCTCTCTCTCTGTCTCTCTCTCTCTCTCTGTATCTACTCCCCCTCTCTTTTTCTCTATTTCTTTCTCATTTTCTATAATTTCTCTCTCTCTCTTTCTCTGTCTCTCTCTCTCTCTCTGTATGTCCCCCTCTCTTTCATAATTTCTCTCTCTCTTTCCCTCTCTCTCAGTGCTTTATGAGCGGTCAGCGAGGCTCTCCTCTATAAAGTGGTGGCCCTTTGTGGACAGCCCACTGTGATGGCTGATGGATGGCTCTCATTGAGAGGATGGCAGATGCAGCCAACGTAATGATGAGGCACCCATTCAACGATGCCAGCCTCTCGCCACGCAAGGGATGAGCACAGTGTGTGTGATTGTGTGTGTGTGTGTGTGTGTTTCACAATTATCTAGATTTGACTGTAGCAATGATTATGATCATATATTTGTGAGCTTAAAGTAGCACAATACATGAAAAAGCTTTTTTCACCTCTGTTATATAATAATTGATGTCATTGTCATTGCCAGAAGCAATAATGTCGTCAAGCTGTGAAGGTTACTACACTTTATGAGTGCAGTCATAACTATTTTTCAATAATTATAGAATTATGTCATTATGAGGCATGTTATGAATAGGTTGTACCTCTTTATAGATGTGTTTATAATGCTTTATGGATGCTGAGTTTAAAGTAACACAATCTAGGAATTCAACTTCTTATCAATTTTCAACATACTGTGTACCCATTTTGTGCTAAAGGGGTACCCAACTGAAAGTATAAGTATAAGTATATATACTCTTTTGATCCCGTGAGGGAAATTTGGTCTCTGCATTTATCCCAATCCGTGAATTAGTGAAACTCACTCAGCACACAGTGAACACACAGTGAGGTGAAGCACACACTAATCCCGACGCAGTGAGCTGCCTGCAACAACAGCGGCGCTCGGGGAGCAGTGAGGGGTTAGGTGCCTTGCTCAAGGGCTCTTCAGCCATGCCTACTGGTCGGGGTTCGAACCCGCAACCCTCCAGTTACAAGTCCGAAGTGCTAACCAGTAGGCCACGGCTGCCCCTAAAAAGAAAGATCTACAAAAATAACGTATGTAATACATGGCATTCCGGGAGACAGGTATTTTTAGTCAGTGCAGATTCAAATTGAGTTTGATGATATTTTAATGTAAAAGAACTACAGTGTGTGGCTACATTGTATTGTTTTGCTACATTGTATTGTTACCACAGCTTTAGCAAATGGACACTGGCCTCTGTTTCCACATGACGGCATCATTGCCAGTATCCCCCAACAGAATTGCAGCTTTCAAGGCGAGTAGGAATTAAAATTTAGTCACTGGTGAGTCATGCCCGGTGACGCCCTGCGTGCCAGAAATGGAGACTCTTGGCAAGGCCTGGAATGCAGAGAAACAACGGGACAATGAGAGTCTGAGACGAACAACGGTGCCTTGACAGTCTGAGAGGAACAACGGGACAATGAGAGTCTGAGACGAACAACGGGACAATAACAGTTGGAGTTGAGTTTTGTGATCCAGTGCAGGGGTGGCGTTATGCAAGCTACAATTTTAGGTGGGCACAACTACTGTGTGTGTGTGTGTGTGTGTGTGTGTGTGTGTGTGTGTGTGTGTGTGTGTGTGTGTGTGTGTGTGTGTGTGGAGGGCAGATTAGGGCTACAAGGCGTAACTAAAGTCTGGTGGTCACCTGCCCACCCAGCCTCAGTGGGGTACTAGGCCACTTATCTGGCAGCATGTGGCAGTATTCCAGATACCTTAGCAGGAGAACCCAACAGCTGTGTGCTACTGTGCTTTGAGTAAAGAGGCTCCCTGTAACACTACTGTTTACCATCTCATTAATCAATCTGAAAAGCCCTTGAACCATCTTAGTTGATGCCCACCATTACACTTTCATCACCTATCACAGTACCATAAAAATGTGACTTACTGAATGCCAGTCATCCATAGATTTTAAATATTACAAGTCGACTCACAAGAGATTTATAAAAATGCATGATTAATATTATGAGCAAACAAGCAATATACACCACATAACATCCACGGCACAGTGGACAAATTATTCACTGCATTGTACTATAAATGATGCAATTTTGTAGTAGCATGGAATTCCAAATAGGACTACCGTGTACAGTCAGACACAGCTGAGGCATTTTTTCATTTAAATGATCACTGGTTGTACCTGTTGGCAATTGCCGAAGGCCAATGAAGGAGTTATTACAGAAATGCAGGACAAATTGGTCAGTTTATTATATGTAGCCCAAGGCCCCCTTCTGTACAGCAGGGACAAGAATGTCAATTAATGGCTTGCGGGTCTGACGCAACCCATATGAGCAAAATTTACCTCAGGTCACAAACTCCCCCTCAAAAAGCTAAACACTGACTAAGAGAGGGTGTGGGATGGGAGTGAAGAGTGTGTTGGCGATTTATTTGCAGTTGTTTCCTTTCATTGTGTCAGTACTTCTGAGATGCAACTCGAGCTCGTCGATTAGGATCACTGCTGTAATTGAATAATCATCAGCCCAAGGCCTTCTGCTGTACAGGGACTAAGAGATGGATGGTCTGTTGGTCTGAAGCAAAGCATACATGGAAATGTGTCTGACCCGTAAGAAGGCTACATAACGTCTAACAGACATGGCTAAACCACTGCCAAGGTGGAAGGACTCGCCTATGGCATTGACAGTTTATTTTGTTTAGTTTAGTTTATTTTTACTTCTGGTATGTTATGGAGCTACAAGGTTTAAAAACGTCATTTTCTACTGGGCCCTGAAGCCCAAGCCTCTATGTAAAGTCACTACTATGGTCCCCACTATGGCAAGTCGATTGAGCATTTATTCAGATATCTTGATATCAGGCATAATTGTCATGTACATGCAAGACATTTCTGTCCACTAGTTAACTAGTGAGCCATTTCTGTGTGAACTAGTTAATTAGTGACAGCCTAAATGCCCACTAGTTAACTAGTAAGGCCCAAATTCCCTTTAGTTAACTAGTTCATATGTTTCATATGTTACTAGTTAACTAGTAATGCTCAGCATGTTCACTAGTTAACTAGTGGACATTGAAATGTGCACTAGTTAACTAGTTAAAGACTTCTATATTTTACTAGTCAACTAGTAAGGTCCACAAATTTTTACTAGCTGACTACTGAATGTCAAATTCCGACTTGTTAACTTCTATGTAATTTGGCCAGCCGCTTGAGCATTTATTCTGATATCTTGATATCAGGCCAACTATGGCAAGCCGATTGAGCATTTATTCTGATATCTTAATATCAGGCATAATTGTCATGTACATGTAAGCCATTTTTGTCAACTAGTTAACTAGTGAGCCATGTTTGTGTGAACTAGTTAACTAGTGAGGGCCAAAATATGCACACTAGTTAACTAGTGGGAGCCAAAAGGCTCACTAGTTAACTAGTGAACACATTTTAGCTTCACTAGTTAACTAGTGAGAGCCAGAAATGTCTACTAGTTAACTAGTAAAGGCCAAAATGCATACCAGTCAGCTAGTTGAAGGCTTTTGGGTCTCACTAGTTAACTAGTGACAGCCAAAAATGTGCACATGTTTACTAGTGAAGGCAAAACACCTCACTAGTTAACTAGTTGCAGTAGGTCAATGTCACTAGTTAACTAGTGAACCATAAATGGCTTACTAGCTAGCTAGGTGATGGCAGCAGGCTCACTAGTTAACTAGTTGATGCATCATTTGTCCAAACTAGTTAACTAGTGAGGTCATAAATGTATACTAGTAAACTAGTTCAAGACAAAATTCACACTAGTCAACTAGTGGCGCAGAATTCAAATTAGGAGGCGGAGAATTCTGGAAATTGAGGCTTTCTATTGGCTCCCTATGTCCAAATAGAACATGACAACCAATCACAGCGCAGAATTTCATGAAACATTTGCATGTGGCACACAAGTTAACATGCTGGCCAAAGGAACTTTAGCTAGTAAACTAGTGGCTTCAGTGTGACACTTACATGTAAACTAGTGAAGGCAGAACTGCTCACTAGTTAACTAGTGAAGACACAAATGCCCACTAGTTAACTAGTGAGGTCTAAAAAGTGTCACTAGCTTACTAGTGTGCACCAAAACACCCACTAGTGAACTAGTGATGGCAATTTCCATTTCACTAGTTAACTAGTGAGGTGCAAAAAGTGTCACTAGTTTACTAGTGTGCCCCAAAATGCCCACTAGTTAACTAGTGAAGGCCATTGCAGCCCCACTAGTTAACTAGTGAGATGCCAAAACGCTCACATGTTAACATGTAAAGGCCAAAATGCCCACTAGTTTACTAGTGAGGGTGTTGTGGGCCTTACTAGTTAACTAGTGGCATGCATATTTTGTTCACTAGTTAACTAGTTACACCTAAAAACACAAACAAGCTGACCGTTTTTGTCCACTAGTTAACTAGTGGAACAATTTAAGTCTCACTAGTTTGCATGTGTGGCAGTAAAGCAGCTCACTAGTTAACTAGTGCGCACAAGACACATACTAGTGGCTGTTTTTGGAGCTATCTAGTTTACTAGTAATGCAAAAGGTACTCTTACTAGTTAACTAGTGACACATTGGCCTTCACTAGTTAACTAGTTGACATGTTTGGCCTTACTAGTTTACTAGTAATGGAACAGGACATGCTTACTAGTTAACTAGTGAGCATATCTGCATTATTAATGCCTTTCACTAGCTTATAGAGGGCATTTTGAGCCTTACATGTTAACTAGTTAACAAAACACTGTCCATAATGAACTAGCAGGAGAAAAATGCCCCTCACACTAGTAAACTAGTGGAATTTGAATAAATACACAAAGGGCTGGCATTTTGTGCAACTAGTTAACTAGTGGGACATAACATTGGCCACTAGTTAACTAGTGTGCAATGTTGCACTTGCATGCAAATGAAGAAGGCGGAACAAGGATTTTGATTGGTCCATTTAGGACTCAGAAACCTAGAAAACATGGCTGACTTCGTCCAGGCTGTTCTAAGAGCAAACTTTTATAAACTAAGATCGTTTGAGCATAAAAATATGTTTTGATAACATGTCTAGTGACAAAGTTGTGGTGTATTGCTGTAATCTTCGTTCAGTTAATGTTTACAATCTTTAGTTTTTCAGTTATTAGTCTGAAAATCGCGATAAAACTGGAGACATTTGTATATGGTTGCCTAGCAACAAAACGTTTCAGTAACCTGAACATTGATGATAGCATTGCTGATGTGGCAAGACTAGCTCAAGTGGTTAAAGGTCCAGTATGTAGGAAATCATGGAAAATAAACTGTAACCATTCCAAAAATGACCACCATATGTTGTCAGAGAGTAAGGAAAATTGAATTGAAGTAATGGCTTATTTGACAACATTACTGTAACCTGTAAAACCCTGTAAAACCCATGAAAAAATGAGTTACGGGGCGGAATCTCTTGGAATTTTCGTTTATGTTTTGAACGATTAATTCTAGAATAGCGTATTAATAATGGGCTAACGCGTCCTCCTATTTGGGTTGCCAAATTAGCAAAGGCCAACTGTCAACAGCTGTCAGTTGTAGTCATGAACAAGTAGTCTACAAGAGGCAGGCAAATTTCCAAAATTAAAACAAGAAACCAATTAAGTGGACATCGGAGGAGCTTCCTGAGATAGTGACGTCTTCGTCAAACGAAGAATATCAAGTCTGACGCAGAGCTGGCCATATTTCTCCACAACAGGTAGCCTAGGCTAAACTTCATCTGCATCGCTAACTTCAGCTAAATATGTTATGTTGGTTAGAGAGGTATTTTTTGTTTTCACTGTTTCCGTAATGTGTAGCTGGGTCATGGTTGGAGAAATGTTAAAGCAGCTGTAGGTCAACTAACGTTAGCTAAGTCTTCATTACATCTGGCAACCCAGAAGAGGCTCGCTTCTGGTAGTCTTGAGAACGTTCACCAGTGTTTTGATTTTGGCCTACAGAACGTTTGGTAACAATCCTACAAATGGCACCTTTAAGCAGCAGGAGATCATGTGGGAGACCAGGGTTCAATTCCTTAGAAGTGCATGAAGTTTTTTTCTTGAGCTTTTAATTACGTTTGAAACCATGTGCAGTTAATGTGTACAATCTTTTGTTTTTCAGTTATTAATCAGAAAAGCGCGACTGAATGGATACATATATGTCTGTGGTTGCCTAGCAACAATAAACAAAGAATAACATTAAAATCGATCCCTTGAATCTTTGGTGTGGATCACTAAGAGCTCACTTGTTAAAGCATGGGGTTTCCCTGTTATTATTAAAAACCATTTTGACAGAATATGAGATACTGCATACTGCAGGCTCTGCTTTACTATCTATACTGAAGTACCGTTGCAGAGCAGTGTGTCACTTTAGCCACTAGGGGCACCCATCAGGACCTGATCGCGAGGCTATGAACAGTAAATTTACTTTTAGACTGGGTGGGATTCTTACATAATACCCAATAGGAGTCTTCTACCCACCCTCTCATTAGAATTTGCATAATAGCCGTTTCAGGCACTAGTTAACTAGTAAGCTGCTTCACTGCCACACATGCAAACTAGTAAGACTTAAATTGTTCCACTAGTTAACTAGTGGACAAAAACGGTCAGCTTGTTTGTGTTTTTAGGTGTAACTAGTTAACTAGTGAACAAAATATGCATGCCACTAGTTAACTAGTAAGGCCCACAACACCCTCACTAGTAAACTAGAGGGTATTTTTGCCTTTACATGTTAACAAGTGACCATTTTGGCATCTCACTAGTTAACTAGTGGGGTTGAAGTGGCCTTCACTAGTTAACTAGTGGGCATTTTGGGGCACACTAGTAAACTAGTGACACTTTTTGCACCTCACTAGTTAACTAGTGAAATGGAAATTGCCATCACTAGTTCACTAGTGGGTGTTTTGGTGCACACTAGTAAGCTAGTGACACTTTTTAGACCTCACTAGTTAACTAGTGGGCATTTGTGTCTTCACTAGTTAACTAGTGAGCAGTTCTACCTTCACTAGTTTACATGTAAGTGTCACACTGAAGCCACTAGTTTACTAGCTAAAGTTCCTTTGGCCAGCATGTTAACTTGTGTGCCACATGCAAATGTTTCATGAAATTCTGCGCTGTGATTGGTTGTCATGTTCTATTTGGACATAGGGAGCCAATAGAAAGCCTCAATTTCCAGAATTCTCCGCCTCCTAATTTGAATTCTGCGCCACTAGTTGACTAGTATGAATTTTGTCTTGAACTAGTTACTAGTATACATTTATGACCTCACTAGTTAACTAGTTTGGACAAAGGATGCATCAACTTGTTAACAAGTGAGCCTGCTGCCATCACCTAGCTAGCTAGTAAGCCATTTATGGTTCACTAGTTAACTAGTGACATTGACCTACTCCAACTAGTTAACTAGTGAGGAGTTATGCCTTCATTTAGCTATCTAGTATGCATTTTTGTCCTCACTAGTTAACTAGTGTGGCCCAAAAGCCTTCATCTAGCTATCCAGTATGCATTTTTGCCCTCACTAGTTACCTAGTGGACATTTCTGCCTCTCACTAGTTAAAATGTCTTCACTAGTGAACTAGTGAGCATTTTGGCTCCCACTAGTTAACTAGTGTGCATATTTTGTCCCTCACTAGTTAACTAGTTCACACAAACATGGCTTACTAGTTAACTAGTTGACAAAAATGGCTTACATGTACATGACAATTATGCCTGATATCAAGATATTAGCCTGGGTGTTCCCATGCTGCCTTGCGCGCAATTTGATTCACGCTGCTAAGGCAGCCTGGAGACCATGGAGCAAATTTTCGCCTGAGATAGGGAACCAATCACAGAACAGGGGGGAAAGCAAGACGATGATGAGCTATGCACAGACGCATTTGATAGACATCCGTGGCACCCAATAAACGGATCTGGGCATTTTTTTCAAATACGAGAAAATGAACGTTTGGTTCCCAGACCACGTCTCATTGAGAAGTGGTGGCGCTAGCCAGGCTATCAAGATATCAGAATAAATGTTCAATCGGCTTGCCATACCCCACCCCTGATATCTGTGGGTTGGATGTGTGTGTGGGAGCGGTGGTGGGGTGGTCTTTCTGGTTTGTGCCCAGTGACTCATAATCCATCCATGCCTGGGCCAAACTCAGGTTGTAATATATTCTTTTATATCCAGCACACAAATATATTTTCATCATTTCCCCCCCTAAAACCCATCTCCAATAATCATACTGTGAGATTGGAGATGTGTTTGTGGGAGATTAATTTGTGATCTTTTCCCCATCATTGCTTCATTCCATCGGAGTTTAAATGCTTTGGTTAGGAATACTGGTGTATTTAATAATCATCAGTGGGTTCCTACCTGGCCGTAAAATCACAAAAGTTTAAGGCCAGCTTAGAGTAAAGCTTGGATTTTTAGCAAAATATTTGTTGTTTGTCATGAGAAATAAATATGTATAAGTGAGTGTGATTCTCTGCATGATGTATTATAATCACCTGAATGAATTCAGAAAGGTTCAGCTTTGGAGATTTGATAATCTGTCATAGAAGACATATGGAACAAGCTACAACCTGGCTGTGTTTGTGTGCGTGTGTGGGATGCAGGCAGGGATTATACAGCAAACGTACTGCACTTTTTGTTGTTAATCACTGTGAATACCCTGTAGCAGTATTTCTATAATATAAGTTTAGTTTAACAAAATAAGTGCAGTGTAATACAAAATGGCATCACTCAAATCCAAGCATTCAATGGGACAGTTGAAAGTAAATGTAATCTCTTTTTGAGTGTGTTGTAATTTGGTTTTCTAACACACTTTTCTTTCGTATGACACTGTTTGTTTCTTGTCATTACATTACCCCATAAGCACACAGTGGGCTCTAACTGTATGACATGCAGTGTGCCAGGTAATGTGTTGATATCATTGTGCACAAACTAATGCTAATTTGACTACATAAATATAAATATGTAAAGATTTTTTGCTACTTTGCTAACATGTTTTGCTCATTTACATTTACATTTATTCATTTCACAGGCACTTTTATCGAAAGCGACTTACAGGAAGAGAATAACATTCAAGCTACTGGGGCATCGCTGAGAGAGTGGGAGGGTGGGGGGGTTTGGATGATTCTAAACGCTATATGCTATATATTATCGGGGGGCCGTTGACATTAGCACCCCTGGTTGTGGAGACCTCTGCTAGGAGTCATTACTGCTCCAGTCAATACAACTACTAGAAGATGGACTGCAGGCATTATAGTCAGTGTGGTAAGAGGACAAAGTGGTAGAAGAAGGAAGTAGAGGAGGGAATAGAGGGAAGTGCATGGTAATAGATGTCATATAGTGTGTATGTGTGTGCGTGCGTGTGCGTGTGTGTGTGTTAAATGTGTATTTGGTGTGTTAGGTTGTTAAAGTGTTAAAAGGAGGAGGCATCCTTGCAAGAACTGGGTCTTCAAGAGCTTCTTGAATGAAGTAAGACCGGTACGCCCCTGCTCTGATGGCACTTGGCAGGTCATTCCACCATCGGGGACCACAAATGAAAATAGTCTGGATGGCCATGTGCCACATTTAACACCATGCACATGACCTGACACTCAAAACATGGGTGTGTCAGACGAGGAAGTTCTCAGAAATGTAATCTTCTACTCACACAATTTCAGTGAATCTAACTGCAAACTTGTAATGCAACTGTGACTGCGATGCATATACTGGTATCACTGTCTGTTCTCACTGCATTTTCAAATGAGACCCCAGGCAGGGAGTAAATGACAAGTTTACCTCTACTGAAAACTGTACAACGGAGCAGTCATTCTGCAGAGTGCCTTTAGTAAGAGTGAAACCAGTGCTGTGAATTAACAAATGATCACCATGCATCCTGCATATTAACCGGACTGACTTATCTGTGTAGCTGTAGGCTGTCAGGAAGAGTAGAAAAGTTAGAAAAGCGAATATATTCTGTACAAAGTTTGTTATTTGTTTGTTTGTTTGTTTCACAGTGCTGCACTCCTGTGTTGTGGTAGCGTTACAGATAAGAACGGCAGCCGAGGCAGCGTAGCACCTGTGCAAGAATGCCCGTGGATCTTTTGGAGATTCCTCTCTCCAGACTTGGCTCTTCAAATATCATATTAATGAACCAGCACTGGTGTAGCCGAAGGGCGTCTTACCTGCTATCTCACTCTGCCAAAAATCTGCATGGTGTGGGGAAGACAAGGTCTCTGTGCTGCTGAGCTGTGTCTGTCTCCAGCAACACGAACCAACGCAGTGTCAGCCTTTTTCTTCTTCTTCTTCTTCTTCTCCTCAAGCTTGGCGTTTAAATATTAAAGTAATGGAACAGAACTGATGCAGTCAAATGCGTCTCACATGCTTATCTCTCTCTGCCAAAAATCTGCATGACGTCAGAGGACAGTCTCTCTGTGCTGAATTATACATTGTCTGACCAGCAAATGTGATATCAACCATTTTGTGTGAGAATAAAAAATAATTAACAATACAAAAAATGGCTGTAAGCTAAACAGAAAGCAATTTTCATTAAATCTCTCCATGGTCTTAAGGCCTATTCACACCAAAGATTTGCGATGAGATGAGCTGCAACATTCTATAAAAGCAACTTGCTGCAACATTCTAAAACCTTGCAACTGCGACCGACTAGACATGGTGAATGCTTCATGACGGCTTGCAACAACGTGCAACATCTAATTCACAACGCTGCAACTCCTTTCTGCAATGGTTTTGTCTCGTTGCGAATTTTTGGAGTGAATTGGGCCTTAATAAGTCTCTCTTGTCTCTCTTTTTTAGCGGTGGCGTTCGTGATGCCCCCCTGGGTGGGCGAGCGTTTTCTAGCGAGTGTGTTTTTGGGCCATGTCCAATCAGTGGCCTGACGGGGCCTAACGAACGGGTCGGGTTGGGTGCCAACTCGGAACACCACAGCATTCATTAAGAGGAGATAAGGGATGAGAGGGACATGTATATGCATGAGGGTTTGTGTGTGTGTGTGTGTGTGTGTGAGTGTGTGTCCTCCCCTCTCTGCCGATTACTCATCATCACATTTTCAAATGAGTGAGAAGATTTAGGATGCTCTTTTGCATATTAAAAAGCTGTGGGGTCTGTTTGTAATTGTGAGTGGTTGTGTGTGACTATATATGACATGGGTTGTGTCACTTGTGTGTGTGTATGTGGCTAAATACAGTATGTAAGTGTGTGTGTGTGTGTATTCCCCTGTCCTTTATTCCCTTGCATGTTGTGTATACACATAGGAAGCCCTCAGTGTATGTACTGTACTGTGACTGTGAATTACAGGACATGCTGTCTGGTTTATGAGCTCACACTGAATTATTCACACTCACATGCATCTGTGCACACTGGCAGTATTTAAGCGGCACGCACAACTGAATGCTTGAATGTTTACCAATATCTTTGCCACTGTGAGAAACACAATCTGTTTGCCACCGGCACATATTGAATATGCATAGTGTCATAGATTTGTCGTCATGCATGTGGCTTTGGTGGGTGGGTGTTTGTATGTGTGTGTGTGTGTGTGTGTGTGTGTGTTTGTGTGTGTGTGTGTGTGTGGGCCAGTGCATGTGCATGACCTAGTGATAGAGAGGGTTGAGGCGCCACATGCCTACCTCTGCCAGACAGGTAAGGGGATGCCAGGCCTGTGGTGAGGTGCTAAGAGCTGCTGGGCATCAGGTCAGGTGTGTGTGTGTGTGTGTGTGTGTGTGTGTGTGTGTGTGTGTGCTACTGTGGATGTCAATCTGAACAAGTTGGCTGGGACAAGCTACAACCTGGCTTTGTGTGTGTGTGTGTGTGTGTGTGTGCTGATGGATGAAAGTCTGAACAAGATTGCTAAGATTAGCAGTAGCCCGCCTGTGTGTGTGTGTGTGTATGTGTGTCTGAACGAGATGTTCTTTGTCAACCAGCAGGCTGGCAGCATGTTCTCCCATGAGCCTCTCTCTGAGCCCCCCCCCCCTCCTCCTCCTCCTCCAATGGGTATCTACATCCTCCCCTGGTGGAGTCGCCTTCCAACCCCCACCCCCCTCACCTGCCTCCACCTCTCTGCCCACACCCACAGCACAAAGACAGATGATGCAGGCAGGCAGAGAGGCATGTAGTTAGGCTGGAAGGTACTGCCAACTCCCGAGCAGTAGAGCCTCCTAAATCCCCCCTGCTTTGCACGGAGGCGTGAGTCAGGGCCCACAGCACATGCTGCAGCAGCAGGTGGCGTACGTGGGCTGGACAGGCGGCTGCCTGGTTGGTTGGTTGTGTGTGTGTGGGGGGGGGGGTGGATGATGGCACGTGGCAGCTGGGCCAGACCGGTTGTACCTTTGACTGGACGCTCCTCTCCAGGTGATTCTTTCTATTCCAAGAAGCACTCAAAACAATGCAGGTGTAGTGTGTGTGTGTGTGTGTGTGTGTGTATTTGTGTGTGTGTGTGTGTGTGTGTGTGTGTGTGTGTGTGTGTGTGTGTTGAATTGGTTCCATCTTGTGCAGAATGCTGTTACAGAAATCAGTTGTACACCATGAAGCACATTATCAGAACTCATGGTTTACTGTTTTAGGGTGCTTTTAGTCTATTGAATTACAGGATGTTTGACTACTTCATAGTATGATTAAGCATACTATATACTGCTGTGTAGGTTATGTGCAATGGTTGCTTATAGTTGCTGCTATGAGCCACAGAAATCGGAGATAGACACCGTGAAGCTAAAGACACTGTAGCCACAAGGAGCACAAACATCCTCTGATCTATTTGTGATTTCATTCAAAATGAACTGAGTTACTCTGACCAACAGGTTAAATTAACATCATGTAACTACAAATGCAAATCCAAGGACCAGTTACCAATTAAAGATAAAATAAAAATGCTATGTAAACAGATAATGCAAGCACAGAAGTAGATGCTGTCGCTAGGATAGACATGATGGTTGCTATGCTATATAAAGCAGTTGCTAGGATAATCATGTTGGTTCTTATGGCAGTTACTAGGATGACATTATGGTAGTGGTTGCAAGGGTGTTGCTAAGGTAATTGAGATGGTTGCTAGGGTGTTGCTTGGATGGTTGCTAGGTTGTTGCTAGGGTAGATACTGTGGTTGCTATGCTGGTTGCTAGGTTCATCATGTTGGTTGCTATGCTGGTTGCTAGGTTGACGTTATGGTAATGGTTGGGTAATATATATGGTTGCTAGGGTGTTGTCAGGGTAGATATAGATGGTTGCTAGGGTAATTGAGATGGTTGCTCGGGTAGATATGATGGTTGCTATGTAATCATATTGGTTGCTATGGCGGTTGCTAGGTTGACATTATGCATTGGTTGCTAGGGTGTTGCTGGGCAGTTAGTTTAATGGATGTTTATAGGCAGAAAGTTTAATGAATGTTGATAGGCAGATAAGTTAGTGGATGTTGATAGGCAGATAGTTTAATGGATGTTGATAGACAGCAAGTTGAATGGATGTTGACAGGCAGACAGTTTAATGCGTTGGTTCCCAAAGACCCTAAATAACCCTGTGAGTCGTCAGAGATTTTATTTGGGTCACTGGCAGTCACAGTTTATGTCGTGTAGGCCAATAGCTTATACCATTCAGCCAGGAAAGCTAGCAGCTTTCTATTAGGATCTAGTTCACTTACTACCACAGTCATGGTTTTGTCATAGCTCCCTCTGCATTTTTGCAGAATAGCCTAAACAGTGGCTCTCAAACTGGGGGGTGAACAGATCACGGGGGGAAGCTAGAGCATGGACATCTCACTCACAAAATGAAACAATATTTATGTGGGGCGTCTGCCATGGACCTTGCAGTTGCAAAATGTAAGGGACATGAATCAGCCTATATTTGCATGAACAATAACAGACACCAGCTCTTCAGCTTGGCCGATTAAAAACTAAAATGTATCTTTGAAATCTCACAGACCGTGCTGTCAACAACTAAAGTAGACATCTAGACTGGACATTAGGCTATTGAATTTGTGTCATAGGCTGCAGATAGTCTCGATCGTTGATGCATTCTTTACAGTTAATAGCAGCCTCCTCACATTCCTCCTTATTTCGGATTTAAAATGCAGTGCATTAGATTTGGCTACAATTTAAATGGACATTTTAAATGCTATTTTCCTCTCCTCTCGTGAACACTACATTACAGGCGCATTACCATTCACCTATCTGCATTCTTTGCTGCTTGTTCTGATATTTATTCATTTCACATTCTTACAAGGTTAACTTCAGAGGAAAATGTGGATTCAACTTTCCAAATAAAGAAACCTCCACAAATGGGCTACAATATAAACTTTAATTGATGTTAATATACATAATGGATGTTGATAGGCAGATAGTGTTATGGATGTTGATAGGCAAATAGTTTAATGGATGTTGATAGACAGATAGTTTAATGGATGGATGAATAGATTGAAGTAGGTGGATGGAGAGACATTTGGATGGAGGGTGACTTGTATCAATACATTCCTAGTTGAATGGAGAGAGACACAGAGAGATCGGGGTCTAGAAGTTGAGCAGTTGGCAGCTGAGACAGGTGCAACACAGTTCAATTGGCCTATTTTGATGTCATAATAGCCAATGCAAAGTCTATGGGAAAAATAAGTTTGTTTTTTGTTAATATCTTTAAATATAAAGTTTAAAAAATATGTTCGATGGTGTTTTAAGCCCCCAACGTCGTCTTCCAGGCAGCGCTGCCACCATCGACTTAAAGGCACCTAAACCTAACCCTTACCCTAACCTTAAACCATGCCTAACCCTAGCGCCTTCCAGGCAGCGCTGCCTTGAAGACAACGTTGGGGGCTTAAAACGGCAAGAAACACAAAATATAAATACATAGCGGCTATGTCCTTTAGAAGACCAACGTTACAAAGTTTGAACGAAGTTTGTACGTTACTGGTAAATGGTTCAAGCTGAATTAAAGGGACACCAGGCAACGTTTTCGTGTTAATTAATCATCTTCGTAAATCGGTATATGGTTAAATGACTCATTACGGGGCGAATGAAGGCTCTCTCGCCCGCCCCTACTATACTACGAATATCCCACTGGCAAGTTCGGTGTATCCTACCCGCGGACCGAAGCACGATCAATTTACAGCACAGAGGCAGGCTAACGAAACGCTAGAGATTGTTGCAAACGTGTGTATAATGGCAGAGCCGGCGAAGAAGCAGCGAAAACCCTTGATGGAAGACGCAAAGAAAAGGAAAAGAGCTTCAGACCGAGCGAGGGGGAGTTTCGTAGAGAAAAAGCATCAGGCTTGCCTGGTGTCCCTTTAAGCACAGACATTTTGGTTAGAAGAATAAGAAGAAGTATAAGAAGCCTAGGAATAAAAGTACAGTGCATTTTCATGTAATTATTACCTTAAAGGAGAATTCCGGTGTGATTTTGACCTAAAGTGTTTTGAAACATGATACCGAGTGTGAACGTATGTCTCATAGCCCATCTCGGCTTGTCCCCTGCACTCCGAAATCTGGCGCTAGTTAGCCGATGCTACCAACAAGGCGGTCAATGGTGGTGCCTCGGCATCGGCATAGCCATGGAAATAAATCACTGTTTTACACCATTTACGAGGCTCAATGTATCTCCACACTTCATTGGTAGACTTCCAAGGGCCCTGACATTTAAAACGAGACATTGAGAACTTTGAAAAAGCACTGGTAGTTTACTTACAAGACGAGATGGGCTATGAGACATACGTTCACACTCGGTATCATGTTTCAAAACACTTTAGGTCAAAATTACACCGGAATTCTCCTTTAATATAACAGCTTCAAAAGTGCTATATAAATGTAACGTGTTGTTGTTGAAATCTCCCTTATTTTTAATGTTCAATGTTGACAGCTATGATCTTAGCAAGTCTGATGAAGAGCATAAGCTCGAAACGTAACGCTGGTGAATAGTCATTAAAAAATCCTGATGGGAGCAAGTGTGCAGACATTCCACCCTTTTTCCATTTTACAGCTATGATCTTAGAAATAATTTGAAAATACAGTTTGTGTTTTTCTCATGTCTCATAATGCTGTGATGTCTGAGGAACTGGTGAAAATATTAGCCTGCATTCTGTCTTTCATGTGCTTTCTGACATATATATATATATATATAATTCTCTCCTTTCTTATTTTCCCCTTTCTTCTCCCTTTTTCGTTCCCAGTTTTCTTCATCCCTCCCTTACTGGGCTTGCACAATTTATGATGTTTACCTATTCCCCCAACCCTCCCCTGATGAACTTAAGGTGTCGATTAATAATTGATTAGTATTAATTATTGATTATTGTAGAAATAAATTAAAGAAAAGGAAGAAAAAGGTCAGGTGGCAGATAGGCAAACCTTTGAGATGCTATGCTACGTTAAACCCTTACTCTCCGGTGCCCACTCGGTCACCCAGACCCCTCTGGAGTGTCCCCGCGGTAACCCTCTGCAGTCTCTCTTCTCACCCATCTCTCTATCCATTGTTCATTCCACTCCCTCTCTCTACTCCTCCTTTTCAATTAGGTTCTTTTTTTTACTCTTGCTTTTCTACTTCCCAGCTCTCTTCTCCCCTCCTCTTTCAATCTGCCTCCTCTGCTCCTCCTCCCCTGCTTTCATTTCTCCTCATTCACTCTCTTCTCTTTTGCTCTCTCTCTATCTACAGTATCTCCTCTTTCACTCCATCTGTTCTCTTGTCTTTTGACACCCCCCCACCCCCCCAACTCTTCTCGTGTTACTCCCTCAGAGCAGCTGTGTTTCCTGGGCTGGTGATTAAAACAGAGACACTCTCCTGGTTCTCTGAGAGGCTGCTCCTTCCTGCCCGTAGAGGAGTCTCTGTGGTGGGGAAACATTTTTCATTATTTAGAGGCTGCCTCTGATTGTAGGAATGGGTTGGAAACTGTTGGAGTGGACCAAGACGAAAAAATACTGTAAGGGAGGGAAGAAAAGGAAGGAAGGAGGGAGGTAGAGAAAGAAAGGAGAAATAAAGCCAGAGAGAGAGAAACTGGAATGGGCCCAGACGTAGAGCAAAGGAGCGTTGGAGAAAGGGAGAGAGAAGGAAGGTGGAGATAAAGAGCTTGAGAGAGAGCTACAGATAAGGAGAGAAATTGGGAGTGCGTGCGACGTGTTGGGAGTGTGAGGAGGGGGAAGAGTAAGGAGCATTTCTGAGAGAAAGATGAGCTAGAGGAGAGAAGGAACAGAGGAGCGATGAGGAGGGAGGACAGAAAGACGAGTGTGTGAGCTGAGGAGTCAGATAAGTCCAGCACAGTCAGGCCTTATAGATAGATAGATAGATAGATAGATAGATAGATATGTTATGCATTCCTAGGGTAATTTTAGGCATCCAGTAGCTTATACGAACCATAACATAACAAATGCAGTGCAGGGATTATAACAGTGCAATAATTTTGCTTGTTATTAAAAATAACTATGACAATGAAAAGACAAGAATGTAAACATAATAGAATTGCTTAGCAAACAAGAAAAATATATAATGGACCACAGTCCAGATTATATAGAAGGGCTAATATAGCCTGTAAAACAGTCAGGTGTACAGCAGACAAAGTGATATGATGGCAGGTGCTGAGAGAGGCAGCCTCATGCTGAAAAGTTTTTTTCTCCCTCCCCTTTTGTGTGGCATTGAAAAGTTGGATGTCCCTGGGGACAAAGGACCTCCTCAACCTGTCTGCTGAGCATGACAGTGACAAAAGTCTGCCACTGAACATGCTCCTCTGTTTATTGAGTGTGCTGTGTAGTGGGTGACGGTCATTGTCCACGATCGCCAGCATCTGGCTCATGGTCCGTTTCTTTGCAGTCGTTGTGAGTGACTCTAGCTCAATGCCAACAACAGAACCAGCTTTCCTTACCAGCCTGTTCAGTCACCCAACGTCCCTCTTCTCTTCTAGTGCTGCCTCCTCAGCACACCACAGCATAAAAGAGGACACTGGCAATGATAAACTTGTAAAACATCCAGCGGAGCTTATCTAGATTCTAGAGAGAGGTGTGTGTGTGTGAGAGAGAGAGCGAGAGAGAGGTGAGAGAGAGAGAGAGAGAGAGAGAGAGATCTGTTATGCATTTCCCTATCCTCCTATAAGGCATACAAATGTCTCATAGTGCTACATATCAGGCCTGGAGTGTGCAGAGATGTTTCAAAAGCTGGCACAGGAAGAGAAGAAGCAGCCCTGACACCTGCTTCTCCTGCAAGCACCAAGCCGCTCCGACGGGGGGGGCCATCAAACACATTTAGGCTTCTTCTCTCCTCTCTTTCCCACCTCTATCTTTAGTCTATCTCTTCCTCACATCTCTTTTCCTCCACTTTCAATTAATCCCTTCTTTTTTGCCTTGTCACTTCTACACCACAAAAAAGTTTTTTATATTAAACACACAAATCAAGTGGGAATTGTTGCAAATGCTGGGTGAGTTGTGGAATGACACTTTCCTATGACCTTCCTTAGCACTCATACATGTTTACAGAGGTGGAAAAACTCACCTGAGCACTTACAGGAGAAATCCAGTTCTTGAGTTTTCACATAGATTTCTGTTTCTTGAGGTCACTGAGTACTATCACTAACCATAGTGCCCCCATAGTGTAGTGCTGTAGCTGCCTGGCTACTGTAAGTTAGCTGCTGACTGTATAGCAACTCGAGCTAGGTAAAACCGATTAACTCATCTATCTGACTGACAAGATGTGCTAATTAAGAACATCTTGTTGTTAACACTAAGCTGTATACAAGCTGGTTAAGTGAATGGAACAAACACGTGGTGAGACTTTATGTTTATGCATTTACCTAACACTTTTATACAAAGCGAGGCTTCATCGCCCCGCAGGTTAAGTGCCTTGCAGAAGGGCAAAGCCCTAGCCCTTGCTAGCCAAGTTCCTTAATCACTATACCACCACCCACTTTTACTCTCTGAAGCCGGGCTTTTACACCTCTGCAATTTGACCTCTGACCTCCTCAATACTAACCTGACTCTCGCCAGATGAATTTCGTTCCGCCTAGCTCCACTCATCCATCTTGGACCAATCCATTGGAGTGTTGCTTCAGAAGGCTGGGCCTAATCAAAAAATGCTTGCATATGATTGAATAAGCCACTTGTCCGTCATCTATTGACGTGCTACTTCAACCACTCACATCGAACAGTCTCACTGATAACAGTCTCACAGTCGCTTCTACGCTATGTCACATCTATGAAACTCCCGCCCTGCATCCTGATTGGCTCTATCATACAATCTCGTGCTGAAATCACTCTCAATGGAAGAGGTCCCAGATGGATGTGAGTGAAGCTAGGCGGAGCTAAGCGGAACGAAATTCATCTGGTGAGAGTCAGGTTACCTCAATACCACTTCCTTTGGTGTTTGTGTAATGCAGAAGCAGCACCAGGGCTGTGTGCCTCGGGAGCTACACTAGAGATCAATGCTAACACCTGTGGGATTCAGCCTCCTCACCAGCTCACTGGCCTCGCCTCGCATGTCCAAAGGTCGCGAGGTCAATCCTGATGGCTCTGCAGAAAAAGGACCAGCCATCTGAAAAGGCAGGTTACGTTAAGACTCTAGATCCCATCAGGGACTGAGTATCTTGGGATAGAGATCAGTGATAAGATATATGGATATTAGTCCACACCTGCCAACACTCCCGTTTTTCCCAGGTTTCTCCCATATAATCTCCCGGCACCCTTTCGTTTTGTCATTTCTCCTGGAAAACTCCCGTAATTTGCATGACCATAAAACTGTATTTTAAATGTCACAGATCCATTAGTGAGTCAGATGTTTTTAAAATCGATGTTTTGAAATTGATTAAGAAAACTATTTTTTTCTTACTTCTAAGAGCACGCTGTTTTCTTTGCTCTGCTCTGCAGTGGCGGAGCTAGGGGATGGCTTACGGGGCTTAAGCCCCGAATCTTTTTTTAGTGTTTTAAATTCCCGGCAACTCTTATTTCCAATATAACTCCCCCTCGGTTTCTCTATAAATGTCACCAAATGCTCTATTACTAAGGAAATATATCCCTTATTTTCAAAGCCCAATATTGAAAAATTATTTGACTTGCTACACGATCTATGCCACGTCTCTGGGCTATCCGCTATGGTGATTTCAATGTTTAGATTGATTTGTTTAGATCCAGTGAAAATGCTGCCTTGACAACGCTACTCGGTGTTCCAAAAAGCCTCTGTCAGAAGTCTGTCACTTTAACAGTCTGTGATAAAACACTTTGTGTACATGTTGTTGAAACTTTATGGATATTAGAAAGTTTTTCAAAAGACCACCCAGCTCCGTTCAAGCAACAGCATCGCCCAGTGAACTGACGGATGGTGTTGTTTCAGGTTGGTGATTTCACGTTAAGAGCTTTCAGTCAGGCAGGCTAACGTTAGGCTACTTGGCTAGCTCCCTAACACTGCTTTTAACGTTAACGTTAAATGTCCTCGTTCGTCGGCGGAAAAGGCAAATTCAATACTCTCATAGGCTAGCTAAGCCTACTGCAGAATAAGAAATTCCAGCTCCCAAAACAAAGTGATCCTCGTCTTGTAATAAATTAGGCTACACTGTTTTGAAATGTCAGAAAAACCCATTACAGTTTTTTTCAACTGCTTACACACTAAATCTTTGCTTGTCACACAATTTTCTAAACATGTCCTCCAAACATCATAACCTGACACCAAATCTGCAAAACCATACACTAATTCTCAGTGTTTGACTCAGTTTTCAATTGACTAAAACACATTTTGCAAAACACCACACACAATTTTCTACCTAACACACAAAAATCTAACAGGAAGTAACTTGATTTCGTTCTTTAAACACAACCCATCAAAATGCCACACTAAATCACCAGTGCTTCACTTTTTCTCTTCACATGTGTAAACACTCATTACTTTACTGAACACCATCCAATCATTGCCTTAGTATAGGCCTATGAGTAGACATACTGTACTCTCTATGTAGGTATGGATTGAAATCCAATACGGTTGAAATGTTCAGAACCAATGCAGATATTTTGAAAGGAATGTTCTACAAAAAGTCGACTTTATGTACAGTAAAACTTGTCTTTTTTACTATATTTTTGTGTCTCCCCAAGTTACCATTAGCTCAATAATTTTTTCTATAGACCTATGAATACATACACAACCCCCTCACCCACACACATAAACACACACACACACACACTTTTCTTTGGAAAAAGCAAAGTGATTTGATAGTAGTCAGTCATTTCCGTCTTACGTAGGCAAGATCAGCTTTTTCAGAACTCCATGTACATCTGGTGGTCATTGTATTTTGCTTTGCTTTGTTCTTGTTAAATACTGTATATGCAACAGCAAATTATTTGCGAAAAATCACTATTTTTCTCTCTGTACCGTAACTTTCACTCTTGTAATGAAATACATAAAGCCTATGAAAGACAGAAGAGCGTTAGGTTTTGAGCAACAGTGTGTATATGATGTATCCAAAATGTCATATTTTGACAAAAGTGTTTGTAATGTGAGGCAAATGTTTGATTTAAACATGTGTTTTTGACATTTTGAATGTAGTGTGTCATTTTGCTGGAGATTTGAGGCATTTTGCATTTTGTGTGAGCAATTGTGGGTTTTGTGTGTGGAGTTTTGAAAAATAGACACAGAGTTTTGAAAACGTGTGTAAACAATTGTAAAAAACTGTAACAGTTAGCTGCTATCTGCCCATGTCAACTTTTCAGTGTCATATGTTGCACAAAATAATGTTAACTGTTAGCCTACCTTAAAACCTTGTTGATATCCTATCCACCACCACAGATCTTATAATCCAAGAGTCCACATAAATATAAAAGTCATGTTATGTTGTTTTGGCTGCCTAACTAATTATTAACTAAAAAAAAAACATTACAATGATAGATTGAGAGGAAAGGGCCCTTTCCATAAGTGTGTTAATCAAGCACCATGCAGTCTGCATTCATAATCTAGGTGCTTGATTTTATGCACCTGTGTAAAGGGGCCTGATGAAACCTATGAATAATCTTGCTAAATTACAAAATTAATATAATTTAGAAACGCCTATGTCAAGATGATAATGCATTCCTTCTAAAATACCCTTGTATCATGATGACTGGCCATACTGTAATTATATCATAATTTTATGTATATTATAGTATAAGATATTCTATATATTTGTCACACAGATGAGATCAGGGAAGAGGAAGAAGGAGAATAGCAATAATAAACAATAATGTCATATCAAACAATAGCCTAATGAAAATAAACAAATACTATAATATACAAACCATAAGAAACGCTTAATTAACTAAGTACATGCTAAACAGATATGAACAGATATTGCCTCTTGAAAGACCCAAAACTATAATTTTACACAGTGTTGTGCGGTGCCAGTCAGATACCTTGAATCTGTTGAATGTTAGTTTCACATTTTTTAAGTCTCAATGTGTCCATTAGTTTACACAAAATTCACTAGAAGTCATTATTTAGGGGGTTATTTAAAAAAATTATTAAATGGGCTAAGCCCCGAATGTTTACAATGTCTGGCTCCGCCCCTGCTGCTCTGCTTTTTCCATACATATTTTATACCAAAATGTGTTGCAACTCTGGGAGGCCGTAGACTCTTCCATCAGACTGTGCCCCTTCATTGACTTTGAGTCAGTCACTTTTAATTAATTTTCAGACATTTGTTTATCCACTGGAGTCCTTGAGCAGTCTTGCCTTGGACAGGTCTGGCTCTGACGGTGCAGTCTGAATAACAGGCTTGTGAGAGTGTTGACAGCCACAGCAGGACACTGACTGGTGATGACCCTTTGATTGCAACCAGTTAATCCTGTGTAACCTTCCCATGATTCATCCCAAATGACACACAAATTGATGGGAGAAGATGGGGAGGTATAAAGGGGATTGGGTAGAGGATAGCAAAGTGTTGTCAGTGGCCACATCACAACCCCTTCAGTTTCTTTTGATTTGCTCTGCCCTGGGTTGAGCAGAATTGGATTTCGCTTCATTTCCTGCATTAGCCCAACTGAAATTGAATTTGCATTAAGCATGAAGCATGTGGCTATGGGCGGATTGTTTTGTTTGCAAAGTAGATACTCAATACTTTGTCAGCATGGACACACACTCACACACACTTACACACACACACACAGGCCTTTTTTCAAATTCCCGCACACTCTCACACATTGTAGTGTCGTTTCAAAGGACAAATCTGGCCGATTTGTACATGGATCTTGATCGCTAGACATTGCCGAGTACTGCCAATAGGGAAAAAAAATGACCAAAATCAGTGCTACCGAACTGGAATAGCTGCAGCTAATGGCCAGTACTCCCAGTCAGCTACAATGATAGGTCTGGGGGCATCATCTAAACGTGCCTTTTTTGCCTCCTACAATGTAAAATCAAGATCCATGTAAAAATCAACCGGATTTCTCCTTTAACTTGGGAGTATTTACCACTGTGAGAGAGCCTCTTCTCTCTTTGTGGGCCATGGAGGTGAGTGAATGCTGGATAGGAGGGGAAGCACTCTCTGATCCACCTTTGACTATCATTTACTGCAGCGATCCTTCAGCCCATCCTGACTAACACACACACTACATAGCCCATGTCATGTCATCGTCTTTCTTTCACTGAGTTAACTTTTATCAATTTCTATTGTATGTATGTGTAGTAAACCTTGTTTATGTGGCCTGTAACTGTTTTTTCGGCTTATTAAATAATACACTGTTGAAACTACTCAGCCCCTGTGTGCGATCTCCCTTTTCTTCACTTGTGTAGTAAACTTGACACTGCATATTGACATAGCATAAGTCCAATTCAGAAGAACACGATTACTTTATTAGGCTATATTGAGTGCCTTAAACTTCTTTCTTTTATACTGTAGTGAATAAAGAATTGGCCAATGTGTGAAGGCTTTTCTGACTGTCTAATGAAGAAATGAATTCTCATGTTTGGACATGTTTGTCCCCTGTTGTTTGTTTGTGCCAGAGATGGCAAGAGGGTGCCTGGTTTAGCTGAAGTCCTAAGTCTCCCCACTTGGTGGCCATCTTGGTAATGTACTTTAGGCAGGTATTGGGCAGCTATTATCCTATTCAAGTGAATGGGGGAGGAATACAGGAAGGGGCACAATATATATGTGTAGAGACTACTGCCATATTGGTGTTACAAACTAACCCCATGGGTTTCTATGGAGGTTTCTTTGAGTGCTGTCTCCTCATTAGAAAGTCTCTGGTTTACATAAGTCAGATTCGTGTGTACTATACTATGTGTGTGCTATAGTCAATTTTGTGAGTGGGACAAGACAGGAGACACAGGTGTGCAGTCAGCAGCCTACTGGAATAAGGCTCAAATCCCTCACCGCAGTTTTTCCACTCCACACACACACACACACACACACACACACACACACACACACACACACACACACACACAAACACATATGTTTTGCAAACAGAAATACACACTTGGCCTTAGTGGAGTCGATACAGCTCACTGTTGCAATGTGTGTGTGCGTGTACTCATCATACAAAATTAGTTTTTCAGTGTCTTATGTGCCTCTGCATTAGATCTCCCTCTAAGTGTGTTTTGTGTGTGTGTGTGTGTAGTGTGTGTTTGTGTGTGTGAGTGAGTTAGAGTGTGTGTGTGTGTGTGATTTAGAGTGTGTGTGTGAGTTAGAGTGTGTGAGTTAGAGTGTGTGTGTGAGTGTGTGTTTGTGTGTGTGAGTGAGTTAGAGTGTGTGTGTGTGTGTGTGAGTTAGTGTGTTTGTGTGTGTGTGTGAGTTAGTGTGTGTGTGTGAGTGTGTGTTTGTGTGTGTGAGTGAGTTAGAGTGTGTGTGTGTGTGAGTGAGTTAGAGTGTGTGTGTGTGTGTGTGAGTTAGTGTGTTTGTATCTGCCTAGTCAGCAGCTTGTGCTTCCCATGCCTCTTACAGACAGAGAAGATCGATTCCCTCAATGTGGATTACGACAGAGAGATACACTGTCCACAAGGGCCTCGCTCTCTCCCAGGCCTGTGGTGTGTGTGTGTGTGTGTGTGTGTGTGTGTGTGTGTGTGTGTGTGTGTGTGTTTGTGTGTGTGTGTGTGTATGAGAGAGATGTGTGGGCAGTGTATACGGATGGGATAAATAGATGGGGAATGAATGGAATGACCAAACTGAAACTCTTAAAACTCATTTGGAAGGATGGATATCTGGAGAGAGTCTGCAAAGCATGAAAGAGTAGAGAGTGTGTGAGAGAGTTAGAGAGAGAGAGAGACAGATAGAGGGAGAGAGGGAGTGAGAGAGTTTGTGAAGGTCTTAGACATCATTTTCACAGGAAATGAGTTTGTGGACAAGATCACCAAGTGGTCAAGAGGCTGTGAGCGCTCGAGAGAGAGAAGAGCTGAAGATAAAGACTGATAGTAAACAGTCATGGGAAGACAGAAGAGAGCAGAGAGCAAGCGGAAGAGCCAATTCCAACGGCTTCTCTGTCTAGTTCTGTGGTTGATTTTTTTTTCAATCCTAAAAAAGATAAATGAAAAGCAGACAGCACAAATAAAAATAGATAGCTTTCATCAAACCTCATATAGGGAGCCGAGCCGAGTACAAGTGCAGTGTACTAGCGCAAATTTCTCATGTAAACCGCATCCTTACAACAAATTGAAGGATTTGTCCTGCTGTTCTAAATAAATAGTTAAATACAATAAATAGTTAAATACAATAGTTTAATAGTTAAATACATACAACTAACTGCTAATCATAACCATGAAATATTTGCGTAAGCCTCAGTAAAATGTCAGTGCAGTAAGGGTCTGGAGAGAGGAGAGGCCACAGGAAGGGGAGGGGGGGGGGGGTGAAGTGGACTGACGTCTTATCTCATCTGAGACGGCTGCCACTGAAGACTGTGTCTCCTTACAACGTTATCACCATCACTGTCACCGTGTCTGGACCGACGGGGGCTCTTATCGTCGCTAGCCAGTGCCACGTGCTCACCTTAGACTGACCCGGACAGATGTCCTGCGGCGTGACATGGCTCTGCGACCCTTTTTTTACCGCCCCTCATTTTACGTCAGCGTGCCTTTTCACAGAGCGGTACATTTTTTTTATAGTGGTGACTAATTGGTTCTACCACATGGGTTGTTTTTCAGAGGTCACTGACATAAAGCGAAGTCTTTGTTTAATGCAATAAGCATTAGTTACTACTGCAAGTTGTTACTGAAGAAGGAGGTTAGCAGTAATGTTTGTTAAACTTTTGCTGGTGACAGTACGAAGAACACAATGCACCTACGTAAAGCCGAACGGATGAAGGTGAAGACAATTACCTGCATTGTTCTATTTATGTAAACCCTTGGTGCTACAGGTTTTCAATGCAAAGCTAGTCTTATGCACAGCAACTGAATACTCCCCTATTGTGGGCTTAGAAAAATCACAGCACACAAAGAAACATAGTGTGCTCTTAATACATAGTATCCAAGTCTATTTAAAACGTATGAAAAGGGGTAACCCTGTTAGTGTTGATTAGGATTTGTTTTGTAGTGAGAGAGAGGTCTCATGACTAGGCCATTAGGAGCTATTACAAGTGAAGTATTCGTGGATGGAGTCACAAGCTGAGCTGAGTCGACTGGACTAATGAGGGTCAGTGGAGACCTGCACAGAGCAGGACGCAAGGTGCCGAAGCCCATTCTCCTCTCCTCTGAACCGGCTCCTCTCCTCATCATTGTTAGAGTTATAAATCAGTTCTCTGCTTTGTCTTAGTTCTCTCTGTCTGTCTGTCTGTCTCCTTGCCACTCCTCTGTTGAACTCTCTTTGTCCGTCTGTTATCCACTCCCTCTATCTTTTATCTGTCATTTATCTGCTCTATCTTTTACTCTTGAATTTCCCCTAGGGATCAATAAAGTATCTATCTATCTATCTATCTATCTATCTATCTATCTATCTACTCTCATTCGCTCTCTATCTTTTACTCTTATTCGCTCTATCTTTTATTCTCATTCGCTTGCTCTCTCTATCTTTTACTCTCATTCGCTTGCTCTCTCTATCTTTTACTCTCATTCACTTGCTCTCTCTATCTTTTACTCTCATTCGCTTGCTCTCTCTATCTTTTACTCTCATTCACTTGCTCTCTCTATCTTTTACTCTCATTCGCTTGCTCTCTCTATCTTTTACTCTCATTCACTTGCTCTCTCTATCTTTTACTCTCATTCACTTGCTCTCTCTATCTTTTACTCTCATTCACTTGCTCTCTCTATCTTTTACTCTCATTCACTTGCTCTCTCTATCTTTTACTCTCATTCACTTGCTCTCTCTATCTTTTACTCTCATTCACTTGCTCTGTCTTCGTTTTCTCTTCTTTGTTCTCTGTTTCTTTGCCCTTTCTCTCTACTCCTCCTGTTTATCTCATTGTCATTCACTCCTTTCATTCTGATTATCTTTCTGCTCTCTCTTTACTCCCTCCCTCTCTCAACTCTCTCACTTTTTGTGTTCTCTGTCCTTCTCTTCCTCTCCATTTTATAACTACTGTTCTCTACCTAGCGCTCTCTCTCTCTCTCTCACACTCTCTCTCTGTGAAACGACAGGACTTGACCTTTTCCTTGAAGTGTGTTGCAGGGTGTGTGTGTTGCAGGGGGGGTGGGGGTGGGACGGTTATCAATGGTGTGCACAAGGGAGGCGGTGGTTAGGGGTGTGTGTGTGTGTGTGTGTGGGGGGGGTGAACAGATTAATAGATGCAGTTAAGGGAACAATCGGTCCGCTCTTTTACAGGAAGCGTCAGACAAGCAAAAACACATTATGTAACTGCAAAACAGCTGACAAGGTGGCCACAAATAAGCCCAAATTCCTCTGTTCCAAAAGAAGGGGCACTGCAGGGCATCCAAGGGTTCGGAGGGTACTGAGGGAGAGAGAGAGCGAGAGAAAGAAGGGAGAGAGAGGGAGGGAGGGAGGAAGTCAAAAAAGAGAGAAAAGAAGAGAAAGAGCAGCTGGTTGAAAAAGAAGTGCTGATGCCTGCACGACCTCCCCCCCCCTCCACACACACACAAACACAGACATCCTCAAATACACACACACAACACCCTGAGACACACACACCCTCTCCCCACTTCCCTCCTCCTCCAAAAGATGTACTCCAGAAACAAAATGAGCTGCCTTTGTGTGGGTGCGGATGTGAGCGTGTGTTCGTGTGTGATAGGATGCATGCTCATAAATCTCTTCATTACATTAGCGGCGTTTGCCGTGGCAGCAAAAGCTGAGATCATTCTGGCCACTGGCAGTCTGTGGGAGTGCTAAGTCATCCCTTCCCGGCCGTCATCTTTCTAACACCGTGCTCACTGCACTAGCCAATTGACAAATGTAATTTTCCTAAGGCCTGGATTCTTAATAGTTACAAATACCAAACCCATTTTTTAAAGTTAATTAATGCCTGCATGGGGGGGAGTAATGCCTGCATGGGTGGGGGGGGGGGGGGGGAGTAACTAAATAGATTAAAAGGAGAAATAATTGTTACAAGTTTTACCCCTCAGTCATAAGTAATTTTGCAATGGAGTGTTTTTTTCTCCTATATTTCTTAAGGTGATTACTAATCACATACTGTTCTCTCCCTTGCTTACTGAAAGAGAGGGTTCTTTTCATTAATTTATGCTCTATTTGGAATGGGTTTGTGTGGGCCTTTTAATGAAGGCGTTCTTGGTTTGGTCTGTGTGATGCATGGCCCTGTGTGGGTGAGGCTGGTGCATCATGGGAAAGACCAAAGGTGATTATGGCCCAATTAGCAGCATTAGGCGGAGGACTGAAAGGGGATAACTGGTACACTCTGTACACTACACGCACACACACACGCACACACACACACACACACACACACACACACACACACACACACGCACACACACACACACACACACACACACACACACACACACACACACACACACACACACACCACACTCACACACACACACACACCACACACGCACACCACGTACACACACACACACAGACACTCTCTTACACACACACGCACACACACACCCTCGCACACACACACCACACGCACACACACACAAATAAGGACTCTCAGGGCGGAACAAGACCCCTCCGCTGCGCGTCGGGGTCCGGTTCGCCCTGTCGGGACTTATTTTCCCAATAATGACCGGCGTTCTATACATTATCCAAGGGCACGGGAAGGGGGGTGCTGAGGGTGCTGTGTGTACAAAACCGCTTGGAGCTCCAGTGGAATTCTGATTTTGCTGTGAAAATTCTTGGTCTAAGTGTTGTGCCAAGTGACTGGGCAGAAATAGGGCACCCACCAACCCAGCGCCAAACTCTAAGCACGGTAAACAAAATATTTTGTGGATATTTTAGGCTGTAAAAGCTCCTGTTGAGAACCAAACCAGATTTTGTTCAAATCTACACACTGATGGCTACAGAAAAATGTAAGGTTCATCAATCAAATATTATTTTGAATTATTACATTTTTGTTTTCAAATTTTCGATAACAGCAGGGACAAAACCCTCTCACTTCCTAAGCCTCGCTAGTATTGATGTGCATGCACACATCCACGCAGACTAGGGATGGTAAGATTCGTATCGGTACATCGTTATGAACATTTAAGATGCTGTTGTATCAATGGCAAAAGTGTGCAACTGTGCATTGGTTAACAATTTGAATGAAATCAAGATGTATCATGTTCAAAGTCTCTGAATCGATAAAAACAATAAATGGTCACCAGTTTACTCATTAAAATATAATAGAAAAAGGTACATGATCTGGCCTGAAGCACGAAAAAAAAAGCAATCTGCATCACATCGTGTTGTATCGCACTGTATCGCATTGTGATAAATCAAAGCGTACTGTATTGCACTGTATCACAGTAGGTCTATGTGGGAGAATCTTGTCGGTGGTTGTTTCATATGAATCTTTAATGTATCGAGATATGTATCTTATCGCCTTAGTGATGAAGATGCACACACACACACATCCCTAACACACACACACACACACATGCACACGCACACACACATACACAAACATGCATCATATGAGTAGTAGAGAACAGAGTGAGAGTCATTCTCCTGCATGCCCCATCTATCTCCCTCTCTCTCCTTCCGTTTTGTGGGGACTTACTCACTCCCCCTCACATTGAGAGAGAGAGAGAGATTGATAGAGAGAGAGAGAGATAGAGAGAGAGATTGATAGAGAGAGAGAGAGAGAGAGAGAGAGAGAGTAGAATACTGTAGTTGAGTAATGATAGGTCGGGCACAACCAGTACTGAAGAATGTCTTGTGTATCCAAGCATCTCACGTAACCTAATGATGTGTCATAGAGGAGCAGAGAGTCTGATGACACACACACACACACACACACGCGCACACACACACACACATATGGAAAAAGTACACGTCCATTACACGTCCTCAGTCGCCCGGTCATGCCGTTTCGCACTCTACAACATACGGAAAATCAGGACTTACTTGACTCAAGATGCTACCCAACTTGTGGTTCAGGCAATAGTCACCTCACGACTCGACTACTGCAACGCCCTCCTGACAGGTCTCCCAGCCTGCGCAGTGAAACCACTTCAGATGATCCAGAACGCGGCGGCGCGCCTGGTCTACAACCAACCCAAAAGGGCACGTGTTACCCCACTGCTCATCCAGCTACACTGGCTACCTATGGCGGCCCGCATCAAATTCAAGGCTCTAACGCTTGCCTACAAAGTAGTCTCCGGTTCTGCTCCCGCCTACTTAAATGCCCTCATACAGACATACGCTACCTCTAGACCGCTGCGCTCCTCAGACGAACGACGTCTAGCTCTACCACCGGTACGCTCAGGCCAATCCAAACTTTTCTCATCTGTTGTTCCTCGTTGGTGGAACACACTGCCAGTTCCTACAAGGGCAGGGACATCCCTCTCCATTTTCAAAAAACTCCTGAAGACCCAGCTCGAGAACATCTCCTCTCATAGCAACACTTACAACAAGTCTTGCTGATCCTAGCACTCACCAGCCGTCTTAAACTGACAAGTAACTGTTAAAAACAGCACTCACTGATGCATTTATTCTTACTGTACTCTAATGCTTTTTAAATTGTCCTAAAATTGTTGAGAATTGCTCTAAAACTTAAACTGTTTACCATGTTGTAAGTCGTTTTGGCTAAAAATGCGTCAGCCAAATGTAATGTAATGTAATGTAATGCATTAACACAGTGGCACATACTGAGATCAGACAAGCACAGTACAGCAGGCACACACACTTTCTTTCTCTATCTATCTACCTCTCTCTCTCACACTCACACACATATAAATAAACTCTTTCTCACACACACACACACACACACACACCCAGTGACAGTTCACTTCCTCCACAGTAAACGTTCCAGTGCCTCACATAAAGCTTCCCCTCTGTAAAGAGTAAGCGGGATGTCGGGTGATTGGTGAGAGATTGGAGGTGTCACCCCGGCACAGCGGGTGCAGTTCATAAAAGACAGATAGCAGTGACTGCACATCCTAAAGTTTCCTCTCTTCCCTCTCCTCTCCTCTTATCCTTTCCTCTCTTTGCCTTTCCTATCCTTCTCTCCTCTCCCCTCTTTCCTCTCTTCTCCTGATGTCTTCTCACCTCTCCTTCTCTCCTCCTCACCTCCTCTCCTCTCTTCTCCTCACCTTCTCTCCTCTCCTTCTCTCCTCCTCACCTTCTCTTCTCTCCTCACCTTCTCTCCTCTCTTCTCCTCACCTTCTCTTCTCTCCTTCTCTCCTCCTCACCTTCTCTTCTCTCTCCTCCTCACCTTCTCTTCTCCTTCTCTCCTCCTCACCTTCTCTTCTCTCCTCCTCACCTTTTCTCCTCTCTTCTCCTCACCTTCTGTCCTCCTCACCTTCTCTCCTCTCTTTCTCTCCTCCTCACCTCCTCACCTTCTCTCCTCTTCTCCTCACCTTCTCTCCTCTCCTTCTCCTTTCCTCTTTTCTCTCTGGTCTTCACATCCCTTTGTCACCTCGCAGTGCTATCAGCAAACCTGTTTCTCCCCTTGACAACCCACAAATAAAAAGCTTCAAGCTGAAAGACAGAGAGAGAGAGGGGGGTAGATAGGAGGATAGAGAGAGGTAGTGTGTGTGTGTGTGTGTGTGTGTGTGTGTGTGCGTGCGTGCGTGCTTTTCTCTCCCTCTCTCACACACACACACACACTTAAGCATACATCTGTGGTATTTGCTCAAAAGAAACATCAAATGAAAGATTATAATTCTTTGTTTTATTATTTTTTTAGAGGTGATCAATGAGCAATGACCACTGTTTACACTAGTGTCACCCTTCTACTCAGCTGCAGAGCGATAGTCCATTGTTATGCGTAGCTGTGTGAATGCTCTACGTGCCAAGGTAAAGTATCGCCTGAGGCTCCAACACTGTCAGCGCCAGCAAAATGCTACAAGCCCTGGACAACTGAGAGAGGAGAAGAGAGGAGAAGAGAAAAGAAGAGAAGAGTGGAGAGGAGTGAAGAGGAGAGGAAAGGAGAAGAATGGAAAGGAGAAAAGAGGAGATGAAAAGAGAGAAAAGGAGAGAAGAGTGGAGAGGAGAAAAGAGGAGAAGAGGGGAGAGAAGAATGGAGAGAAGACTAGAAGAGAAGAGTGGAGAGGAGTGAAGAGGAGAGAAGAAAAGAGAAGAGAGGACAGGAGAGATGAAAAGAGTGGAGAGGAGAGGAGTGAGGAGGAGAGGAGAAGAGATACATGAAGAAGAGATGAGAGGATAGGAGGGGAAGGGAGAGGAGAAGAGAGAAGAGAAGAGTGGAGAGGAGTGAGGAGGAGAGGAGAGAAATGAAGAAGAGAGGAAAGGAGAGGGGGGAGGGGAGGAGCCTGTCGCCACTTTAACCAGACACGTTTGTTGCAATGGTGATGATGATGAGGTGTTCTTGGTTGTTATTTTCTGTTTTTAAGTAGATAGACAGAGAGAGAGAGAGAGAGAAGCACACTGCTTTGCCCTGCTGTGTGTACTGTACATATTCCATATATATTGTGTATTTGTTTGTGTGTGTGTGTGTGTGTGTGTGTTGTGACAGAGCGATAGAGAGAGAGAGTTTCTATGTGTTTCTAAGTGTGAGTGATAGGCTCAGCGTTTGGGTTTCTCTGAGACGAAGGACTAAACTAATAAAGATGGGGTTTGTCGGAGACGGCACCATAAAGCGAGGTGGCACATAAAGTGAGTCCTGCGTCTGCACAGCACACAGATTCAATTCCGCCACTTTTATCAACCCATATATCTCCCTCCCTGGAGAGACACAACCACAAGTGCACATACTGTATTATACATATTGGATTTTCAATGGCAGTAAATTCCAAAGTTTGAATGTTTCCTGGATGCTGCATACATATTTTAAAAGCCTTAGAGTAACTGGAAAAAAATTATGTCAAAACATGAAAGATGTGCCCATTATTAAAATATGGTGTGATGTTTAGTGAAGGAAAAAAAAAAGTTTTAAACTATTACCTGGAGGAGAAAGGAGTAAATATCCAGGGCACACAATAGACTAAGAGTCCTGCCTGTTAGCTTGTCCCTCTCATTTGATAGATGAATCATGGGCCGAATAAGACCATAGAAAGTGATTAATGCACAGTTCAGGTCAGATCTTAGCACCGGCTGGTTATGAAGCTCACAGGTTTTTTTCCCACAGCTTGAATAATGCTTATAAGATGGATAATTAATGAAGAAAGAAAGGCTTTACATTCTTCAAAAACATTCTCTTTATCTTCTGACGGCATCAAAAAAGTACATTGATGTGATGCTACTGCATGATTAATCAGAAAAGTATCGCTTTTTCAGTCATTTGCACACACACACACACAGAAACACATTTGCATATGCACTCACCCACACAGACACTGACAAACACACGTATGAGATATTGAGAGTGACAAAGAGATATTTTTAGGCCTGTGCTCAAGAGCTTAAAGCTCTCCTGTGTCATATTTGCCTTCAGGCAGTGGTAACGTGTGTGTGTGTGTGAACAAACCATTGAAATATCTGTAGGATGTGTTATATACTGACATTGTGTGTGTGTGTGTGTGTGTTTGTTTGATTGTTTGTGTGTGTGTGTGTGTGTACATGCAGTACGTGCATGCATGTGTGTGTTTATGTGTGTGTTTTTTTTCCCGTGTGCACAAACTCGGAAGGTTATTACTGAAAAGCAACAGAGGCTGTTCAGTCCACAAGATGAATCCAGTCCACTGGATTAACAAAGAGCAAGAGTGTGTGTACAGGAGGGGCATGAGCATCTGCTCTGTAAACAGAAGGTTAATGAAGCCCAGGTGTATACAATAACAGATCCATATTTACTGACGCCTCTCCACCGGTCCGTGCCTGTGAGTGGAGGACTGCGCCTCCTCCACCTCCCTCCTCCACCTACCTCCATCTGTCATAGCTGATGCTTAGCTGTGAGTGGAGGACTGCGCCTCCTCCACCTCCCTCCATCTGTCATAGCTGATGCTTAGCTGATCACATTGCCATTGTGTCAACCCTTTTGTAAGTGCCACTTGCAAAAATGTGGAAACCCAAACACCTGTGTCCTTTCCCCAAATTTGAACAGGGGTGTCAAACATGGAGGTGTGGCAATTATAGCTGTTCTATTTGACATGTTCCTCCTATTGGGTGTTTGTACAAAGTGGTGGACCTTTAAAATAGTTGGAAGCATACAATTTTGTGTGTAGATCCTTACCTGTACTGTAAAATGAACCTGACTACATAAATGTAATTCTATTTTGTCAACTGGTGCCATTATAATTTTATAAGCCTGATTATTCCACATATTCTCTATAATTTGAAAAATCCCATAAAATATAAAATCTACACATATAACATTTTCCTTTATGGCAGCAGTCATGCAACTCTGTGTTTCATTCAGATGTGTTGTGAACTGTAACCCACCTGTGTGTTCTACCATATCGTTGATCTTTTTTATTCCAATCTTCTGTTATGTGGAAGGGTTTGGATATTGATGTCAGAGAGATCAGGATATTGCCAACAGTGTTCACAGAAGCGCAAGGAGCCGGTGATATTGTCTTCTATAGCCAAAGGTATAAATCAAATTCAAGGATTTGGTGTTTTGTCATTTTTTGTCAAGCTCAGCTGCCAGGAGAGTGTTATCTACAATACATGCAAGCAACTCCATTGCTGCATCAAAATGCACAAGTGTGCTTGTGTTCCATAGTAATTTGATGACCCTTCAATACACTGTAGCGTCGGCGTATGTATACTGTGTCTATAAATCAAAGGAGAGGCGCAATCCAAGAGGTATTGGTTACAATAAATAAATAGACAATAGAATTGTTGTAGTAGAGAAATTGTACTGCAGGTAAATAATATCCGGTAACACTTTACTTGACAGTATCAACATAAGAATGACATGACACTGTCATGAACACATGACACTGTCATGACACATGAACCCTAACCCTAATCCTAAAGGCCTATTCACACCAAGAATGATACTGATAACTATAAATACATATCGTTCTCGTTAATATGAATGACGACGTTCACACATAAACTATAACGATAACAATATGAAGAACGATATCGTTGTGGATCACTTTCAGAGCGATTTTCAGAACGATAAACAGCTAATAGCCAATCAGAACCCATTGAATTTTAACCGTCACATGCATTAATACAAGGAGAGACTTTGTTTATCGTTGTTCAGTGTGAACGCTTTTATCGTTATGGTTATAGTTATCGTTCTTGGTGTGAATAGGCCTTAACCCTAATCCTAACTGTAACACTACCCCTAACCCTAACTTGTTATAAAAAAAAA
Source organism: Alosa pseudoharengus (assembly GCF_046254945.1). Taxonomy (NCBI): domain Eukaryota; kingdom Metazoa; phylum Chordata; class Actinopteri; order Clupeiformes; family Clupeidae; genus Alosa; species Alosa pseudoharengus. Next base: position 13,497,371 of record NW_027468848.1, read on the forward strand.
ACGAATGTCACTTAATTTATTTATGACACGTTCATGACATTGTGATGTCACTCTTATGTTGATACTGTCAAGTAAAGTGTAACCTAATATCCTTTCAAAATCATATAAAACTAATGGAATACAGGATCCCGGCCAAATGGCTACTAGAACATGTAGGAAGGCTAGCACATGTGGATAGGAAGGCTAGCACATATGGATAGGAAGGTTAGCACATGTGGATAGGAAGGCACAATGATCGTGCAAAGGCAAGGAGGGGGAATGTGCTTCTAAAAACAGGAGATTATCATGAATAAGGACAGGGTAGCCACACACATCTATTTTAATTTGATTTATTCAAGATTGGCGTTTTGGCAAACAGCCTTATCAAGGTTCGATAAGATTCGATTTATCAACCTTGATAGAGGTTGTTTGCCAAAATGTCAGTCTTGAATAAATCACTTCATAAAAAAAGATCAGAGTGTTCCTGAAGAGGCAATGAAACAGAATCGGTGGCTAGTTGTGGCAACAGCAACCTTTTGCACTGTGCAAGGCATTCAGTCTCTGGGCGTCTGCTTGTTTTCTTTGCACGTCGTCTTTGTCTTGCTGAGAGGTCACTGGGAGCACTGATGCCAATCAACCTTACCTGAGCTGAATCACTAGTGATAGGTTTCCATGGGGTTATGATAGGAACAGGAAGGGGGTCCCCTCTAGGTGTTTATTTGTGGCTGTGTTGGTTGGGACGTGTGTGTGTGTGTGTATGTGTGAGTGAGTATTGCCCAGTGATGTGTGTTTGAGTGCGAGTAGAGGTGTGTGTGTGTGTCTGTGTGTTTTCATGTGTGTGTGTGTGTGTGTGAGAGTGTGTGTTTCCGTGCATGTGTGTGGAGGGGTTTGTGGGTGGCTTTGTGGATTTCTCTGATGTGTCTCTGAGCAGATTATTGCTGCTGAGTTTATTGAGCCGTGGTATCAGAACAGAGGTAGTGCACAGGTCAGTAGAGTGGAGTTTGGATGGACGTGTCCATCCAAAATTCCCCCCACTCAGGCCTGAGTGATGCCAACAGGAGAGAACAGTTTGCTGTAGCCTTTTTCCATTCAAGAGCAGGGGCAGGGCCAGCTTGAGGCTTTCCCTCGGGCTTGTGTGTGTGTTTGTGTGTGTGAGAGAGAGAGAGAGCGAGAGAGAAAGAGAGTTTGTGTGTGTGTGTGTCTGTGTCTAATATCGTATATGGATTTTTAGGTGGTTTATAAGTTTATCAATTGTGCTCTTGAACGGATTACAGCCATTAGGTTTGGTAATAGTGGACAAGCCATCAGAAATCCCTGCCTCTACTGTTGCTAAGTACAACAGTTCTTCCAGTACGCAGACAAGAATGCATACCCCCTAAAACATGTGTTTGTGTAACAGTCTGCCAGTCACTAGTCTTCTGTTCTCATTGCCTGATAAAATAGACAACAAAGACGAAAGCACCAGCTAAAATCTTTTAAGTATTACAACCTATATAATCCTATGTGTATACCTCAACATTTCATGATCATTAGACCTCATCAGTGCAGGATGAATAAGGGCAGCCCCAGTGGTGTAGTCTACGTGATACGCAGGACTACGCAGTATACCCACTTAAACAGTATCACCATTTAAGTATACCCACTTAAAATAGGCAAGTATACGTATTAACATTTGGGGTTGATCACAGTATACCTACTACAGCAGTGGTCGCCAACCCGTCGATCGCGATCGACCTGCAGATCTTTAGGACTTATCCCGGTAGATCCAGAGAATAACAGGAAAAATAAAAGCACAGTCACCAAATTCCTGCATGTTCGCCAACGTTTACAGGGCCTAAATTTCAGCGCGGGATTTATTCAAGACCCGCAACTAATGCGAGAAATTCCTTTTTACACACATTTTACATCGCTGTCTGATAATGTTAATCTAAAAATGGAGCGGTGAGAATGAAAATCATGTAAGTAAAGACTATGTTAATTGTTGTTATCTCATTGATGCCTGTATAAAGGGGTGGAGGATGTGATATTTTTGACCGAATACATTTGCCTAATTAAAAGGCCTTAAATTGGAAGCATTTTGGCTTTGATTCTCTGTTGACGCTTCAAGGTAGATCTTGCCTTTGTTCAGGGCTGAGGTCAGGGATCTTGGGCTCAAAAAGGTTGGTGACCACTGTACTACATCTTATACTACTACAACACAGAATATCCACTACAGCTAACTAGACTACACCACTGGGCAGCACGTTGAAATGACCCTGATGAGAGGTGCTGGTGGATGTTATGGAGGCAGTGGCGTAATGTAGCTGTGCTGGGCCGCCCCGGTGCAAGCATTTTCATTGGGCCCCCCCTCCAACACCACCCCCACCCTGCGACACAAACACACACACACCCGCACACAAAATTGCATGTGTGTGATGATTCGCCAACATGATCAGAATGGACAGTGGCTACCTGACTAATCATCGCGCTACTACCTCGGAACACATATTACAGAAGACTCTTAAGAACACTTACCAACTGTCCCCCTACCAGCTCCTCTCCAAGGAAAGTCTGTATAAGGCATTACCTTCCGGTAATAGACGTCATGCTCCGTGTGAGATCTCAGTCTTCTGTGAGATTAACAGTATTCTGTAATAAACTCCAGGTACGTTACACGTTGTTGCTACTGACGAGGTTTGATGCTAAAAATGCTATTCGCTCATGGCCCTTAGCTAATCCACTGTTTGCGATTTGGGGCTCTAGCGTATACCGGAGCAAGCTCTGTGGTTCAACGAAAAATACTGTCTCCACGGCCTATTTGATGTGTTTTAATGCAGAAAAACACCCTTGAGTCAATTTTCGCTGGAATTACACTTTAATGTCAGCATTGCTAGCATCGACGCAAGCGGCAACATTTGATTCGAGCAAACTATTCAATTTCATTCATTTGGATTTAGTCTCCTCCAGTTCTCATCTTTCTTTTCTCTTCTGTGTGCCACTTTTATGCTTACTAATGGCTGATTGCATTGCTGATTATTATAACTAAGCTACAACAAATCCAGAAGTAGCTTCATGTAACGTAACGTAATGTAATCACGAATGACAGGAAGTAAGATCATTGTGGTCACATTTCCCCATTCCCATTTCCCCACACTTCTAACTCACATTGTAGGCTATGTTGTAACATCTGAACGTAAACACAATGCAAAAAATTACATATACAAATAGGGTCACCATGACTAACAGTTATACGGCACGAGGGTGGTATAAATAGCTGTCAATTCCTCAAAATAATGAATGATGCGAGAAAGAAATATTGATATCCGAGAGCTGCCGACATGATTTCATCTTAATTACGATGTTGCGCGTTGGGCCTGAATACTGACGGGAGGGGGCCCATGTCGGGGGTTTGGTGGTGGGCCCACCCTCCGTGCCTGGGCCTCGGAGCACCGCACCGTCTGCATCGTCGGTAGTTACGCCACTGTATGGGGGTCAGGGAAAGTGGAGCAGAGAGGATTAAATCAGCATTGAGAATGTAACAGATGGCTGAAGCAGGTACGTAACCTCTCAAGTGCTCTCTCATTAATTACACAGAAGTGCAGTAATCTCTTTGTCAGCATTGTAGATATATGGATGGTTTTGGAGGAAGTGCACTGTAGCTTGTGTAAGTATTGGATCAATAAGACTTTTGCCTTGAGACTGTTTCTTTGCAGCCAAAAAGTTTCTATCTCGCTCTCTCTGTCTCTCTGTCTCTCTCTCTCTCTCTCTCTCTCTCTCAAGCAGAGTTTCTGATTACATGCCCAACAGGGAAGAAGATAGCATTCGCTTGCCTTACAGAGTGCTTTTCCCCCTGAATCTAAAATCCAAGCTGAGATATCTAATGTTCGCCTAGGTACAGATTGACCAATCACCAATTTACCAATCGCATTTAACTGAAACATGTCTCTGGTGTCTGGTCAGCATGCCTTCCTAGTCATAGGGCTGAGCCCCCCCCCCCCCTGCTAAAAAGTGTGCTCTAAAGAAAGCGAAGAACATAGAAAATATACTTTTGGTGCAACTGCTGGTCAGAATCTGACGCCGAGTAATTATTTCAGTATTTGTTTCAATCAGGCATTCAGAAGCCTCAGGTCTAAGATGGGTCTGAGACTACCATCTTTCTTTGGCAAAATGAAATATCTGCCGTAAAACCCCCTGTGAACGTCCTCCACAGTGACCAGCAGAATGCCGTGCTTCCCCGCCTTTCGAGAGGCTTGAGTGGTAGCCTTGTTAACGCTGGTGAGGTTCAGGCAAAGGACTTCGGCGTCCAGCTTGCGTGGTGAGCTTGAGCTTACTGGTGGGTTGGATGCCTTGTCTTGAGCTTAGGTTCGAGTCTTTCTGAAGAATAGATATGGATGATTAGAGATTGGTTCAGATTGATGATGTCATCTGAGAAAGTAGTCTGAGCGAAATAGGGTTGAAGGTGGAAGTAAATACAGCAAAAGGATATTTGGTATCAATCGAACCGTAATTTCATGTAGATTAAGAATTTCTAAGAATTTCTAACCCTAGGTGCCTACAGTGCAGATTTGTACCAGAAAAAAGATATACAGCTTTGAATGGACCATGGACCAAAGGTCAAGGTCACGTGAGGTCATAGTTGACATGCAATGTTTGTTTTATACCTCTCAAGCAGATTGAAGGATCCTCATTAAACCCAACACAGTTAATTAAGCCTAAATTAACTAATAAGGCATTAAAGATCATGGGGTCACAAGTAGAGGTTAAAGGTCATGAGGCTATAGCTGGCTGAGGCATAGAATCAACTATCTGAATTGACATTAAAAAAGATTAAGACATTTATTAAAGCGAAACAAACTTTATTTTCTGTATAAAAACAGTTGTTTCAACCTCCACATCTTATTTTAGTATTGTAGTAGTAGCCTCTCTGAAACCAGGGGAAATCTAAATAATTTGCTGTTTTAAAAATGCAAACATCTGTGTGAATACCTGTTTTAAAATAACTGTTTCAGTTCAGAGTTTTAGATTAAATCCAAACCATTTCTGTCAAACATCTGATAAACATTGTCATCTACAGCTATTTCCTTCAAATTAAATTATAACGCCAGACAATTGATGTAAATGTCTATGTTGATAGAATACTGTTAGAAATAAAAACTACCCTTGCATCGCATTGCAATAGTTATACTTTGTTCCCTGAAGTTGGTAGTAGGCATATAAACAACAGCAGCAGCGGACTGATATTACCTAGGACTCTACTAGGTATTATGGTGGGTTTTCAGGATTTGAAGGGATGTAATCATGGGTTTCATAAAGTACTGGGGGTACCAGGATGAGAGGATCTCCTCCTTACATGGTTAAGGGAGAGGGGGTGTTATCAAGCTGGTGAGGACTGGACAGGACAGGGATGAGGAGGCCACTGTGCCTTACGAGTTAGGGCCTGTCTAGCTAGGAAGATAATAATATAAGGCCTTATTTCACCAAACTGGAAGGAAACAGAAAAACTTAGGGCTACACTATTTTACATATGTTACCTATGCATTACATAGGTTTGCATATAGTTTTATGCATGATGGGAAGATGGTTTCCACCAATGTAAGCGACCCTGCTTGGTACTGATTGGTGAAGGGTGTTGATGGAGATGGCGTGAGAGGGTGGCACTTCTCAAGGGCTGAGGAGTATAAAATATAGTGTACAGTATAGCCATCCGTAGGGGAGATCTTGTCGGGGGCCCCAGCTGATGACATCTCCTCCCTATTGCTTTGATGGTTGGTCTGGACTTTGGTTGGGCTGTACTATCATTGCAATACGGTGAATAAAGATCAACAGTCTTTGGAAAATCTTCTATCTACATTGTCTCCTTCGGACGCCTTGTTCCAGAGTGCTAAATTACTAAATAGTCAAGTGGTAATTGTTAATTGGACAATTGGATTTGGAAGTGGACCTTTTCTAGCCTGAAAATCCAGACCCTGGTAATCTAGAAAGATTAAGGGTCCCTCCACGAACAATGTAATGGCCCAACTCGAGGGGCGGCACCAAGCATGCATTTGAAAATCTCACTGCACGCAATTGGATAACACTAGACCAATGTTTACTCCACTCACATCCATCTTATGGATGACACATGACTGCAAAGCCAATAGTAGTCTTACCTCCATCATCAAGTTTGCAGATGACACAGTGATCTTGGGCCTGATTAGTAACAACAATGAACAGCTCTACTTGGATCAGGTTGATGAGGTGGCACAGTGGTGTCAATCTAACAGCTTGACACTGAATGTCAATAAAACCAAGGAAATGGTAGTGGATTACAGAAGGCAGCAGTAGAACTACAGTTACACCCCACTAATGATCAGCGGGCAACCTGTAGAGAGAGTCACAAGTTTTAAATACCTTGGTGTCCACATTACTGAAGACTTAACATGGACTGTTAACACTCAATATGTTCTGAAGAAGTCCAGACAACGACTCTACTTCCTTCGTCAGCTAAGGAAATTCAAAGTTTCTACATCCATCATGAAGGCCTTCTACACTTCAACGGTTGAGAGTGTTCTAACTGGTAGCATCATCACCTGGTATGGGAACTCCACAGTTAGAGATTATAGTACTCTGCAGAGAGTAGTGCGCTCAGCTGAACGTACTATAAGAACTCAACTCCCTGCTCTACAAGATATCTATTCCAGAAGAGTACTCCTAAGAGCTCAAAAGATTCTGAAGGACTCTTCTCATCCTAACAATGGATTATTCCTACCGCTGAAATCAAGAAGACGCCTATGTAGTCACAAAGCCAGAACTGAGAGACTCAGAAGAAGTTTTTTTATCCCCAGGCCATCCGAACTCTGAACTCACACTATACTGACTTTGCACACATTCACTCCTCAGCACTCTCAGACATTTCCCAACTCTGAACTCACACTATACTGACTTTGCACTCATTCACTCCTCAGCACTCATGACCCCCCCCCCGCCACACACACACACACCTACATGACTTTTAGCACTTTTACATCCCTCTCCCTATGCTACAGACCTTTTATTTATTTTCTTATTTCATCACACGTCAAAACACACACACACACATATCTGACTTTCTCCAACTTTTGCACATCTCCATAGAACTTTTTATTTATTATTTTTGATTTCATCCTCCATCTATCTACCCATGTCCTTGATTGCTTACACACACACACAAAACACACACACACTTACATCATCACTGTCATCACCTCACATACATACAACACACTGCTTGCTACAGTAAGCCTCCTCTACATACTTGCTGCACACTGCCCCCCCCCCCCTACATCTGCCCAAGGTTTCTTCCTTGGTAAGGGAGTTTTTCCTTGTCCCTGTTGCTCTTGGGTGCATCTTGTTGGTGCCCCCCCAATCCCAATCCTCCCCCACCTTCTTATGCAGCCCTTGCAACTTAATCTACTAAACCCCTCTTCTACTGCACTTTTTACCCCCCCCCCCCCATAAATGCACAAATAGGCTGACACCAGACATAATTTCACTGCATTTCTTACTTCCAGTAACTATATGCATGTGACAATAAACTTCCTTGTATCCTTGTATCTGGGATCGCTTCCGTTGAGAGTGATTTCGGCACCAGATTTTATGGTAGAGCCAATCAGGCAGGGATTAAAGTGAAAAAAAATCGTTTGACTGAACTTTTTTCAGGCCATAAGTCATACGTTGTTCATATCTACCTATAGAGATAGCACCCCTTTTGCGGTCGCGACCTATTGGTTTTTAATGTACAAAAAGATGCAAACAGCAAAGTAAAGGGAGTATTCGCCTTATTCACACAGCGGCCATTGTTTAAACCAAAACGAGGCTACAGGGTACACTTACTATATAATTAATGCCACCTACAGGTGAATGCATAGAACATAACAATCCTATGGTTTGTGTACCCTGTAGCCTCGTTTTAGCCGCCAATGGCCGCCATGTGAATAAGGCGAATTGAGAGTGTAATTGATTGAGATTGAGTTTTCCTGATGAACAAAAATATATTTTAGTACCATCCCTGACCATTGCTGATTAGCCATTGCTGTTCTTTTCTACTGCAGCAATATTGTAGAAAGGCTTTAACACACTCTTATTTAATTACTTCAGGCCAAAAGTGTTTAAAGGGGAGATTTTTTTCTTGTTAATATGCAATTCAACACCAAGTAAAATCTATAAAATCAAGTTTGCAAGACTTCCCATTTCCTCATCAAAGTAACAAATCAGAACATTCTAGATATTGTTCATATTTCCATTTGTTGCCTCATCCGCATTTAATGAAAACATGGTAATTTTGAGTTTTACAGACAACTCAGTTTTCCAATGAGCAGCAATACTGTGTGTGCTCATGCAGGAGGTCTGCGCATTTGTAACGACAATCTGGAGACGGCGCTTTTGTCTTCAGCAACAGATTGTATAAGGTTGACAAGAGGTTGCGATATGGTTAAGGACAGGTCGTGTTGCGCTATGAAAGAACATGCATAGCCTACTTTCTAAACGTAAAAACGGTCAGCCATAGATAAACGTAGCCTACATCTGTCGTGGTGGCTAGTTGCACCAGGTAGGGAAGATGTCCTGAAGTGCACGAACGTTAACCTTATGGCGGTCTTCTGATTGGTGGCGTGCTAAAACGTTTTCCTATTGCATCCATAAACAATTTTCTTGCAGCGAACCGCGCAAAAGCAAACTCCTGGCACTTTAATTTCTTTACACCATGGCTTGTTAGTTCTCCCCCGTTTTCATCAGCTGCCCATCTGCATTTATTTTTTAACTTTTGACACCTGCCTTCCTTTAGCAACAACGCATCCATGACAGCTAGTGGCCTTGCCAAATAGACGCACACAAATCATGACGCTAATATGCGAGGTTCTGGTAGGCCCACTGGTTATGGTTTTGTGCTATAAATTAATAATATTTTATAGCAAAGTTTTAAGTTGACTATTTTAATTGTATGGTTATTTTTTGTCAACATACACTCACAACCTATTGTCGTTAAAAGTGAGGCCTAAGCAAAATAGGCTACAAGGCTGTCTGTGCGTCACAAACACGACTGACCCCCTTACTCGACACGCTCAGTCAAAACCTTCCGTCGCAAATTGTGAAAAACATTGTTGTATGTCATAACAGACGGGATAATAAATTGCATAGGCTACGGTTTATATTGCGTCGCTTTACACATAATGTTAGTTGCATTGATTAAAAACTGTAACAATAATAGTAGCCTACATCGGGTGGCATAGCAGGCTATCTGTTCAAGTCATAGGTGACACCCAAAATGAATGACCTCCCCTGACAAGAGTTCGCGATAGTAAGTGTCTACATTGATGCACGGAAAGAACAAAGCGTCCGAATTCGCACATAGAGCTCACAATATCATATCCAAAAAAGTTAAACGGATTGGCCAACCTCATCAGCTGTCTCGATTGTGTCACTATAATCCAACTTTTAGACCGTTATAGTCCTCCATACGTGTTCTTTTTTTTAAGCAAACGCCCGAGACAAGTGTGTAGCTACAACATACAAAGCGAAACTCATGGCTGACGTAGGCCATATAGGACGTATCTTCTTGAGCGGTCACGGATTGAGACACAGAAAGTTCTCAAGAACACTATTAGGTCTTTAAACATTTACCTAATATTTGTAGTTGCCTTAAAAAAGGAAAAGCAAAGGTGACAGTCCCCCCCCCCTCCTATTTTTTTTCTCATCGGATCTGCATCGATCTCAAATATGACATTTCTAAAATCAAATTGACGGAAATCCGTCCTATGACGGAGAACTTTAATCCTTGCAATCAGGACGCAGGGCGGGAGTTTCATAGATGTGACGTAGCGTAGAAGTGACTGTGAGACTGTTCTCAGCGTCACGGGTTGGCTTCAATGTGAGTGGTTGAAGTAGCATGTTAATAGAGGACGGACAAGTGGCTTATCCAATCATACTGTATGCAAGGATTTTTGATAAGGCCCAGCCTTCTGAAGCAACACTCCAATGGATCGATCCCAGATGGATTAGTGGAGCTAGGCGGAACGAAATTCATCTGACGAGAGTCAGGTTAGTCTCATCATCCATTGCAGTGAAATGGAAAATAATGAATCAAGACAGTACTAAGCAAAACTAAATACTGATATTCATCCCAGGGGAAAATATTGCTTCTTACAACAGTCTCATCTTTCAGAAACAAAATTTAGAAAATTAACTGCTATCCTAATACTTTGTGTCCCTTAATGTGCTTTGTAAGAAATTATAAGGTGGCTTGTAACATATTCATATTTAATTATATTATTGATATCTACCGTCAAAATCTTCCAAAATGTTTAGATATTATTTTTTGCCCACCCCTAACTTCAACTGAACAGATAACAACGGACATGCCACATTACTAACATCAAAACTGGAAGACAATGCTAGTCTTCAGGGTCACAGAAATTGCCAGGAGAAAGTGGACAACACCTTGTCCATGAAGGGGAAAAAATCAAGGGCCACAGTTAACAGTCATACTAACTTATGGAAAGTCACAACAGCAGAGAAAGCTATAATTTACAGCTGGAAGTAGCACTGCTTGTACTGTGGAAAGGACTGCATGGGCAATATTGAAAGAGATATTGGTCAGGTCATGACTATGCTAGTGGAAGTATTTCACTTATGTAACTGCTAAGCACATTTGCCTACAGTAATTGCAATCAGATACTTGATTCTTATATACAAAGGAGGGGTATTAAACTCATTGTGCTGTAGATAGGGACTCCCCATGTCAAAAACAACCAAGTCTATGTTGTGCAACATAAAAAAGTTCACTATATTTACAGTAATTGAATTGAACATGGCATGTTGATTAGCATGTCTCCACCGTCTATAACCTTGTATGTCAGGGGATGAAACTGACCTTAACCTTTGACCCCATGGCCCTGAGTCCCTAAGTTCATCTAACTTGTATAGACAATAAATGTACTAGAGTTAATGATGATCCATCAGTCAGCTTTGGAGATATGAACCAAATACTGCATATGAGTTATTTGTGTGACCCCTTGTAACCTTGACCTTTGACCTCAAGACCTAAATTGTCTTGCCAGCTCTTTGACAACGTGTAGTGGGTAAGTAGACCAAGTTTGATGAATATCTTTCAATTGGCTTAAGAGATATCAGCTAATATCAAGATGTACTAACATACGTTTTTGGCCCAAAAATCATTGTGCCATGCTAATTCAAAGCCCTATATATTTTTTTCGGTACAAATCTGCGCTGTAGGCACCACAAATTCTTAATCTACAGAAAATTACGATTCAAATGATACCAAATATGCTTTTGCTGTATTTACTTCCACCTTTGACCCTTTTCTAGGCTAATTCGCTCAGACTAGGCCTCCAATTGGTTAACGTGGAGTGATCTTGAAAACACGCCTTTACATTTACAAAGGGAGTGTCCAAATTGGCACCTTACACCAAGTTCCAAAGGAAATGTCTTTACAATTGGTCCTTGTAACTCACATCGTTCCATTAATTAGCAAACTGCTATTTAATATCTAAATACAATATTGTCAAAACTGGAACTACTTCAAGTGTGCAAACACCAACGGCAGTGGTATTGTCATTGTGAAGACACCATCACAGGAATGAATACAACAAAACCTTGGTATTAAACATTCAGCAAGAGCTAAGCAAAATCATCTGAGCTATGAGGGAGATCTCTGTGTGTTCAGATATATAGATATACTTTATTGATCCCTAGGGGAAATTCAGGGTCAGCTGTCACTCATGGCATTGGCATCACTTTAATCTGGGCCGCGAGTTGTGTAGACAAAACAGAGTTCAGTGCTGCAGGGGGATCAAAGGCTAAACTAAACTCATCAGGAGAACACAAGCACACACTCACAAAAACAAGCTCACTCATCCATTGTCAAATCGCACTGGCCAGCGCCGAGCCAATTACGGCCACCGTCCAGCAGTAAAAGCCCTCTGTCAGCAGTATGTTAATTGCTCTCATACATTCTTTCATCGTGTTTATGACTGGGGACTAATCTTATCAATTTGAATCGTTTGCTTAGTCAGTTACAGAGCAGCGGTCCAACTGAGGGACAGAGAGACATTCTCTCTGGCCGGACACTGCTTGTGCCGTGTCCTCCACAGACCTGGTCCTAACAGGTCTCTGAGCACATAATAGATGCACAGACAACTCTTAATTGATTCAAACAATTGATTCAATAAAGCTGGCTGCTTTTATAATGAAATGCTCCTGCCCTACTCTAATTCCTAGTGTTGAAGACAACGCTTTGTTGGTTACCATCCCTGACTGTTTAGAAGTGAACAGATTTTGGCTGGTGCAGGTTGGCAGATAGGAGAGGGCAAAGTTAAACAGCCCAGACAATCGATCAGTCTCTCTCTCTCTCTCTCCTCTATCTCTCTGTCTTGCTCTCTCTCTCTCTCTGGCACTTTCTCTCTTTCTCTCTCTCACACTCTCTCTGTCTCTCTCTCACTCTCTCTCACTCTCGCTCTCTTGCCCTCTGTCCTTTCCTGTGGTTGCTGCAGGTGCTGACCCAGAAAGGCTGCTTGAGAAGACATGACATGACAGTCTGAGCCTCTGGGTAAGTATGTCCAGCTTACTAGTGTGTATGTGTGTGTTTATGTGTGTGAAGAAATGAAGGGGCGGGGGTCTTCAGGGCCATATCAATAGAGAGATTCACATTTTGTCAAACATTTGGGTTCCATTTGTTTTAAATATATAGACCGGTTTCAGGTCCCTAACAACCGTCGTTAAGGACAAACTCGGAGGACAAGCAAACCCAGAGCCGTATAGCAATACATTGAAAGAAAGATGCAAGGTGCTTGAAAATGGTTAACTTTTGGCAGAGAAAAGCAGACGGAAATTCCCCTGTGTGGTACAGGAGACATTTCATTTTTTGTGATGTGTCCGTTCAAAGCTAAAAATGTTTAAAATGCCAATAAAGTAGGCAGGCCTAGGTGCTAGACATTTGGATACAAAGTATGCATTAAGAAGCTACGAAGTTATGCCACAAATGATATCTTCATGCTCAAGAGGAAAAACTCAAGTCATGTAGGCTAAATAACATAGGGTAGTGACGCTAACAAAGTGTTTTTATCATAGCCTATTCCTCAGCATATAATTTTAATGAGAGACTTATGATCCATGAGAACAGAGGCTAATGTTAGCCTACATTTCACGCAAATGACAATATGCAGGGTAGCCTAAAGTTAGTTGACACTCCATTTGAGTTGTTTGTTTTAAGAAAGAAGACATGGGCTTGCAAGTAACGTTATTGCATAGGCCTATTATAAGGTAGCCTAGCTTATAGCTAATCCGTCATAGGCTCCTGTTCTGTCAGTTGACATCCAGCACAATGCATTTTGTGCATTAACGTTATTTCAGTCAATCGTTCAATGTGTGGGAAGCATAGGCTACTTTATCAAAGTAATTATCCTCTGACCTCAGCGGGAAATGATTGTCCACCCCTGTCATTATGTACCCTTTGAGTAGGTAATGTTCTCACTAAATCTAAACGAATTGTTTGTGCAGTCGAAGCCCTAACGTTAACATTAGCTTAAGCCTAACCTAACTTTACAGTGACTGGCTACATCTTTAGCCTACCTTCGGTAAAATCCGTTGCTTTTTCATAGGTAAATCCGCTACACCTCTAGATGAAAACAATCTAGACTTGAAATATTTTGGCAATATGTTTTTATTCTTCCTCTTATATCAAGTTAAGCCAGCTTGTTTTCTATGCGCTGTCAGTTTAAACAAGGTTGTTAGGGACCTGAAACCGGTCTATATATATATATATATATATATATATATATATATATATATATATATATATCAACCAGTGTTTGGAATAACGCCGTTTAAACGTTATTTTTTCACTAACGGGGTAATCTAACTAATTACTTTTCTCGTCGTTACAACGCCGTTAACGTTACTGGACGTTAAATGCGGTGCGTTACTATGCATTGATTAAATACACCAGCGTTTCTTAAACTGTGGGTCGCGACCCACTACTGGCGCGAACTGACGTTAAAAACAGGATTTTTTTTTATTATTTTTTTTTATCTGTAGCCTGGGCCCAGGTAGCACCTGATGCGCAATGGACGCACTGTGTTATTCACAGGGAAGCGCTCGTGTCAAGGCAGTTTAGTTAGTCCCGACCTACACGACATTTTGAACGTTGTGAGAGTGGTGAATTTCATCAAAACCCGGCCCTTAAAAGCGCGTCTATTCTCCGCACTTTGCGAAGAGATGGTAGCTGACCAAAAGGCTGTACTGTTTCACAGCGAGGCAAGGTGGCTTTCCCGAGGTAAAGGGCTGTCGCGTGTGTTTGAGCTCCGAGTCGCCTCTTCTTGGAGGAAGAGTGCATGTTTGAATCTGCATGCACGTTTACTAATGAACATTTCTTGACGAAGCTGGCCTATCTTAGCAATATATTTGATATATCTTAGCGATACATTTGAGTTAAATGTCCAGTTACAAGGCAAAGACAAGCACCTACGTCACCTAGCAAATAAGATTACTGCATTCACCAAAAAAACTTGAGTATGGGACAGGCGCCTCGATCGCGACAGTATTATGCCTTTGAGATTCCTGAGCGAAATCGCTGAAACATCTGATTGGGAGGCACTCTTGTGATCCCATGTATTAAACAGTAGGCCTACATCACATCCCTGCAAAGTTTCTTTCAAAAATATTTCCCAACCAGCAGTGCTCAGTATGACTGGATTATGGATCCATTTAATGCAGCATGTTGGTATTTCATTGGATATATTGTACAATGCTGTAAAATGCCTAGAAATCTAGACGCACCCTAGCGGTGGCAAATTAATTTGCTCAGCCTGTACGTCTAGTATCAAACCATAGGGATTTCTATTGGCTGACGCTGTGGACGTCATCCAATCACAGCGCTCTATTTTGTTAGAGTCTTAAGGCGGGCTTAACAGGATAACGACAGTCCTGTGACTGTGAACAACAAGGAAGGTGGCTATGGCTAACGAAGAGCGGTTGTTTGAATCGGTGTTGGCGTCAACTTTGGAGGAGTTGGACTTGTGCTTTTCTTTGAAAGTTGAGCAACACAATGCACTTAAGTCATTCCTTCCGAAGAAGGATGTATTTGCCGTTTTGCCGACCGGATACGGATATGGTCGTAGTGCTGGCCTATTGCATGCCTAGGCAGTTTGAAAGACAATTCTCTGCCCGCCCCTTGGATTAAGCGAGGTAAATGGTTCGATTCCAGACTATACATTTCAATGATATAGGATGGCCCGCCAGGCTAGTAAAATGGCCTATGCTTCCTAATATGTTGCTGGAAACAGAAATATGTGTGTTATGTATTTATTTATTATTATATCTGCAGCACCAGCTGATTTTAACTCTGTTGAAGAGGATATATTTAGAACTTGTCATTATTTCAATCAATTTGACAATTTTAAGCTTGACCTACCACTTTCTTAGAGCGATGAGGTACAGGTGGGGCTCGAGAATGCCCCCTTGATCAAAGTGGGGAATGAAAGAAAAAGTTTGAGAACCACTGAATTCTAGTTTGTTAACTAGCTTACCACAGTCACGAGTTGGGTCGCGATAGTCTGTCATTTTTAAAAAGTGGGTCCCCAGAAAAAAAGTTTGAGAAAGACCGCTATTTTTCAAACACGAAGGCTCGACACAACATGAAACTTTGATCGAAGTATCATCAGTGTCTCTACACATGAACTAGAGCATTG
This sequence comes from Alosa pseudoharengus, assembly GCF_046254945.1. Taxonomy (NCBI): domain Eukaryota; kingdom Metazoa; phylum Chordata; class Actinopteri; order Clupeiformes; family Clupeidae; genus Alosa; species Alosa pseudoharengus. Next base: position 13,513,048 of record NW_027468848.1, read on the forward strand.
AGAACATTGTTGGTGTACACAGAGTTTACTAAAAGAGGTTTTGAACAACTCACTTGTTTTTTCTGCTCGCTGTCATCTTGCAAGGAGTGAGTTGTCCAAAATCTTTCTTTTTAGTAAACTATGTGTACACGAACAATGTTCTTAATGCTCGAGTATATATGTAGAGACAATGATGATGCTTGGATCAAAGTTTCAAGTTATGTCAAGCCTTCTTAGTGTTTGAAAAATAACGATTTTGACGCGACCATGTAGCCTACTAAACTACAGTTTGACTCGGGTACGTTCGTAGCCTATTTCAAGTGACAAAATCTATGACTAAAGTTTAGCTGACGATATAACATCCTACTCCACTGTGACTTCGTTTGTGACACTCCTGTTAATAGGCTAAACTATTATTCACATTTGCTCAAAGATTTCATAAGTATAAGCCCTTTTCTCTCCCTACGTTGATGTATTCCAAGCGATCTGCTCCAGGGGCGGGGACGTAGTAATTGAAACACCATGCCTGGGTAGGCTACGTAATCGCTCTCAGGGACGCCCTCTGTTCCCTGGTTGGTCGGCTGCCCAACTGCCGAAGTAAACGAGCGCGATTCAACCTATTCCAGACGGAGTACTGTAGGGAGAGGAAATCGACCGGAAGTACGTAGACAGGCCGAGGCCAGGCTAACCCACAACACAAGAATATATTTCAAAACAAAAGTTTTTTTGACTTTCATTTTGCTATCTTGCCTATTTTAAATGTGTCTTTGTTGCATTGTTCCCTTTTTTACTAATTGATGGCGTGTGACCTCTGAGCTGACATCAAGAGATGAGCCGAGCGAGAGGCTTCCTCCAGTGCGTCGCCACTCCCCACTGAGGATTCTTATCGAGCCACTGCTGCCTGGCTGACACTTAAAAGAAAGGAATTTATCGACTGAATAGTAAGAAGTGTCACTTACAGCTGGTTAAGACATTTCACAAAGAAATGCACAGAGTACTTGACACTTTCAAGGTTTTTGCTGCTCTTTCTGTGACTTTGAGGTTGTTTTTTTTTACTATTGCAGTCTGTAATAAGTCATTCTATTCAGTTCTATTCAATAAAACAAGGTAGAGTGTTATTGCATAACATGCTGTTTTTTTGTTAATCTAGTGGTAGTAGTGGCACATTCAGACATATGGCAATTCACTTGTCATGCATTGTTGCCTTAGCCTGGAAAATCCAGACCCTGATAATCTAGAAAGATGGCCCAACTCGAGGGGCGGCAACAAGCATGCATTTAAAAATCTCACTGCACGCAATTAGATAACACTAGACCATGTTTACTCTGAATGATTTCGGACTTTGACACAATGGGATAACACTACGACCAATGTGTACTGTCCTCCAACGTTGCAGCGCTGTCTTCATCAGTAACGTGCATCATTGCTCTTTGCCAGAGTATCTCGCATAAACAATTCCATTGTGCTCTCACGAGAACTCTGGATTTCCAGGGCATTGTTGCCTATCCCTTAGCAGCTCAAAAGAGGTTTAGATTAAGGCCAACAACAAATAATGGGGTCCTGCAGCAAGACCCTTTCAACATGTTAAAAGCCCAGCTTGGTCCTTATAGAGAGATGTTATTCTGTGTGAAGAGTGATATCCTAAAAGGGGAGCGCTACGTTGTCTATTAGCATAAATGTGCCTGCAGAAGTGCGTAAGTGTGTCTATCAGAGATTCTACTCATGCGCAAGCAAACATACTTATGCTCTCACAGATCATTCTGACGCACAACCTCTGTAAGCGCGCCCTCTTCCCTCTCTCTGTCTTTCTCTCTCTCACACACACACACCAGCTCAGCCGTCTGCCCAGCTTCTAATCAGCAACGACATAATGATGCCCTTTTGGGAATGCTGCTTCTCCTCACACCCTCATCATATCTCTCTTTAACTGCACCTCTCCTCTCCTCTTCTTTTCTCTCCTCCTACTAGCTCTGTGCTCCCTCTCTTTTTCTACACATGCTCCTCTGACGTCTCTTTTCACCCTCTTCTCCCACTTCCCTTCTTTGCTTCCCCCCATGGTGCTTCTTCTTCCACCCTCTCTCCTTTGCCTCTCTCTCTCTCTCTCTCTCTCCCTCCCCCCCCCTGCCTCTGTGTGCGCTCACCGCTGTGCTGAGCCACTGGTTGCTTTGCTTATCTCTACTCTGTCCTTCACTGACGTAATCCCCACCATCGTCATGGCGAGGGGTTTATAAACCATTCAGAGAAATAGTGGCTGAGGGAAAGAGTCTGTGTACGTGTTTTTATGATTAAAATTCAATTTAGTTCAGGTTTATTTATTCATGCAAAGATATAAGCATTGTTTCAAAGGGTCCTCACACACACACAAGAAGCAGAGGTGAGAGAACATAGGTGTGAGTATCGACACACGAACACACAGCAACAGGGGAAAATAAAAGGATTCTCTGAAGAAGAGGAAGACCTTGAGAATCGGACATTGCCTCAGGCCAGTGAAGGAAAGACGTAGCCTACAAATTGCCCCCTTGCAATTCTATCTAACATTCTTTTCAAAATGGAGTTATCCACATTCACGACAGCTTATAGCTGTGTTTTTTTTTAACTTGTATGCATTTTCAGACTATCTGAAGTTCCTCATATCAGTTTTTCTATTTGGAATGTAGACGCCTTTGATGCTCAATATCTCAGGGCTCAGAATGCAGAGAGAACAACAACACAAGGATTAAAGTTCTCCGTCGTAGGACGGATTTCCGTCAATTTGATTTTAGAAATGCCATATGCAGATCACCTTTTCTTTTCCTTTTTTTAAGGCAACTACAAATATTAGGTCCGATGAATTAATGTGTGTGATGGTAAATGTTTAAAGACCTAATAGTGTCTCAATCAGTGACCGCTCAAGAAGATACGTCAGCCATGAGTTTCGCTTTGTTTAGATGTTGTAGCTACACGCTTGTCTCATTGGCCTGGGGCGTTTGCTTAAAAGAAAAGAACACGTCTGGATGACTAACGGTCTAAAAGTTGGATTATAGTGACACAATCGAGACAGGTGATGAGGTTGGCCAATCCGTTTAACTTTTTTAGATATGATACATTGTGAGCTCTATGTGCGAATTCGGAGAAGAGGCGTAGGCTGTGTTCTTTCCGTGCATCAATGTAGACAATTTCTTGCAAACTCTTGTCAGTGGAAGTCATTCATTTTGGGTGTCGCTATGACTTGAACAGACAGCGTGCTATGCCACCCGATGTAACCTATTATTGTTACAGTTTTTAATCAATGCAACTAATAATATGTGTAAAGCGAGCGACGCAATATAAACCGTAGCCTATGGAATTTATTATCCTGTCTGTTATGACATGTACAACAATGTTTTTCACAATTTGCGGTAGGTTTTGCGGAAGGTTTTGACTGAGCGTGTTAACATAAAATAATAATACTGTCATCATCGCGAACTGTTGAGTAAGGGGGTCAGTCGTGTTTGTGACGCACAGACAGCCATGTAGCCTATTTTGCTTAGGCCTTCACATTTAACGACAGTAGGTTGTGAGTGTATGTTGACAAAAAATAACCATGCAATTAAAATAGTCAACTTTAAACTTTGCTATAAAATATTATTAATTTGTAGCACAAAACCATGACCAGTAGGCCAACCAGAACCTCGCATATTAGCGTCATGATTTGTGTGCGTCTATTTGGCAAGGCCACTAGCTGTCATGGATGCGTTGTTGCTGAAGGAAGGCACAGGTGTCATAAGTTAAAAAATAAATGGAGATGGGCGGCTGTTGGAAACGGGGGAGAACTACAAACTACGTTTATCTATGGCTGACAGTTTTTGCGCTCAGAAAGTAGGCTACGCATGTTCTTTTATAGCGCAACACGACCTGTCCCTCACCATATCGCAACCTCTTGTCAACCTTATACAATCTGATGCTGAAGACAAAAGCGCCCTCTCCAGATTGTCGTTATCAAATGCGCAGACCTCCTGCATGAGCCCACACAGTATTGCTGCTCATTGGATATCTGAGTTGTCTGTAAAATTCAAAATGACCACGTTTTCATTAAATGCGGATGAGGCAACAAATGGAAATATGAACAATATCTCGAATGTTCTGATTCATTACTTTGATGAGGAAATGGGAAGTCTTGCAAACTTGATTTTATAGATTTTACTTGGTGTTGAATTGCATATTAACAAGAAAAGAAAAAAATCTCCCCTTTAAACACTTTTGTCCTGAAATAATTAAATAAGAGTGTAAGTTAAAGCCCTTACAATATTGCTGCAGTAGAAAAGAACGGCAATGGCTTGTCAGCAATGGTCAGGGATGGTACTGAAATATTGTTTTGTTCATCAGTAAAAAAACTCAATCTCAATCAAAAACACTCTCAATTCGCCTTATTCACATGGCGGCCATTGGCTGCTAAAACGAGGCTACAGGGTACACAAACCATAGGATTGTTAAGTTCTATGCATTCACCTGTAGGTGGCATTAATTATATAGTAAGTGTACCCTGTAGCCTCGTTTTGGTTAAAACAATGGCCGCCGTGTGAATAAGGTGAATACTCCCTTTGCTTTGCTGTTTGCATCTTTTTGTACATTAAAAATCAATAGGTCGCGACCGCAAAAGGGATGCTATCTCTATAGATAGATATAACAACGTATGACTTAAGGCCCATTCACACCAAGAACGATAACGATAATGATAACTATAACCATAAGGATAAAAGCGTTCACACTGAACAACGATAAACAAAGTCTCTCCTTGTGTTAATGAATGTGACGGCTAAAATCCGATGGGTTCTGATTGGCTATAAGCATTTTATCGTTGTGAAAATCGCTCTGAAAGTGATCCCCAACGATATCGTTCTTCATGTCGTTATCGTTATAGTTTATGTGTGAACATCGTCATTAATATTAACGAGATCGATATTTATTTATAGTTATCGTTCTCGTTCTTGGTGTGAATGGGCCTTTATGGCCTTAAAAAATTCAGTCAAACGATTTTTTTTCACTTTAATCCCTGAACAACAACACATTACATTTATATAGCGCTTTTCTCAATACTCAAAGCGCGTCACATGGATGGGGGGACCTCACTAGTAACCACCACCAATGTGTAGCACCCACCTGGGTGATGCACGGCAGCCATTATGCGCCAGAATGTTCACCACACACCAGCTTGAGGTGGAGAGTTAGGGAGTGAATGAGCAAATTACAGTGGGGGATGATTTGGGGGCCAGATTGAATGAGCCAGGTTGGGAATTTAGCCAGGACACCGGGGAACCCCCTACTCTTTGCGATAAGTGCCATGGGATCTTTAATGACCACAGTGAGTCAGGACCTCGGTTTAACGTCTCATCCGAAGGACGGCATCTCCTACAGTGCAGTGTCCCCGTCACGGCACTGGGGCATTGGGATCGATCTTTTTTTTTTTTTGGCCAGAGGGAAGAGTGCTACCTACTGGCCACCCACCAACACCACATCCAGCAGCAACCTAGTTTTCCAAGGAGGTCTCCCATCCAAGTACTAACCAGGCCCACACCTGCTTAGTTTCAGTAATTCAGCTAAGACAAGGTATCCATTGGTCTGGCTGCTGGCAACCTTTTGATTCCAAGGAGACAAAACACAAATAGGCCAAAAGAAGCACCAAAAGGAGGGAAAGAAGCAATAAAGGGAAACAGGTATAGTATGGCCTTACATGCAAAGCATGCATACACTAGCATTTGTTTTTACAGGTTATATATCGCTGCTGTCGGGTGGAAACCTTGTATCTCCAAATCCATTAGTGTTCAGGAAATTGAAAAAAAAAAACTTTCTGAAAATATCAACATTGCGTTGTCAAAAACTAGAGTTACAAGGTTTCCACCCGACAGCAGCGATATACAAGAATATTATGTAGTGTTTTCTTGTTCACTTCTGTAGTAAGGTGATAACATGTGTCTGAATAATGCCTCATTAATGGGAAAAAAAGAAGCAGTCCTTTAGCAGGAGGCACCTACAATAGATGTGTCTACTAAATGTGTGTACAACTGTTATACAACTGGCTAGTTAGAAAAACAGAACAGTTATGTAAAGAGCGAGTACAGGTATCAAAGTCATTGTTTATCAATAACACAGCAGTATGGTGTCTGTTATTGGTGTTGACAGAAACACAGCCCTGGATTATGATGATGTCAGGTTGATTACTTAGTAGAGCTACAGATGCATTAATCACTAGAGGAGTTGCCCATTGACCCATAACAACTATAGAGAGGCAGTGAAATCATTGTGTTATTGGTTAGTGGTCACCCTTTTAGCATTTCACATTCTTAGTTTATCATGTATTATGTAAACATTATCTAATACAAGTCAGTTATAGCATATACACTGGTCCTACCAGTCAGATTACACTTGTCCTTCCCAGGCGTTGTGGAGGATTGTCGGCCATGTTGAAGCTGGAACATCCTCCAACAGTGATGCTATTGGACATTGGGTCATTAGAAATTACATTTCAAAGATCAGGAAAAATTGTGATATAATACATTAGTATATAGTGATATGAGAACTGTGATTCTATTGGGCCTATACGGCACCTCCTCAGCTGCATTCAGACACATATGCATTTTATGTGGGAGCAGACTTCGTAGATAAGGATTTTTTTAAAAACAAATAGTGATTGAGTCAGCCTTCAGAACTGAGTATGTGTGATATACATCAGTGTTGCGCGGGTTTGGTCACAAGCGGCCCGCGGTCGCCCGATATTTTAATCAACCCGACCGCAACTCGGACCGCGAATATTAATTAGGACAAAATTATACCCGACCCGTGATCCGACCCGCTTATTTACAAAATGTGTGCTTTTGGTTATAGCCTGCATGCAGTGTGACAGTAGGCAATTTCTGTAAAACAAACTAATTTATTAGTGAAACTTTATGCGGTATGCGGTTAGGGGCGCGTCTGAATGAAGCACAAAGCACATTTACTAAAGCACATCCACTGTTTAAAGTCACAAACACAACGAACTAAGGTAACTTTTATGCATGCGCGAACCTATACATACCGGTAGGTATGGCTGTGTAGTCTGTGCCTGCCATAACATTTATTCCTGCAGGCTGCCCGTTTTGGCTGTCATACTTTTAAATGGCTTCGCAAGAAGTAGGCCTAGACCATAACTTGTACTACTGTCATCTTCTTTAAGAACTTTTCCCAATATTTCCCATAGCTTATCACTTTTCCTGAAGGGGTTGCTTTATTATTTTAACTCGCGTCTTCAGCTTCTTTACTGTTGACTTTACTGTATTGATGCTTTACTGTATTGATGTTAGCCTTCTCGTGATATTTTAAGTAGGCCTATTTGTAGAAAATATATATTTCATTAATTTTAACTGACCCGCCCGCAAATTACCCGAATATCATTAAAATATTTTGTTTATGACTCATAACCGCGGGTGACTGCGGTCATCCGCGGGCGACCACTTAATTTCGGGCAGACCGCGCAACACTGATATACATGTAGTCAGACCATGAGTGAAATAGACCTCCGGTGAAGTGAGTGAAGTAACTGCTAACCTGGTCAACTAAACTCATTCACGAGCAGCGCTGTAGTGGTAAAATAAGAGGTGGGTAAACTATGAATTCTGTGATCACGGTGAGGTGGACTGTGCCAAGCGGTATCGGATTTTTTAAAAAGGCATTCAGAACATGTTTGATGATAACGGAGGTTACTGTCCAATGTTTATAACAATACCAGTGGTATTTGGTTCCTAGGGTGTTGATGAGTGTACTGTACATATTGTGAATGTGGATAATACAGTGATTTTTTTATGTTAAAAGTTGCAATTGGTGAAAAAACTCTTTTGAGAGGTGGATAAACTCTAATAAGAGGTGGATAAACTCTATTTCTGAAATTTAACAGGTGGATAAACTGTGTTTATTTGCGTTTAGCCTCTACATCCCTGCTCACGAGTGAATACAGAGTCTGGTTACTCACGATTGGGATTCCTTTGCAACGCTAGCATGGTGACGGGCATAGACATAGCGTCAACCTAACCAATCACTTTGATCAGGGATTTTTGACATAACTACCTACTTCGCCTAAACTTTACAAACTGACAAAAAAACAGCATTGGCAGTTTTTGATGTTTGATGCAGGCATTGCTATTACCATTTGCAGTGCCGGCCCGATCCTTTTGGGGGCCCTAAGCAGAATTTGATTTGGGGGCCCCCTCCCACAACGCGGAGTCACCTGTGCTTGGCGATAATTGACAACTTCACACTATAATGTTATATTATAAATGAATAGAGTGAGGTTATGTATTAATACAGTGACTGATTATGAACTACTTCTCCCCCTGGACACAGATGCATAAGGACCCTCTCCCCCTACCCTATTTGTGCAAATGTGGGTACAAACGGGTGTGTGTGTGGGGGGGGGGGGGGGAGGGGGGTACTTTTTTCTGGGTGTTTATTTACACCAACCCTGTCACCTTTTAATCTTAGAGGGTACCAAAATCACAGATTTATTTGAAACTTTCATATTCAAAGTGAAGCACTAAGGGTTTTTTACTGAAGTTAAATTGACAAATAACAAAATACAACATTGTTTGTATTTGTTGTAAACAAGTACATCAGTTTAATGACTTGTTTTTCAACAGATTTGCAGAACAAATCCGCAAATGTGCATTAAATGAGCAATCTTCAACTACAAAATAAAACCAAAATAGACAAACATTAATAATCAAAAATAAAATGTCCCAAAAAATAGATACTTATTCCTACTTCGTTCCTGGCTTTCAGGCATCTGCAACTCGCAGTGGACGAATCTACAATGATTAAATAAATACATAAATAAATAAAAAAAACTATGTTAAATGTGTCATGTCATATTAACAGGCTATGTAACCATTTGCCATCAAGAAAACCTCACCTTCTGTGTCATCAGCCATGGAGGCAGACACTTGATGAGGTAGAGTTAGAGATGTGCTCCAAAGTATTTCAAGTGTCCCTGAAAAAAATAAGTGCATAGTTGATCGAGCAGAATGAGTTTATGTTGCTATCATTACTTACACTCATCAACAAGCAATTCCACATCTAACAATTCATATTCTATCGGCAAATGAGGTGAACGCTTAACATGGTGATCTACTGCAGCCTAAATATTAGGGTAGCACCGCTACATCACTCGCCACTATCTTAATCAATTTTAAGTCTATTTTCATCACAGAAGTCTCCCCACCCAACATGGTATATTTTCTTCAAAAAAACACTACCATCTCTCACCAAAGATCTTAGAGCAGAGCGCACGTACTGTTCCATCTTTGCCTATGAAGCTGGAATGTTACCAATGCCGAGAGTCGCGCTAGTCAGTGGGTTGGGGTTGGGACTGGGAGCCTGGGCTTAGCCTGCTGTTGCTATCAGACTTACCACTATGTCACACATGATAGAACAGTAATAAACTATCAAAAATGTCAGGTGCGAAATCAGAAACAATACCTCTGTGGTAAATTTGCCTTCAGCTACGTTTTCATGTAGCTAGTGCTAATGTCCACTTCAGTCAGCTAGCTAGCTAACTTTAATTTACAACATAAGCCCAGGGTACATGCTTGATTGAACATCCAAAACAATCCCAATATCCTTGACATCTGAAATACACCTAGATAAATATATATTAATGGGAGACATTTCTCTGTTGATGGCGGGGATTTAGCTCTGGTGATGGCTTATATTAGATCATGACAGTTAGCTAGCTACCTCAAGCACAAAACATACTGTAAATAATCATGCAAACATACCTGTATCTTGCTCGTTTTTCTCCTCCTCTGTCATTTTCTTCTTTCTGTTTTCGGCACCAGAGGGATACGTCCTTTTTTGTGACTTGTCTTAACATTACCGTCCCTTCCGATTTTTGAACTTGATGCAGTGTCTGCACGCACCGAGGTGTCTACTTTATATGCACATGACTCAAAGGCTGGCAGACACAGTAGCAGTAGGCAGTATATTGATCATGAAATCAGAATTTTCTTGTTTTGAATTATTAATGGTTTCATTTATTCATTCATTGATGTCACTTGTTTATACGATGTTTACATTATTTATTATGTAAAAAAAAAGAAGAAACTCTATTGGGGCCCAAGCAGCCGCTTAGTTCGCTTATGCCTCGGGCCGGCCCTGACCATTTGCCATTGCCACTTTCGGTTTCGAATCTAGCATCATCCCTACTTGGGCAAGTAATCTGACGGAAACGTTAGTGAACGTTAAAGGGGTGGTTCAGGATTTTGGACATAAGACCTCATTTCCAAGTAAGCAAGTGTGATATTTATCAGTGGAGACCGTTTTCAACACGTTTCATCCAGTCCTTCTAGTTGCAGAGTTCGCAGGTGCTAGGCTAGCGCAAGTCAACGGTATGTGCTAGCCTGCCACTAAAGACAGTCTTACCCACTCTAAACTACACCTGAGGCAAATTCCAGACAATCGATGTAAATGTCTGTGTTGATAGAATAGTTTAAGAAATACAACTACCCTTGCATCGCGTTGCAATAGTTATACTTTGGTCCCTGAAGTTGTTAGTAGTCATTTTGCAACTCAGCGGCGGACTGCTATTACCGGGGCTACTACTAGGTATCCCCATTGGAGTGCGCTTTATTGTTTACTTAGCACATTTACTTAGAAGCAATAAAGGGAAACAGGTATAGTATGGCCTTACATGCAAAGCATGCATACACTAGCATTTGTTTTTACAGGTTATATATCGCTGCTGTCGGGTGGAAACCTTGTATCTCCAAATCCATTAGTGTTCAGGAAATTAAAAAAAAAAACTTTCTGAAAATATCAACATTGCGTTGTCAAAAACTAGAGTTACAAGGTTTCCACCCGACAGCAGCGATATACAAGAATATTATGTAGTGTTTTCTTGTTCACTTCTGTAGTAAGGTGATAACATGTGTCTGAATAATGCCTCATTAATGGGAAAAAAAGAAGCAGTCCTTTAGCAGGAGGCACCTACAATAGATGTGTCTACTAAATGTGTGTACAACTGTTATACAACTGGCTAGTTAGAAAAACAGAACAGTTATGTAAAGAGCGAGTACAGGTATCAAAGTCATTGTTTATCAATAACACAGCAGTATGGTGTCTGTTATTGGTGTTGACAGAAACACAGCCCTGGATTATGATGATGTCAGGTTGATTACTTAGTAGAGCTACAGATGCATTAATCACTAGAGGAGTTGCCCATTGACCCATAACAACTATAGAGAGGCAGTGAAATCATTGTGTTATTGGTTAGTGGTCACCCTTTTAGCATTTCACATTCTTAGTTTATCATGTATTATGTAAACATTATCTAATACAAGTCAGTTATAGCATATACACTGGTCCTACCAGTCAGATTACACTTGTCCTTCCCAGGCGTTGTGGAGGATTGTCGGCCATGTTGAAGCTGGAACATCCTCCAACAGTGATGCTATTGGACATTGGGTCATTAGAAATTACATTTCAAAGATCAGGAAAAATTGTGATATAATACATTAGTATAGGCTATAGTGATATGAGAACTGTGATTCTATTGGGCCTATACGGCACCTCCTCAGCTGCATTCAGACACATATGCATTTTATGTGGGAGCAGACTTCGTAGATAAGGATTTTTTTAAAAACAAATAGTGATTGAGTCAGCCTTCAGAACTGAGTATGTGTGATATACATCAGTGTTGCGCGGGTTTGGTCACAAGCGGCCCGCGGTCGCCCGATATTTTAATCAACCCGACCGCAACTCGGACCGCGAATATTAATTAGGACAAAATTATACCCGACCCGTGATCCGACCCGCTTATTTACAAAATGTGTGCTTTTGGTTATAGCCTGCATGCAGTGTGACAGTAGGCAATTTCTGTAAAACAAACTAATTTATTAGCGAAACTTTATGCGGTATGCGGTTAGGGGCGCGTCTGAATGAAGCACAAAGCACATTTACTAAAGCACATCCACTGTTTAAAGTCACAAACACAACGAACTAAGGTAACTTTTATGCATGCGCGAACCTATACATACCGGTAGGTATGGCTGTGTAGTCTGTGCCTGCCATAACATTTATTCCTGCAGGCTGCCCGTTTTGGCTGTCATACTTTTAAATGGCTTCGCAAGAAGTAGGCCTAGACCATAACTTGTACTACTGTCATCTTCTTTAAGAACTTTTCCCAATATTTCCCATAGCTTATCACTTTTCCTGAAGGGGTTGCTTTATTATTTTAACTCGCGTCTTCAGCTTCTTTACTGTTGACTTTACTGTATTGATGCTTTACTGTATTGATGTTAGCCTTCTCGTGATATTTTAAGTAGGCCTATTTGTAGAAAATATATATTTCATTAATTTTAACTGACCCGCCCGCAAATTACCCGAATATCATTAAAATATTTTGTTTATGACTCATAACCGCGGGTGACTGCGGTCATCCGCGGGCGACCACTTAATTTCGGGCAGACCGCGCAACACTGATATACATGTAGTCAGACCATGAGTGAAATAGACCTCCGGTGAAGTGAGTGAAGTAACTGCTAACCTGGTCAACTAAACTCATTCACGAGCAGCGCTGTAGTGGTAAAATAAGAGGTGGGTAAACTATGAATTCTGTGATCACGGTGAGGTGGACTGTGCCAAGCGGTATCGGATTTTTAAAAAAGGCATTCAGAACATGTTTGATGATAACGGAGGTTACTGTCCAATGTTTATAACAATACCAGTGGTATTTGGTTCCTAGGGTGTTGATGAGTGTACTGTACATATTGTGAATGTGGATAATACAGTGATTTTTTTATGTTAAAAGTTGCAATTGGTGAAAAAACTCTTTTGAGAGGTGGATAAACTCTAATAAGAGGTGGATAAACTCTATTTCTGAAATTTAACAGGTGGATAAACTGTGTTTATTTGCGTTTAGCCTCTACATCCCTGCTCACGAGTGAATACAGAGTCTGGTTACTCACGATTGGGATTCCTTTGCAACGCTAGCATGGTGACGGGCATAGACATAGCGTCAACCTAACCAATCACTTTGATCAGGGATTTTTGACATAACTACCTACTTCGCCTAAACTTTACAAACTGACAAAAAAACAGCATTGGCAGTTTTTGATGTTTGATGCAGGCATTGCTATTACCATTTGCAGTGCCGGCCCGATCCTTTTGGGGGCCCTAAGCAGAATTTGATTTGGGGGCCCCCTCCCACAACGCGGAGTCACCTGTGCTTGGCGATAATTGACAACTTCACACTATAATGTTATATTATAAATGAATAGAGTGAGGTTATGTATTAATACAGTGACTGATTATGAACTACTTCTCCCCCTGGACACAGATGCATAAGGACCCTCTCCCCCTACCCTATTTGTGCAAATGTGGGTACAAACGGGTGTGTGTGGGGGGGGGGGGGGGGGGGAGGGGGGTACTTTTTTCTGGGTGTTTATTTACACCAACCCTGTCACCTTTTAATCTTAGAGGGTACCAAAATCACAGATTTATTTGAAACTTTCATATTCAAAGTGAAGCACTAAGGGTTTTTTACTGAAGTTAAATTGACAAATAACAAAATACAACATTGTTTGTATTTGTTGTAAACAAGTACATCAGTTTAATGACTTGTTTTTCAACAGATTTGCAGAACAAATCCGCAAATGTGCATTAAATGAGCAATCTTCAACTACAAAATAAAACCAAAATAGACAAACATTAATAATCAAAAATAAAATGTCCCAAAAAATAGATACTTATTCCTACTTCGTTCCTGGCTTTCAGGCATCTGCAACTCGCAGTGGACGAATCTACAATGATTAAATAAATACATAAATAAATAAAAAAAACTATGTTAAATGTGTCATGTCATATTAACAGGCTATGTAACCATTTGCCATCAAGAAAACCTCACCTTCTGTGTCATCAGCCATGGAGGCAGACACTTGATGAGGTAGAGTTAGAGATGTGCTCCAAAGTATTTCAAGTGTCCCTGAAAAAAATAAGTGCATAGTTGATCGAGCAGAATGAGTTTATGTTGCTATCATTACTTACACTCATCAACAAGCAATTCCACATCTAACAATTCATATTCTATTGGCAAATGAGGTGAACGCTTAACATGGTGATCTACTGCAGCCTAAATATTAGGGTAGCACCGCTACATCACTCGCCACTATCTTAATCAATTTTAAGTCTATTTTCATCACAGAAGTCTCCCCACCCAACATGGTATATTTTCTTCAAAAAAACACTACCATCTCTCACCAAAGATCTTAGAGCAGAGCGCACGTACTGTTCCATCTTTGCCTATGAAGCTGGAATGTTACCAATGCCGAGAGTCGCGCTAGTCAGTGGGTTGGGGTTGGGACTGGGAGCCTGGGCTTAGCCTGCTGTTGCTATCAGACTTACCACTATGTCACACATGATAGAACAGTAATAAACTATCAAAAATGTCAGGTGCGAAATCAGAAACAATACCTCTGTGGTAAATTTGCCTTCAGCTACGTTTTCATGTAGCTAGTGCTAATGTCCACTTCAGTCAGCTAGCTAGCTAACTTTAATTTACAACATAAGCCCAGGGTACATGCTTGATTGAACATCCAAAACAATCCCAATATCCTTGACATCTGAAATACACCTAGATAAATATATATTAATGGGAGACATTTCTCTGTTGATGGCGGGGATTTAGCTCTGGTGATGGCTTATATTAGATCATGACAGTTAGCTAGCTACCTCAAGCACAAAACATACTGTAAATAATCATGCAAACATACCTGTATCTTGCTCGTTTTTCTCCTCCTCTGTCATTTTCTTCTTTCTGTTTTCGGCACCAGAGGGATACGTCCTTTTTTGTGACTTGTCTTAACATTACCGTCCCTTCCGATTTTTGAACTTGATGCAGTGTCTGCACGCACCGAGGTGTCTACTTTATATGCACATGACTCAAAGGCTGGCAGACACAGTAGCAGTAGGCAGTATATTGATCATGAAATCAGAATTTTCTTGTTTTGAATTATTAATGGTTTCATTTATTCATTCATTGATGTCACTTGTTTATACGATGTTTACATTATTTATTATGTAAAAAAAAAGAAGAAACTCTATTGGGGCCCAAGCAGCCGCTTAGTTCGCTTATGCCTCGGGCCGGCCCTGACCATTTGCCATTGCCACTTTCGGTTTCGAATCTAGCATCATCCCTACTTGGGCAAGTAATCTGACGGAAACGTTAGTGAACGTTAAAGGGGTGGTTCAGGATTTTGGACATAAGACCTCATTTCCAAGTAAGCAAGTGTGATATTTATCAGTGGAGACCGTTTTCAACACGTTTCATCCAGTCCTTCTAATTGCAGAGTTCGCAGGTGCTAGGCTAGCGCAAGTCAACGGTATGTGCTAGCCTGCCACTAAAGACAGTCTTACCCACTCTAAACTACACCTGAGGCAAATTCCAGACAATCGATGTAAATGTCTGTGTTGATAGAATAGTTTAAGAAATACAACTACCCTTGCATCGCGTTGCAATAGTTATACTTTGGTCCCTGAAGTTGTTAGTAGTCATTTTGCAACTCAGCGGCGGACTGCTATTACCAAGGCTACTACTAGGTATCCCCATTGGAGTGCGCTTTATTGTTTACTTTTCGGCGCAGTACTACTAACCGGAGAAGTATAATTCCGCCGCTGCTAAGAAAGTAGTCCATCAAAATGTAATGCGATCGTTGAAATGCAAGGATAGAATAACGTTAGAAATAACACTATCAATACAGACATTTACATCGATAGTCTGGCGTTATAATTTGTTTGCCTCGGGTGTACTTTGGAGTGGGTAAGACTGTTTTTAGTGGCAGGCTAGCACATACCGTTGACTTGCGCTAGCCTAGCACCTGCGAACTCTGCAATTAGAAGGACTGAATGAAACGTGTTGAAAACGGTCTCCACTGATAAATATCACACTTGCTTACTTGGAAATGAGGTCCTATGTCCAAAATCCTGAACCACCCCTTTAAGTTCTAGACTAGTGTCTCCCTGAAAGGAGATCTAGGCTAGGTGGGTGTGGCAGGCCAGGGGTGTATTTCCCACAGTTGCTAACTAAGATAGCAACTTTGTTGGTTGCAATGCAATTTCCCATTGGCAACGAACTAAGTTGCTAACAGGTTAGCAACTATGGTTTTGGGAAACGCACCCAACGCATCTTGGTGGTTTTTTTTATCCCTTCATTTCTCTGATCTTCAAAATTAACTTGGCTCACTCTCTGGCCTTGTACTGTAGGTTGAGTTGCATTAAGGAATTAGCATTTCCTTTGCACATGCTTTAGTGCTGATTCAGAGAGTGAGATATTGACGTGAGACCCCCTCTGGTTCCTTCACTAAGGTGTTTTCTTTTGTTCCAGACATTTAACTATCATATCCATCATCTTTTCCCTGAAACGTGGCCATTGATTTCAACAAGCTGTTTTTTTTAAGTGTGCCAAAAATGCTGAGTCCTGGTCTTTCTTTCATTTGTATGGATTGATTTTGTTATAAACTTTATCAGGGACGTCATGTTTTTTTCTTCTCTCTCTGTCTCTCAGGAGCATCTCTGTCTCTTAAGAGCATGATGGAACATTTTGGAGTTTTCAAAACTTGTTGGATGTCATGAGGACAAAAACCACAACCGTTCTTTAACAAAGTTTCCATTTGAAGTTCTGCTGCCATCTAAATGAAAATTCAACAAATGTTTATTAAGTGCTATTGAGTTTGGAAATCTATTTTCTGTTGGCTTTGATGTCAAAATCTACTGAAGTTGTGTTGTGCTTTCTTTTGAATCTCTCTTCAGCACTCTTGCTATTCCTGCTTCTGTCCATGTTGTTTTTTGTCTCTCTCTCTCTCTCTCTCTCTCTCTCTCTCTCTCTCTCTCTTTGCTGTAATTTATTGTCATGACAAATGCACTTTAATTTACCATCAGCAGGATCTCCACAGAAAATCTTATTTTGTTTTTTTATTTTCCTCCTGTTGTGCCTCTCATTCATAAGACTTTGTTGCCATGACTGTGGCGGTGATGACGTGGCGGAGAGAGCGGGTGGGTGGGGGAAGTGTGTGTGTGGGGGGGGCTAATTCAGAGGAAATGAGAAGATCCATCACCAACCTGAACACAAACCCAGAGATGCTTGCTCACACACACACACACACACACACACGCAGAGAAACACACACACACACAAACACACACACACACACGCAGAGACACACACACACACTCAAAAAGAATGAAATATCTATCAATGAGTAAACAGGCGCAACAGTGTTGTTGTTGTTGTTTCTCCACAGGTGTAATTGTGGATGGCGAACGCTGGAGAGGCACGAAATGTATGAAAATGATTCATCACCTGCAAACATTTGGAACAGCAGCTGCTGAACATTTACAATGTGGTAAAAATGGCTTTCGGCCTCTCATTAGGAACGCTGATGGGACTGGCTGCCTAACAGCATGAGAGAATAAGAGAGGACAGACACAGAGAAAAGAAAGAGAGAGAGAGTGAGAGAGAGCAAGAGAGAGAGAGAGAAATAAAGATAGTCCAAGCTGGAGGAAAAATAAAACAGGAGTGGAGGCAGGCAGGATTGATGAAATGGATGGATGGATGGAGGGATGTGCGCTTGATGTCAGGCAGGCTGGAGGTAGCATTCAGATCACATTCAGTCATTACTCTGTCTCTCAGGCCAGAGACTATGCATTTGAAAGCAGACAGCGTTCTCCTCTCATGTGCCCTCCTCTCCCAGAACAAGAGCCATCCATCCCAGCCAGAGGGGTCATAGGGAAGCCATATGCACCGGGCTCCTGACGTCAAAGCCCAGCACATTCAACTCCTTCAAAGTGGATATGTTTCTTTCTCTCCCTCCCTCTCTCTCTTCACACATTTCACACCTGTCTCCCTCTTTCTTCCTCCTCTCTCCCTCTACCCATTTTTTTCCCTTGTCATTACCCCCCCCCCCACACACACACACCCCTCTCTCTCTCTCCATCTCTCTCTCTCTCTCTCTTTAGGCAACCACATCATTTGCTTTTATGTCTGCCTTGTCTTGCTTCCTGCAGTTCTCACAGGTATTCTTTCATGCTCAGTGAATTCCGCCTGCTTGCCTGCCCCGCATGTCCTGTTTCTTGTTCTTTTTGCAGCGTTGGGCTTACATCTTTCTCTCTCCGCAGTGTCCCTGCCACCCCATGCCTCGCCTTGTCCTCTCCACAAAGCATCCCTTTCCATCTCACTTTGGCCGTGTGCTATTGCACGGGGAGTGTTATTCCTCCAGCGTCTGATGTGCTCTGGCTTTGTGTGCTTGTTGTGTTGCATTATTGTGTCGGCGTTGTCGCTGTTTTTCTTTTTTATTTTCTTTTGTGTGAAAAACAAATCTGATCCTCTGAGGGGCTGTTTGACAGGCAGTAGAGAGAGCATTGCCTGATCTCTGCTGGATAATTCCTGTCATATCCCATCTCCGTTACTCTTAAACACGGGCCACATTTGACCTTGGGTCCCCAAATGGGCTCCATTTCATCCAGACCCCCCTTGCTGATACCTCTGTATGTTGTCACCTGGTGCAATATAAGGTGAAAAGGTGTGCCTGCACACCCCCCCCCACACACACACACACACACACACCAATCCTGACAGAAGTGTTGTTCTTGTTGTTATTGTGTCATGCACAGGCAAAGAAAAATAAATAAACAGCAAATGGACTATGAGTCACAGTCCCAGAGGAGGGAATGGCCAATAGAGTACCGAAGCCATGACGTAGCGTTGCCAAGGCTGCAATTTCACTGGATCTAAACAAATCAATCTAACCATTGAAATCACCATTAGCGGTGGCTTTCTTAATCTATTTCAATAATTTTACAACGTTTCTAAGATGTTAGTATATTTTTTTTACACTGTAGGAATCACATACTACAACATATACCAACATGATCATATTCGTGACTACAGAGTTTTATTTTAGCATGGGTTTCCTCCGTAAAAGAGACCTGCATGTAACTTCACAGCATGCGGTTAAAATTCACGCACGTATTTTGGCTTTATTTTTTAAGCAAAAAACGTCACTCTTAACAGCCGCCAGTCTTTGAGAAGACGTGAAATATCCACTGGAATTTTGTTTCTTACTATTACACCTGCCAGGGAATCCGTATTATGTCTAAGCTGCTGCCTAGCAGGTAAAGCACATTTAAATGGCTATAGCCTACATTTAAAACAATTTATTAGCTAGAAATGATGCCACATGTCTACATTCAATGCTATTTAAGCCACTTCGAAAGTTTGTTTAGATCCAGTGATTCTGCTGTCATGGAAACGCTACGTCACACTTCGGGACTCTATTTCCTCAATCTCCTGCGGTCAACATCGCTTACAGAGCCCATTCTCAGGAGAGAGTTCCACATTATGATGTCACAATTACCCTCAGAGATTTTCCCCATAGACTGTATAAGGAACACTGAAACTATAGATTGTTGGCGTAGAATTCTAGAAGGAACCAGGAAAATAATTCACTCCACAACAGGTTAAGGAAGAAATGACGAGGCTAGTGGTTGGTCCAGTCATTGCAAATGCATGCAAAACAAAAAAATATTCAATATTCAATCATCTTCATCTATGACTCTGTCACATCCTGCTCCCCTGAAGCACACTAATATCGTGGTAATGACAGAAACAGAAAGTGATATTTTAAGGCACCTCCATCCCAAGTCAATACCCCCCACAACCACCCCCGGCAGCACACACAGACACATCTGAATGTGTGTATCCACTACTTCCCCCCTACATCCGATAACGAGCAACAGTGTATTTCATTTCATGAATGTTGGCACGTCACTCAGGCGACACAGTGGCTGATGTGATTAATTACCACCAGTGGGTAATGGACAGAGAAAGCCATCAGAGATCACACGCACACACACCATCAGAGATCATTTGGCAAGCGCTGGAGCTTTGAGGGAGCTTTTTTCCATGTGAGAAAATATGTATTATTTATCATTTATCCCAGTGGACTCTGTATCCACCTCTCAGTGGGAACTCTGATCTATGCTGTAGCCCAGCATCGCAGGGACAGGCTACTTTCCCGTCCCTTGGCGACATGCTCAGTCATGAATCCTGTTATCACATCATGCGTAATGGGAACATACACACGCTCAAACACACACACACACATACACAGGTAAACATGCTAGCAACACAAGCACCCGGGCACGCACACACTCACACACATACGCACATGCACACACACGTACACATGCAATAATTCATCACTGCCAAACACACACATTATTTTATGACTCATTTAACCCCCAACGTGGCAGAGCCCTTTGATTTGTGACCATCTCTCTCTCTTTCTCCAGAATGGCTCGGCTACCGACGAACCTGTCACTGGTACCTCTGGCGTTTCAACTCTCTAGTCCTTTCATAGCATTTTCTCTCAGTTGTCCTTTCTGTCGCTCTTTTCTTTTTTCTTTCTATCTTTCTTTCTTTCTCTTTCTTTCACACAGTATGCTATCATCTCTTTCTTTCCCCCTACTGCTAAAGGGTATCTCTCTATACACAGCCTCCTCACACTCGACCACTCTTACTCTCCTTTAGTCTCTCACTCATCTTTCCTCTCCTCTTCTGCCTGCTTGTTTTTCCTCTCTCTTTCTTTCATTCTCTCTCTTTCTTTTATTCTCTCTCCCTCTCTCCTTTTCTCTCTCTCTCTGCCTCTCTCTCTTTCTTTTATTCTCTCTCCCTCTCTCCTTCTCTCTCTCTCTCTGCCTCTCTCTCTTTCTTTTATTCTCTCTCTCCCTCGCTCTCTCTCTCCTCTTCTGCTTGCTTGTTTTTCCTCTCTCTCTCTCTCTGCCTCTCTCTTTCTTTCATTCTCTCTCTCCCTCCCTCTCTCCTCTTCTCTCTCTCTCTCCCTCACTCTCTCTCTCACTCTCTCTCTCTCCTTCTCTCCCTCCCTCTCTCTCTCTCTCTTTGTCGGGTCTGCTGAGTGGTTCTGAAAGGTTAACAGGCTCCCATTAGACTCTAATAGAGCGAGCCCTGACTCCTTATGTAAGACGTGTGGGGAGATGGAGAAGCTAACTGAATCCCAGCAGGCAGGCTGCCCACCGCCACCCGCACTGCACTGCACACACTTCTCCTAGCTTTCATTCAAAACTGACTGAATGAAACAAAAGACTCAGAGAAAGAGAATAAGGGAAAAGCAAGAAAAACAGACAGAGAAAAATCACACCTTCTCTTTAGTAAAGTGAGGTCAGGTTTCCTTTGGAGTGCAAGATGATTTTTTTCCTTTGGAGTGCAAGCAGAGACACATGTTGTTACTGATATCAATGATCAGTTCTCTATCTATCTATCTAGATATCTAGATCAGCAAGAAAATGCCTATGATCAACCATATCACATTTTTCTCCGGTTTTTGAAGGTGTATGATCATACATCAATCAATCAAACAACCGACCGACCAAACAACCAACCAACCAATCAATCAATCAATCAATCAATCAATCAGAATCATGATTAATCCCCTACAGTGGACTCTATGTATACTCATCACTGACATCACTTACCATAACACACCAACCAATACAGATACATTCAGACATAATGCACAATAAACCCTATTGTCCCTTTTTCATTTGTTTTGTAATGAATGGCTGTGATCAAGCTCTGCTGAATATGTGCAAAATCATTAAAAGAATATCATGATTCTGTTTCCTTTTAGGAAGTGTTTTTTCCGTCGCCTGGACCAATTCTACTCAGAGCTGTTTGATCTGGGGAGCTTTCGCGAGGTGTTTGATGAAGAGCCTTCGGCTGCGCTCAGTGGCCAGCTATCAAAGTGGCCTCTGGCCCTGAGCGACCATCCTGCCTTTAAAAGAAAGTTCTGGAGGCAAAATGGAGGGAGGAAGAGAAGAAGACGGGTGGGAGGGAGAGAGGGGAGGGGTGAGGTAGGAGAAGGACGTGGAAAAAAGGAGTGATGCAGAAGAGGCAGACAGAATGATAGATGAAAGAGAGAAGGGAACACCTGTTCCCATGTAGTGGCAGCACAGAGTCAGGGCCTGTAATTAGAGAAGCAGAAAGAGAGAGGGAGAGATGGGGAAAGAGAGGGAGGGAGGAGTGAGATGGAGTGAGGATGAGTGCAGATGAGAGTGGCAGGGTGGAGAGGAAAGAAAAGCAATGGTGGAGAGAGAGAGAGAGAGAGAGAGTGGATGAGAGGGGAGAAAATGGAGAGGGGGCGAGAGAGGGAGAGAAAGAGAGAGAAGAGGAGGAGGGCGGAAAAGACAGGCAGATAGGCAGAAGGAAGCCAGCAAGGGGGAAAAAAGCAATCGTGGGGAGAGAGATGGATGACTGAGTGGAGAGAGACCGAGAGGGAGAGACTGAACAGAGCCAACAGCAGAGCAGCAGAATGGTGAGATTTAAGAACAGAGGAGGAGAGAGAGAGGGCAGTGGGATTGATGGATGTGGGGACGAGAGGAAATGATAGAGAGAACAGAGGGGATCAGAGGGAGAGAAAGAGAGAGGGAGAGAGAGAGAAAAGAAGAAGCGGGTGTGTTCACCTTACCCATCTCCTGGTGCTGTACCTGAAGCACACACACACACACACACACACACACACACATACATACACACAAACATTTACACAATCAGCACTCAGAGACACACCCCAGCACTCAAAGACACACAAACACACACACACACACACACTTGCAAAGAACCCCATGTCTTCTCTTTTACTTCCCGCTGGACGATGTCAGACACCACTGACCACCATTGAGTAATATCGCACCCCTGACTGTCCATGGACGTCACTCAGATCCCCATAATCCCCTCTGCCCTGTCCCGGTTGTCAGGGAAACCCTTTTATGCGAGCATTCCAGGCCGATGGGACTCTACAAGAGGGATCATCGCATGAACCAAACAAAAGTAAACAACATGGTTTCCAGCCTATTAATCGAGGGTTATACATTGACATTTCTTCAGCTATAAGGTTAACATTTCTTCAGTTATGAGGTTAATATACAGGGTCGGTATACAGAGGAATCTATTTCTTTTCTTATTTTTTTCTGATTAAACCACAAAATGATTCTGATTCCTTGGGCTATTGGACTAATACATACTGTATACTCATGTATACTACATTACTGTAGACCAAAATAAACAAATTCAAAGCTGCATCATCAACAACTGAAAAACATAACATGTTTCTAAACCCTCAATGATCAAACTCAAAATGAGTAATCTGTCCTCTGAAATAATGTTTTCCCCCTAGACCCTGTGGTCACAGTCTTGTCGTGGCACTCTAGTCAAACTCCTACAGAGAGACAGAGAGAGTGAAGGGCCCAAATGGAAGATGAGACTTAAAGGTGCCATGTGTAATGTCCACCAAAAAATCAATTCATACTCCACATTCCATAAAAGATGGGGGCAGTATACCTCCAGAAATCGAGTTGGTCTACCCTACAGTAACAACCGAGAAAAGTGTATTGCAGTTTGGCTGGCGGTTATGTTGCCCGCATACCGCCTCCCATGGCCGAAACTGGTATTATGACACCTGTCGGGCTGTGGCTAGTAATTTAGCATGCTAATTCAGGTTGATATCTCTGCAGCACTATACCTTGTCATTTTTTTAATGACATCATCGCCCTTATTTCTTCTCATTCTTTTGATGCGTGTAGCTCATTTTTTTGGATATTTTTACCTCAATTATTACACATAGCACCTTTAATCAGATGAGTCTCTAGGATGATTATGATGCTGTTAACTTTTCACAATTGCAGTGCATCGCGCCAGCGCCTTGAGGCCTTTTGATGTGGATTTGGATAGAGAGAGAGAGAGAGAGAGAGAGCAAAGGAAAACACACCTCTTCTCTTTTCCTGTCTTCTTGTCTCTCCCATGCTTAAAAAAAGGCCTTAAATGGAGTTGTTTTGTGGTTTGGCGGCTGTCTGCCGTGTACAGTACGTGCCTAAAGAATGAAATTAATCTGCCCGGTCTGCTGAGAGAGAAGCCGGGATCTCTCTGAAGCCGGAATCTTATCTGGGAGAGAGCCGGCAGAGCGGAGTGGCCCAGCAAGAGCACACATTTTTCAAATGCGGGTCCGAGGGAAGAGAAGAGCTGGCCCTGATGTCTCTGACACACAGGACAAAAATTACCACAGACTCAGTGGCATTCATGACAGTCAGTGTGTATGTGTGTGTGTGTATGTGTGTGTGTGCACACGCATGTGCGTTTGGTGTGTGTGTGTGTGTGTATTATATTTTTGAAGTAGTTTCAAAAGATGATTTTTCAGGCTCATAGCACCAGTCCATTGTGGGGCGAGCAATCATTGTATTTGAGTTTGGCATTATTTTCCCCTCCCCATGGGAGGCCCATTTTCTCACAGCCAGTTTCCAGGGAAATGATCACAATTTTTCAGGAGAAAATGCAAGGTTATGAGAAATCGATGGCCATACTTACAGGCTCTCTCTCTCTCTCTCTCTCACACACACACACACATACATTAATATGTACACACAAGCGTGTGCACACACACACACACACAAACATTTACACACACACGTACACAAATCTGTCTTGCCACAGCAGGCAGGTGAAAGTTGAGAGTTCCTGGCTACCTTTGTTTTAAAGCCAACTGAAACTTTAGGAGGAATGTCTGGCTTGTTCCTATTGCGGTTATCTACCATACAACTTCGACTTCAATCCAATTTAAAAAAAAAAAAAAAGCTAACATGGCATATGTGTATGATATGATAACATTATACGGATCAGAGTCTAAGTCAACACAACCTGCATAAGTAAAAACTAAATTAACATATCCTTGTTTGAGATTGATTAATTGAGTGATGTCTTTGTTTATTTAATAGTTTGTCGGTTTCTGACCTAGTGAGAGTAGAGAGCTAAAGAGGGTGAGACATTGACTCCGGCTTTAACCTTGAACCACCACCCCTCCCCCCCTTTCCCCCCTTCTTTGTTGTTACATGTACTGTTGGGATCCCAAAGTCAAAGCAATGGTCTTAGCTCAGCCTATCTCACCAATGTTTTTATTTTTCTCTCTTTCATCTCAGTCTCAGTAGCATCTGTCTTCTTGCTGCTCATACACTGTCAACATCCCATTGACCCTTTGATGTCATTTTTTTACTGGGAGTACTCCAGCACATCCTGAGTAATGACATTGGCCTTGTAATAATTTTTTTGTTTAGTCCAAGGTTATCCATGGGAATGGTTCAGTTTGAGATAGCTCAATGGTTTATTTGTTCTTTGGGTTCTTTGACCTTAATCTGTCAACAGCTGACCTTAAATTGGACCACATAACAAACAGATCAAATTGATTCACTTTGTACATTCAAAGTCAGAGAGGCCAATGTTCCTACCCCCTATCATGAGAAATGCATCTTTCAAAACAAGTCAGACATGAACAGATCTCTTAGTTATTCTAGGCCTACATGGGTGACCTTCAAAGTTTGGTTTGGTATGGTGCTTCAGACCCATTTGAGGCCAGCTGGCGAAGAAATGGTTCCTTTCAGGATTTGTGATTTGTTTATTTGCTTTTGACGTGGGCTGTTGTGGAATGTATTGAATATGCTTAGCCAGGTGGCATGCCCATCAGCATAATCAAATTCAGTAAGATCTTGAGGGCATGTCTGAGATTCTGCATATGAATATGTTTCTATTCATGGGTGTAGCACAAGATCCTGGGCCCCTGCATGATGGGCCCCAATGTTCCTCAACCCAGGTAAAATAAAATATATTCCAGACTTTTCAAGGGCCCTCTCTCCCCTTGGGCCCCTATAATCAGTAGTGGTTTTACCCTCAGTCCAACGCCCCTGTTCCTATTTATGCTGTGTCTTCATGCTTATAAAGGTTTGTATGAGAAATATAAATATGTTTTGTCTAGTTGTCTAGCTCTGACTTCTGTGTTTGGTAAACTATTCTGTGTACTGAAAGGGATAGAAATGATAGAAGGCGGGGCTGTAGTGGAGGCTAAACGCAAGTAAATGCAGTTTATCCACCTCTGAAATTTCTGAGTTTATCTCTTATTAGAGTTTATCCACCTCTCAAAATAGTTTATTCACCATTGCAACTTTTAACATTCAAAAATCGCAGTGTATTATCCACATTCACAATATGCACACTCATCAACACTCTGGGGACCATTTAATACCACCGGTATTAATATAAACATTGGACAATAACCTCCACCATCATCATCAAACATGTTCTGAATGCCTTTTTAAAAAATCTGATACCGCATGGCGCAGTCCACCTCACCGAGATCAGAATTCATAGTTTACCCACCTTTTATTTTACCACTTCACCCCTGATAGAAGGGATACATCATCTACAAATATTGAAGAAAATGTGCATGCCAGAATTGTTGATACACAACTATAATATAACAATCCTGCTATTGTTGTAATTTCAGCCAAAACATAAGAGCTGTAGTCCACAAAGTTAACTTTAAAGTTAATAAGATCACAAAGAGGACACACTTTGAGATGTCTTCAAAGAGGTGAGAGTTGCTTCACTGGCAAAAAAATGAGTGAGAGGTTATGTGCCGAGATATCAAATTTTATGTGTGGTGCGCAGCACCTTATAATCCAAACACAGTGCTATCAGAAAATCCCCAAAATGGGCTATCGGCCCTCGGGCCCCAGCGTACGTTTCTGCCAAAGTGCTTTTCAGGCTGTGCAACGTACAAGGAACACTGATGAAGGGCTACACCCAAAACGTTTACCCCTTGTTTATGTGGCCTGTAATTGTTTTTTCGGCTTTTTAAAATACACTTTTGGAACTACTCAGCACTTGTGTGCGATCTCCCATTTCTTCACTTGAGTATTACGTTTTTTGGAGACTATTCGCACCGGGCGACACCTTAATACTAGACTAAAGGCGCAGACGCCACACTTCATCTTCGCCAGGCTGTGCGGCTTACACATTTTATATGGGAAGAAACACTTTAACATGCACAGAGGACTTGTCATTTCTTCTGCAATATGTGTTGATTCACTCCTTCACCGAGGCAGAGAATAAGGCAGGAATAAGACACGTAAAGAACGACCCATAATTCCACTTGATGCTGAAAGCACAGTCCTTTAGAATTTATTCAAATGAGTATGCATTTAACCATCAAGTGTGCATAATGATGCTGTCTAATAATAGGTTTTTACGTTAGCTGTCATGATGTTGCTATTCAGTGGCAGCTGCTCTACAGTATAAGATAATTTCAATGAGTATTGTCAGCTGAATAAACGTATGCAGAGTTGTGCTGGTCAATTCATCTTTCTGCATGGGAACAATGGAATGTGTGAATTATGCACACACAGTGTGGACAAATGACCCCTAGGGCTCTTCTCTTCAATGCAGACGGAAGTTGATTTAAGACTGGTGACAGATTCACATTGTGTGTGTGTGTGTGTGTGTGTGTGTGTGTGTGTGTGTGTGTGTGTGTGTGTCTGTGCATGTATTTGTGTGTGTGTTTGTGTGTGTATGTGTGTGTATGTGTGTGTGTGTAGTGGTGAATCTCTGCTAACAAATGCAATTTAATATACTTCCATGTGTAATCCCTTCTAAGCTGGCTAGGAGCAATGCAGCAGAGCACATTTGTCCACAACAGAACCATTAAAACTGAGCCCCCCAAGAGTGTGATGGAACTGTAGAAGTGTGCAGCTTTTGTGTGTATGGGTGTGTGTGTGTGTGTGTGTGTGTGTGTGTGTGTGTGTGTGTGTAGAAATGTGCAGTGTGTGTGTGTGTGTGTGTGTGTGTATGGGTGTGTGTGTGTAGACATGTGCAGTGTGTGTGTGTATGTGTGTGTGTGTGTGAATGTGTGTGTGTGTCTGTGTGTGTGTGTGTGTGTGTGTGAATGGGTGTGTGGATGCGTGTGTGTGTTTGCGCGTGTTTCTCATTTGCCGCAGTGTGATAAGGTAAGGATTTTCATCCTCGAAGCCTGACCGTCCTGCTGATGGTGCAGATGATGCTCCTTCTTCAACTCCACTCCAGGAGAGAGCCCGCCTCTGCGTCTGCAGGCTCAGCTCTACTGCATTCTACAGTCTTTCTTTCTCTCTCTCTCTCTCTGTCTCTTCATTGCACTTAAAGCTCACTTAGATCGATCTATCTATCTATCTATCTATCTACTGTATCTATCTATCTATCTATCTATCTAACTGGGTCCCCATCCAACCCATTTATATATTTTACAGCAGGCACATTCACTAAAGTTCAGCTAAATTAAATCTGTGAGTCTTTGTGCGTTTCTGTCTACTGTATTATACAAATTAAAAATGGCCACTCTCTCCTAATCAACTTTAATGGCAATTTTAATGGAGACACTTAATGAAATTGAAAACAAAATATGTCAATAAACCCATTTCAATCCATTTTAGTAGCATAATACTCAATGTGAATCAGGGGTAAATCCACCTACTTTGATTTCTCATGTGCTTTTACTGTACTTATCAGTTTAATTTCTCACTCTCAATATTCATTTGAAGATTTTATGCAAATTTGTATGTATGTCAACTCAGTAAAGACATTGTAATAGTCAGATGCTGGCACTAGTAGCCACCCTCCCCCCATCCCCAAACACACACACACATACACACGCAGGGGCGCCTCTAGGGTTGTATTCCATAGTACACACCATGGCCCAGGGCGCTAATTATTATGACCGCCGCGCAGCGAAGCGGTGGTCATATAGGTTTAGTCAGAATTTTTTATATTTTTTATTTAGTTTTTTTATTTATTTTTTATTTTTTATTTTTCGCGTGCCCAAATTTCCGTCAATGAGTCCCGGGACACTGAAAGACCGGGGTACATGAAACTTGACACTCAAGGGGCCATGTCAACCCATTCCATAACCACTCATTTCATGTATAGCGCCACCTAGTTAAACACAAAAAAGTAAAAATGAGGTGTTGTAATCACAGGTATCTGTGACCTAACATAGTCAAAACTGCACGAAATTGGAATTGGCCACACAATAAATTAATTTATGTTACTATACACCAACTGGCCTGTAGGTGGCCGGAGACAGTTTTCTGTGAATATCTCGAGAACCGTAGGGCCTAGGAGGTCCACCTTTTTTATGTATGTTGGTCTTAAGGGGGCATGTCAACCCATCCCATTACCACTTATTTCATGTATAGCGCCACCTAGTTAAAAATTAAAAAGCAAAAAATTAGGTGTTTTCATCACAATATCTCTGGCTGACAAGGTCAAAACTGCACGAAATTAAATGTGTAGGATCATTATGACACCCTCCGAATGTATGCCAAGTTTTGTGTACTTTCGTTCATGGGGGGCCTTACAATAAAATAATTTATGTGTTCATTTAGTGACGTACACCAACAAGGATTCCCGGGACACTGAAAGACCGGGGTACACAAAACTTGGTGGGCATGTACCCCCACATAGATAGCATGGAACCGTCATTTTTCGTTTTGATCTGTAGCCCCCCCGCTGGACTGGACCCCCCGAAAGGAGGGTAGGGCAGACACAGTTCTCTGTGAATATCTTGAGAACTGTAGGGCCTAGGATGACCATTTTTTTCCGTATGTTTGCCTCCAGTTAACACCATGTTAACCCATTTCATGTGCACACATGTGCACAAACAGATACACACACACACACACACATACATTCACAGTAATCATACGTATGACACATACTCACACAGTAGACATATGTACGCTTGCATGCACAGGCACATACGCAGGCACACACACAAGCACGCACACACACACACACCCACACACACACACACACTCACACACACCCACACACATAACATAAACATAACACAAACAATCAAGAATTTCTCAGAATTATGAACAGGCAAGATGGAGCTGGGGTTGTATAAAATTAATTTTAAATGTGAAATATATGAACTAATCATGTTTTGGTACTTGTTGTCTAGCAGATACCAAGAATTGAGTGTGGATAATGCAATTTAGTGAGACAGTTAGACTCATATAGGCCTTTCAGCGTGATTTCTTATTGTGGAAAAAATGTGCTGGACTGGGCGGCGGTCATATTTTGTACCGCTCTGCGGTACATCTAGTTAATAATTCTGGCTGCTAAACACCATTTTAACGCAATTTGGGTGGGACAGAAAATACCTTTACAGAGCAAGCAGCTCTGGCCATATCGGCTCTGGCTCACATGACGTGAACATTTAAATGCATTATCGCTTCACTACCCAACACGCGAACAAGGGAAAGAAAAGAAAAAAGAAACCAATGAGCTTATGTCACGATTTGCGATAGGCCTAGGCCTAGAGAAAAGACAGCTATGGTAACCTAACAATAAGGATTTGCTTACACTGCTGTTTGGAGGTCCCAAACTTTGAGACAATCCATACTCTACGCATTACAGTAACTGAATCGTATCAATCTTGAAACCCAAACTGCGATGTTCCAAACAGAGTGACTGATGCGATGCCTAATCACTGCCTTCGGCATAACTGCTAAGAACAGTGCGCCTATTACTGTTAAACACCTGAAAAATATTAAGCTGCTGTTCATGACGAGCACTACGCTTGAATGATTTATGACTGAATGGAACGTCGCGTTTTTAGGCGCCGGAACTGCTTATCATGTCGTGACAAAGTTTACACCAATCATTATCTTCTAATGTAGGCCTATCCTTATGTTGAGATGTCCATTCTCTTTGCCCTAAACATAGGCTATCATTTGTGCACGAAGCATGTTTCAATTAAGACAGTACACAAGCTATTTTTATTGTTGTAGGCCTAATATTGAATGATTTCATGAATAAAGCGTTGAAAAATTGTACGCAAAGTGCGTACAGGAATACGGCTGGCGGCGCCACTGCGCACACGCACACACACACGCACACACACACACACACACACACACACACACACACCTCCGCCATCTCCCCTGGTGCCATGTCTCCTCACCTCAGCTTAGCTGTTTATCAGAAGCAGTTTTATAGTATCACACAAACCTGATCTGCCGTGTTCCCTACTATAATGGCCGGCCATCACTGAAGCATGAACACATGAGTGACGCTCAGGATGCACTGACTGTCTGATTGACTGTATGGATGTGGTGTTGGTGCCTTTCCACGTCCTGCAGGGACTTCTAAGCCTTGCAGATTTGCTTGTCAGCATTTGTTCCAGTGCGCAGCCAATGAAGATTGCAGCCTCTCCGCTGCATCCTCTAATGAATGAGAATTAGTCTTGTCGCGTGTGTTCGACTTACCTCTAGAGAGCCCTCCATACATTTATCTCTTTTTTTTTCCCAACCCGCTTTTTCCCAATTGTGCATTTTTTTAAAGCTATTTTCTCTTGAGGAGTCAGCACTATTGAGATCACCTGAAGAACTTAAGTGGATTATCGTATCTTGGAATCTATTAGATTCACAACACAGATAACACAGCAGTGCATGTCACATACACACACACACACACACACACACACACACAGACATACACACTCACACACACACCCCGGAGCAGGCAGGACCAGACATAAAATGAGCAGTGTTTCAAAGCCTTTTTTCCCAGTGTGTCAGGGCTTTTTTCCTGCATAGTAAAAATGTCACGAGTACAGATACACACACACACACACTCTCTCTCTCTCTCTGTCTCACACACACACACACACACACACACACGCTCAGTCGGAGAGTGAAGAATAGTAATTCAAAAGTTATCAGCTTCCAGCATTTGCCAACCTCTGGCAAAGGGTTTCTAGTAAAAGTTCACAGGAAACTGTTAAATCCACTCTTACATTTTAATGGCCCTTGTAACTGTTTGCATGGCTGATTTAAATATGTTTGGAACGATGCAGGGAGTTCATGAGTGTGTCTCATGGTGCAAGACCTCTTTATATGATGATGTGTTTGCTGTGCAGTCTGTAATAGGACTCTTCCTAAGCAATAACACACACCTTGTGCAGGAACAGACACACACACACACACACACATACACACACACACACACACACACACACACACACACACACATACACACACACACACACACACACACACACACACACACACACACACACACACACATACACACATGCACACACACACACACACACACACACACACACACACACACATACAAATAGAGAGAAAGGAGAGAGAGAGAGAGAGAATAAGAAAGAGAGAGAGAGAGAGAAAATGAATACAACAATGGTAAATAAACTATATACCGCATAGCAGTACATAACATGACTGAGCCCATAATATAATGGTGACACCATCCCCCACCCCACACATCTACTCCTGCAACTAAGGAACAGGAGAATGGAGGATTAACATGAGGGAAAAAAGGGGGAAGAGGCGAGGTGACCGTGGGAAAGTACGAGGTAAGAGGGGATAGAAGCATCGGCACAGAGGAGTGAGGGGCAGCGGAACGTTAGTGGCGTGCGTGCGCAGCACAGCGTCGATTTGAACTGACCTCGGCTCAACCTCCAGATGCTCATCAATGTCAGTTCAATGTATCCATCCAGCATTTCAGACATTCTTTCCAATCAAGGGGGCTAGATTCTTTATTTATTCTGTATTATTATCAAGCCACATGACTTCACAATGAGCAGGACCTTTGTAGCTAATGGGATTATTATGGTCTGAGCATTGCATTATGCTGCTGCCACTTATTTCTGGTGTGACAGCAGCAGTGAGAGAGGTGAGCCCTTCAGTGGTGGTCCAGTCAGCAGCAGTGTGTGTGTGAGAGGGGTGTGTGTGTGTGAGAGGTGTGTGTGTGTGAGAGAGGTGTGTGTGTGTGAGAGAGGTGAGCCCTTCAGTGGTGGCCCAGACAGAGGCTGCCGACGCTGAGTGAAAGGAAGCGTGAGTGAAGGTCAGCGGCTGACCTACAGCTGCGACACACAGTCTCGTTGGAACACACACACACACACAGAGTTATTTGTACACAGATAGGCATGCTCTCTCTAATGCACACACACACACACACACACACACACACACACACACACACACACACACACACATACCCTCACTCGTTCACTTTGTCATACACACACCATCACATTTCTCCACACACACACAATCATACTCTTTCTCTCTCTCTCTCTCTCTCTCTCTCTCTCTCTCTCTCTCTCTCTCTTTCAAACACACACACACACACACACACACACACAAACAAAGACCATCATGCATACACTCACATTCTGCTGTTAGCAGGCATTGGAGTGGAGTATGGATTTCTTTATTTATCCTTGCCAGGCCCCCCGGGTAGTCTGTGAGAAGTACATTTCCAGAGTGCTGCTATTGTCTCAGCCTGTTAGCGCATGAGCGTTATGATTTGACAGCTCAGTGCAGAGGACACAGGCGCAGGTGGTGCGGACGTCGATGGTGGCTTAACGGTTTCGCGCCTCTCCGGAAACCCTCCCGCGGATTCCGGGAGCTGAGGCCAATCTCAACATGCCTTGCGGTTTTTGCCCCGATATCAAACCAGACGTGGCCCGCTGGGATCATGGATCTGCAAATAGCCCCGCCCACAGGAATTGATGGGGCCCAAACGGCCGATGAGGTTATTGATTGTCTATGTCGTGGTCTTTGCACAGCCTCCTTTCATTTGAAGATCACATGGCATTGTCGTGCAGCTGCCCTGCTAACTCTAACTTCTAACTCCCACTCTTCTCTCCATCTCTCTCCATCTCTTTTCCTCTCCTTTTCCTTCATCCTCCTCTCTCATCTCTTCCTCCCCTTACTGATGAGTTCCACGAGGGTTCTTCCGCTTGGCTCGGCATATGCTCCGGCACAGAAATGCACCAGTGTATTTTTGTTTTCCATTTCTATTCTTTTATTTATCGCCTTCTTACACGCAAACTGAAAAAATGATTTGGGTCCATGAATCCACATTTAAGCACAGTATAGGAGCAGCAGTACTACTTCCTCATTACTCCAGACCAAGCTGTTCCCCCACATCGGATCTACCTCAAGACAGGAGAGCTCTGAGAGGATTTGGCCACTAAATTAAACTGGAGGATACTGGCAGGCTTCCCCAGATAAAGTTCTCTACCACCTTCAGTCTGGGTGTGGGCCAAGAGGCTCAGCCGAGGAAATAAACACTACATTTCATTTGGGTTCCTAGATGGTGCGTTGCTTCTCTCCTCTCTCTCTTTCATGGATGTCGCCAGATACAGTATATGGAATTAATTTGGAGAGGCTGATACATTTAGGTTCATTTTATTAGAATAGGTGTGGATAAAGTGATGGGAAACTGAGTTTGAGGTCAGACTGATTATTATTCAGTTTGAGTAGGTTTGCTCCCACATCACATTTGTAGAATTATATTGAGTGTTATGACCCAACTTCCATTGCATTTTCAATTATTTATCCTAGAGGTCCTTAGGTATACATTTTAGCTTTTAGGAAAAAAGGTTTGAAAGCAGAAAATCCACCCATAAAAAAGTGTTTTTTGTTCTGAACTATACAAAGTAGGTGTACCACACTCTGTCTGCCTCATCTCAATCAGCGTAATGTCTTTATGGCTTGACATCATTGATGTGAAACTACTTTTCCATTACATTTCTGCCAGATAGCAATTTTGGGCGGCTCATAACATTAGAGTTTGGAGAGGCAACAATGTAAACATAATATTTTCCTCAAAATAATACGCCTCGATTTGAAGAGGAGGCCTTCACTGAGGCCTCGTCTGTCAATTTTCAGAAAGTTTTCAAATCCCTTACAAGCCCCTTTACCCAGCAAACACGAAAAAAAGGGGATGCTAACATATCACATTCAACCTGGCAAATTGACTCTCCGCCTATATTGTCTCTCAGTACAATAACGCATTTTGAAGATATGGTCCCTGGCATTATGTTTGGCCACTCTGCCATTATCAGTGTTATAGACAGGCTGCTTTGAGAGTCATCACCCCAACACGCATGGTTTCCCATGCCTGCTGTCTGCACATGCCCGGCAGCGTTGATAATTCACCTCACAAAAGAGCGAGTGTTAATCAGCTCAGTTTTATTCTCTAGCAGAATTAAAATAGCTCTTTTGGTTTCTGACTCCTTTCATATCAGCTTCGCCCCATCCCGTATTTATTACAAGCAGGAATGTGTTTTGATGAATTTTATTTATTTATTTATTTATTTTTCACGTGGACTTGTTTTTGCGCACTGTCTGTATGTGTGAGAATATGAGTGGGTCTGTGTTTATGCAAGAACGTGTGTGTGTGTGTGTGTGTGTGTGTGTTTACCTATCAGAGAGAGTGTGTACATTTGTAAGAGAGTATGTGTGTACAGTGTGTGTTTGTGTGTGTGTATGTGTGTGTGTGTGTGTGAGAGAGAGAGAGAGAGAGAGAGAGAGAGAGAGAGAGAATGTGTGTGTGTGTGTGTGTGAGAGAGAGAGGCAGAGAGAGAATGTGTGTGTGTGTGTGAGCGTGCGTGCATGCAGGCGTGCGTGCGTGTGTGTGTGTGGCAGAGGCGCCAGGGTAACTAGTGCGGCTCTGGTTTGAAGGCGACTCACATGGCTCTGGGTCTGCTGACTGAGCCCTCACATATTTGTATGCGGCTGTGAGCCCTGAGTATCACCCATATATGGAACGTGTGACAGCCCACCAACGTCTTTCTCTCTCCAAGGAAACAACTGGGGCACTGTGAGATTACTCAGAATTCGATATAAAACATAGAGTACACCAGCACACAAGATATATGCGGACGTGACTTTACCAGGACAAATTGGAGAAAGAGTATGTTAATTTAGGCCATTGACCTACAGTATATGTTAGCAGCACCCTGAAGCAAGCATCGAGACACTTATCCTGCACAAGATATTCTTTATTTTTGTAAGTCGATCTGGACAAAAATGTCTGCTAAATGAATTAATATAAATGTCAGATGTGTGCACTTATTTTTCATTCAGTCACACTTATCATTCCTTATAGAGTATTTAGATTTTTCTGGAAAAAACAGGTTTGGTCATTACCTTCAAAAACATTGTAATCTCAACAACCAGGAACCTTCCCGTCTGAATATTTGAAATGTTAGAAATTATTAAATACACTATATTAACATGTTCAAATGAGATTTCTGTCATTGCATCCTTAATATGGAGTACAAGTGTTAATACATCCGTCCCATCATCCCTAGGGCTAAATATTTGGGTTGACACAATTATAGACAATCTGTTCTATCAGTTCATTAAGCAGCCATAACTCTAAAATGGGAGCAGAATGTTCATTAATGCATATGATTTTGACTAAGACGAAATGTATTGTCACATTTTGGTCAGCATAAATGAATATGGTTGTCGACTCCTAAACCTGATTATGCTCCCTTTTCATCCGGAAATGAAAAATGTGTCAATCAACATTGATATTTTTCATCTGTGTCTGTAAACATTAAAGGGGAACTTGGCAACTATTTCAACGTAATAAACCCGTTTAGAAATCATTTGGATGGTTAAATGACCTATTCCGGTGAAAATTGTGACTTTCCCCGCTGCCCCTAGCGTCTCCAGGCGGAAAACCAACCTTGCAACATTGAGACTGCCGTCCCGGAAAGAGAAGTGAGAAACAAGAAACTTGTTTTAAATCGTGTTTCTTACCTTGTAACATCCATATTGTTCTGCCGCACTTATGCTAACCGTTTCGCTAGCTTGTAAACAAATCCATGTGCTTTATCGTTACCTTTTTCCACAGTTTAAAATAGCATAATGCTTCTAATTTCTCCAGCAGAGTGGGACATATAGCTAATCCTGCCAAGTTTCCCTTTAAGCCAAATATGCTATAGATGGAAAGAATTGATGCAGAACAGAAGGCTTTGTCCATATCCGAATTTAACGTAGTGGTGTAAAGGCACAGCGCAGAATACGGTAGGCTACAAAACTTTTCCAGCTTCTGCTTTTGAC
Source organism: Alosa pseudoharengus (assembly GCF_046254945.1). Lineage (NCBI taxonomy): Eukaryota > Metazoa > Chordata > Actinopteri > Clupeiformes > Clupeidae > Alosa > Alosa pseudoharengus. The sequence goes on from NW_027468848.1 coordinate 13,549,831, forward strand.
TCCAACTTCTTACCAGGGGAGGACAGATTAGATTACGGAGATTGTACAAAGCCTAGACGGAGCATTGTTATTCATGGCAACTTGGTCCCAAACAGAACAATCTGCCCGAAATCAGAGGCTAGAGCAGAGACAAACAACTAGAGTTGGACTGGCGCCAACTAAATCCATACAAACCCTCAGAGAGGAGATTTGGGGAAAGGCAGCATTTGAGCGCACAACAGAGTAGTCATAAGAACACGGCTAAGGGGTCAGGATGTAGAAAGACTGAAAACAAACTAAATTTTTAAAGGGGTATTGTTTTGTACTTGCAAAGAATGGGAGCGTATCTATGTTCCCCGGGTCCTATGTTCCCCGCTTTGTATGGGACCGAGGAACATAGGACCCTTTTTTAAAACCCTAACCATAATCATAACCCTAACCCTAACCCCGAGCCCCCAAGACCATTGGCTGTGTGTTTTGGTAGCCTTTAGATACTTCTAAAAAAGAGGACAAACTTTATTTAGATAACATACACCTTTTCTGATATACAGTATATCTTTCAGCAAACCTGTGTGACCGGCTCCATCAAAATTATGTTTGGTTCATGGGCAACCTTTGGTTCATCAAAAAAAACTTCCTCAGTAGGCCACTCACGTTTCGCAGTTTCTCCATGGGTTGTAGCCTACCATGTGAGGGAGTTCTCCCCTCCCAAAAAGAGTTGGTTGGGTCAATATAGCCCGTCTTTTCCTAAACGTTTTCTCAGATAGGCCTACCGAAAAGCTGGGCCGGCCCTACCGTAGCGGTAAGTGTCAGGGAGGATGGATGGTATAAAGAGACATTGGCCAGGTAAAAAAAGAAAGGAAGGCATTGGAGGAGGATGTTGCCAAATGTGGCAAGCTTCCAGATTATTTTTAATACCTAAGACAGACAGTGGCAACTGGTAAGAGAGACAGCAATGATTAGCCACGTAATTATTGGGTAATATTGGACGTTAGGGTTGTCAACCTATTCGCAAGCAACTTATTAAATGAATTAAAATATTGGCCTTTTTGTATCATCCAACATTGCGATTCATAGACTTTGTGAATATTATGCAAATATTGATAACAAATCCAAACCTTGATCTGTGTGGCTAGGCAGTAAAAATTGTAGCCTCTGAGCAGTAGATCTGCCAGTCCGAAATTAGCGATGAGGAAGCCATGAGGGACAAGTAGAGAGGATAAAGGAGTAAACAATATGAATTAAAATTATTTAATGTAAGAAAGATCAGTATATGACAGCAGTAATCTACATGATCAACCTATATGCAACTTGGTATCATGGTTTACTCAGAAGTGAGTGTAGTAAAGGAGTAGCCTACATCACCAAACACCAATATGATAGCCTACCCTAGCCTAAACATGTAAACATTAGTTCAATATGCTCTTTGTGGAAGAGTGGAATACATTTCAAATGCTTTATTTCTTTCTGTTTTTGTTAACTTATCAACCTATCCTTGTGGAATAGTGGAATATTTTTTTTTAACTTCTCAGTTTAAAGTTAACCTTTTACACATTTGTTGAACCATGGTACAAATAAAAACTAGTAAGAACTGAACTGTTGCTTAATTTATCCAATTTCCACCGCCATGGAAGAAGTGGGCTGGTCTTGGGCCTGAAACTCCCGGGCTGAGAAGTGTCCCCACTCCGGCCCTGACTGTGTGTGTGTGTGTGTGTGTGTGCGTTTGCATGTTTGGGTACATGTGTGTGTGTGTGTGCGTGCATTTTGGTGCATGTTTGGGTACATGTGTGTGTGTGTGTGTGTATGTCTGTCTGTAAGTAGAAAATACTGTAGATTAGTTTTGCAGGCAGGATCCTAAAAGTTGGCAGCGGGTCTCTCCAGCCCTCTTCAGACTCCGTGCAGATGAATGTGTGTGTGTGTGTGTGTGTGTGTTTGTGTCTCCAGACTCTGTGCAGATGAATGTGTTAGAGTTAAAATAACTTCTGCCCAGTGAAAAAGGAATCTTTATCCCACTCATGCAGGGAGAAGAAAGCAGGCTTTGTACCAGATGGCTCAGACTGCATCTGCAAGATGAGGACACACACACACACACACACACACACACTCATACTCAGATGAAGACAATTTGGACAGTATAAGAGACACCTTATTACATGCTTCTTCTTTAGCTCTTATCACCTTGGAGTGTGGTGTGTGTGTGTGTGTGTGTGTGTGTGGTGTGTGTGTGTGTGTGCATTGGTATGTTTATTTCTGGTTCCAAACGTAGCAGTAGTGTTGTCTGCAGGCTGAGAGCCCTTTTCCTCTCTCCCTCTCTCTCTCTCTCTCCCTCTCTCTCCATCCCTCTCTCCCTCCCCGTCATCCATCCTCATCTACATTCCTGGCGTCAAGATGTAGTTATATCAAACTGACCACTGGCCCGTCACTATATAAGACACTATCTGTTCCTGAAAAGTGAACTCCTGAACCGCTGGCCTTTTGCCCCCATCCGGATGAGTGAGGGGATTTGTTGCACCCTGACCTCCAGAGGTGTTTCAAAACATGTCCCATGTGGAGGGGAAAGGGAGTGAGGGAGGGCAGGGTAGCGGAGGCTATGCCGTCATGTGAGCTCAAGAAGGTTTTAAATCACACACACACACACACACACACACACTCACAAAAATCATTCCAGACACGGCTCTCAAACATACCTCAACATAACTCAACAGCAGACAGTAGATAATACAGTGATTTAAAGGGGATTTAATTAAGACGTTGTCCACTTTGAAGCTACGACACACGTGTGTGGCTAGCAGAAATTATGACATTAGAAGAGGATTTACACCAAAAGGTCCTAAAAGAGTATTACATCCTACAGGGCTAATAAATAACTGCCATAGCCAGTGGGCTGCCATTTTATTCCCTCTCCTCAGTACCAGAATATGAAGGCACTGCAACACCATCTGAATGGAAAAAACAACATTCTACTTTGTTTTTTTCTTTTCTTTTTTAAACATATATTTCCTGAAAAGTCCCAAAGACTATGTCCAGTATTCAAATAGCAATTAGAAATGTAAGTATTATGGCTGTTATTCCATAATGCTAAGGTTGAAACAGCAGGTCTTTGTTTTTGAAAGGTTTGTTGCTTCGAGGCTTAGCCACTAATGTTTTTTTCATGATCGATGGTGACCTTTCTCTGAGATGCTCAATTTTCGGCCGTCGATTTATCCAAAGTGATGGCACCACTGCTGCAGTGTGGTGAGGGAGGGTAATGGTGGATGGATGGGTTAAAGAAAATATATATTCTTGGGTTCATTTGAGAGAGCAATTGTGAACAAAACGGCTGAAAGAAAACGGCGTTTTCGGAAAAACAAGAGTCATCCTAGGCGCTGCTTTTCAACGTTGGCGACAACTGAAGGACCAGGAAGGTCTACAAACAGATGCGGCTGTGGCATTTTTTCTGCTGGACAGGTGAGAAGCCAATGAACTATTAACCGTGCGGACATGTTATGGAGTATTTTTGTTATTTACACGACAGTAAAACCACAAAGCTAACAGGTCTTTATGGACTCTTGCCGTCAGCATATTAGCAGCTAAATGTGGCTAACACAAACAATTGCAGTGTTGTGGTCCTGCCGATTGGCTTGTAATCTTTTAGAGTCAACGTCTCTTAAGTATAATATAGTCTTTTGATCCCGTGAGGGAAATTTGGTCTCTGCATTTATCCCAATCTAGTAACTACATCCCTTTTGGAGGTGAATAAAGAACGTAGAACTAGCTAGCTAACTAACCTGCTTGGGGAGGAAGCTGATGTGAGCGATTGTATGTATGAATGGAGACTAGAGCTCGTATAGTGCAACCTACGCTAGGCCAGGCTCACTCTCGCGCATCTGAGTTTTCGCTTGTGCATGATTGCGCGTCCATGTTCTTCGAATGGATGGAGTCAGGGTCAGCGTTGGAGGAAAGAGGGTAGGACCATTTGAGTTGTGTATTTTCAAAATCTGCCGGCCGTTTTGCGAATCCCATAACCACCTTTAAAGGGACTGAGAAGCTGAAGTTTTTGTCTGTAAAACTAACAACCTAACAAGCTAATATTAGCCAACACATATGCAACCATCAACAGCACAGCAGGCATGAATAAAGGGCTTTAGTGATGTGGCAATATATTGGTTATTCCGTAGAAGTTTACTTTCTTATATTTTGGCATGTTTGTGCTATGGACCTACCACAAAACTAACTAATGAGTTACCATGGCTACTGGAAATGACAGAGGTGGTCCTTCTCATGATTGTGTAAAAGGAATATAATTTGATGAGATTATAAACAGCTATCTACAAACACAGGACACCTTAAAAATGTGTTTGCGGGGAATAAGGCACACAAAACCAACAAAGATATATTTAGGGTTCTTTATAGGATATGTTTCTTGAATTTCCCCTTGGGGATCAATAACGTATCTATCTATCTATCTATCTATCTATCTATATGCAAAAAAGGATCAAAAAGGACCTATAAACAAAATTAAGCTCTCTAGCTCTCAATCTGGTCCAGTACAAAAGAACAACCGAAAGAAAAAAAAAATCACCTCTGTTCTCTGCAGGTGTATGAAAAAAGAAAAAAAAATATTCAGCAACTTGTGCTTCAATAACCTAAAGCCTTGATATTAACTAGCCTTACAAAAATCAATCCAAGATGGCATACCCAAAAGCAGTAGCCTACAAATTTAACAGGATAAAACAGCACAACACAGCACAACACAGTGATAAAGTATAAAACTCGGTGGCATAAAATGTTAGCGGTGATACTAAAAAGAGAGAAATACACACAAATAATAAATACACCATACATCAAGCTCATACAAGTAACATTACATCAAAATATGCTTGAACACGGGGGCAGCCGTGGCCTGGGTAGGGCTTTGGGCTTGAAAGAAGGGGCCACATCCACGGCTGAAGTGCCCTTGAGCAAGGCACCTAGAGCGTCACTGTACTGTATAACACATGTGTTATAGGCCTGTTTTGTTATTTTAACAATTATGCAATTTAAACATTATTGGCAACGATTATTCTCTCTTTCATTCATGTCAGCAGCCTTGCCTCATTTACCACGTTCCCGCTCCTCTGAATATACCAGAAATCACATACAAAAACCCATTGGGGAACTACATTATGACGTCACTGTAGTTTTCCGGCAGTTAAAGGAGACATGTACTATTCAACTTGCAAATTAAATGAAATGACATAAACTCTAAACATGACCCGGTTACAAATGCTAAAAATATATATGTGACTTTTAAGAAGCGTTATGCAACAGGCTCCTACAGAAGACACTTTGCTATAACATACTGGCCTTAGTGTGCCTTAGTGGCTGTCTCCTCTCTGACAAAAGTGATTTAGATAGATAGATAGATACTTTATTGATCCCTAGGGGAAATTGAAGGTCTCAGCAGCATACATACAACACAAACACATTCTTTAACATCAGAAAGAGTAATTAAAGTATATAATATAAAAACACAACTAAGCAATAAGGACAGTAGAAGATAAAGAATATGCTAAATATTCTAAAATACAAATTATACTAACTAACACTTAATACAATATATAAAAATATACTAAAATACAAATTACAAAAATACAAATTATACTAACTAACACTTAATCTAAGTCATTCTAAAAACAGTATCCACATAGTGGTGATTAATCAATCGGAGGCGCTTGCAATGACTGAGGCAGGGACTGAGCCTGTGATTCTCTGTGCATAGTAAGATATGGTAAGGTGCTCTAAGGTGCTCTAAGGTGCTCTGTGCGAATGAGTGTCATGGTGGTAGTGCAATGGTGATAGTGGTAGTGGTCATGGTGATAGTGCAAATGAGTAAGTCCAACAGTGCAACAATGCAGAAGTAAAATAAAGTAAAGTCTATATATCTATATATTTAACTATTTAAGAAAATGTATAAGTGTGGCCACAGTTCGGCTGTGGCATGGAGGGGGGGGGGGGGTTATACATATGTGCTAATGTGCTAATATAGCACGCAAACAGTGAGGCATAAAGACAGTGGTCCAAGTGGCTAGTGGACAGACAGTACCAAACATGGAGGGGGTGAAGAGGCAGACAGACTATGCAGAGAAGTCTATCTCTCCTCTTCCCTTAAGTGAGGCATTGAACAGTTCAATGACCCTGGGGACAAATGACTTTCTCAGTCTGTTCGTTGTGCAAGGCAGTGAGCGAAGTCTCCAGCTGATCAGGCTCTTCTGCTTAACAATGGTGCTGTGGAGTGGGTGACACTCATTGTCCAAGATGTTGATCAGTTTGTTCGGGGTCCTTTTGTCAGATAGTGAAGTGATGTACTCCAGTTCAGCTCCCACTACAGAGCCAGCTTTCCTTACCAGCCTGTCAATTCGCCCCACATCCTTCTTTCTTGTGCTTCCTCCCCAACACACTACTGCATAGAAGAGGACGCTGACAACAACAGACTGGTAGAACATCCTGAGGAGCTTGCTGCACACATTGAAGGACCGCAGCCTCCTCAGGAAGTACAGCCTGCTCTGCCCTTTCTTGTAGAGTGCATGTGTGTGTGTGTGTGTGTGTGTGTGTGTGTGTGTGTGTGTGTGTGTGTGTGTGTGTGTGTGGTATATCTGGTATATGGTAGACTGCTTTTGCTGATAGAATATAATACGGATGTCACTCCTGATATCCTCTGTCTCTGGGATCCCCTCAATTTCAGAATCTGCCTCAAGATGAGCGGTCAGTGTTGGGGGCAGGCAAAAACATTTCAGCTGGTCATTCATAGACCCACTTACAACAGGACGGGTCTGTCAGTCTGTGAGAGAGCATAGAAGTTTTTTGTCAGACAGTGTGTGTGTGTGTTTGTGCGTGTGTGCCTGCGTGCGTGCGTGTGTGTGTGTGTGTGTGTATGTGTGTGTGCATGCATGCATGGGTGGGGGTGTGTGCATGTGTGTGCGTGAGTGGATGTGCATGTGTTTGCTGTGTGGTTTTACTGCTGACCTCTTATGTAATTGTTTTCAATTCTGCTATAATGAGAAAAATTTAAATAAACATGACCTTGACTTGGACCGGTCCTAAGGGCAGAACTTAATAAACCTTTGAAGAATTTCTCAGTATGTATTGCAGTGTGTGGGAGTGAGTGAGTTAGTGTTTGTGTGTGTTTGTGTGTGTGTGTGTGTGTGTGTGTGTTGTACCACTGACAACACAGCTGCATTTCATAGCACTTTATGAAGCTTTGTGTTTATGTTTCATATACTTTGTTTAAGATTTAATTTAATTTTTCCTTTGGAAATATCACAGTGTGCAGTGGTCTCCCAGACCCTAGACCTGAAGGATTTTCTCTGTACTTGGTTGCTTAGTAACAAGGACGCTGGCCAGATGTGACTCTCTATTTGGTATATTTTGCTTTGATTTATTTTCACTATTTTCATAATTTAATGTAAATATTTTTGTGTTTTATATAGATTACTCATTCTTAGTTACTGTTGTTTTTGTTGCTTTTTTCTGTGGCAGTGATGTTATCAGAGCATTTTTGCCTACTGGAACAGCATTAAAGAGTTACACCAAAGTCCTTTTTGTCAAGTTCCTCCACTCTGCGGCCATAAAGATTTTTTTGGGTACTTATCGGGCATCTATTTCGGGCCGAACTGGCTGCGCATGTGCAAGGCTTCACAACACCAAATTCGTTCCAGCTGCGAGATTTTATTTTCAATTATTATTACTTTGTCTTTGTAATACTGTTTATATTTCTGATTGTCGTCAATGATTTATCTGATGTCATGCACAGAATGTGAATAAACAAATTTGAACTTGAACTGATATTTACTGACAGAACAGATTATTTGTATATATATCTTTCTATATCTATCTCTCCCTTTCCCTCGCTCTCTTTTTCTTTTTCTTCATCTCTCTCTCACTCTCTCTCTCTCTCTCTCTCTCTCTCTCTCTCTCTCTCTCTCCAGTCTGTTTGTATGTCAGACAAGCTGTGTAAAGGAGGTGAGACAGCGGAACTATGGAGAAGGACGGCCTTGTTTCCAGAGCGCTTTGCCGCCGTCACATGGAAGAACTAGATCAGTTTATCTTAGTTATTTTTATTCTCTATTTTTCTCTCCCCTTTCTCCACGGCCCTGGTGCTCCAGAATGCCAGACCCAGTCGGAGGGAATCATGTGAACGCTGTGGCTGGCAGAGGCGCGCCGCTCCTACAATGGGCCCTTCTTTTAATGCGCTTTAATGGTGTCACAAAAATAAGTCCGAGAGGCTCGACCGAAGCCACGAGTGCAGGGAGAGGAGTGGCAGGGGGCTGCTCGGGATGTACCACTGCCCCCGTCCAGTGCCAATGTGACCCTGCTAGAGAGAGGCAAGCAAATCCTATTTTTGTGCAGGATTGATTTTCTCATCTTTTCCATATGGGCCGATGCTCTTGTTCGGCCTTGCAAGTGTTGTGGATCGACTTAGTCACAGAGGTGGGAAACAAATATAGAAACGTCCTACACAGTCCTATGCCCAGTACCATGAAGCAAAATCTCCGATAGCAGAACAAAAATATTGGCAGAGCATCTCATTGAACAACAGGATTGTTATACGCCTTCATATTGCAAGAGTTGCAGTTAACTTGGTCCGACTGCTGCTCTTCAAGCCAGTAAGCCTCATTTGTTCAAATGCCACACAAAAGACAGGCATTTTATTCTCTCAACTGAGCAGTCATCAAAACCGAGTTTGCCACACACGCATGGTTTTAAACCCGGGGGACACGTAAATCTCACAGCTGTCACTCGCGCTGACGTCTCGAATCGGCGGACTGTCTGTAGCGCCGGCTCGCAGGCAATCGGAGTGATCACTCTCTATCTCCATCTGCACCCTCCCTCCCCCCTCCTCTCCATGCTGATCAATATACACCAATATCAGCATTCAGGCCCCAGCGCCTGCTTTTAATCTGATTTATGGGGCATTGCATGAACCCTGGGGCTGCAGCCCTGCTGGCTGGAGATGCAGCAGTGTCAAGGATGTGGAACACCGACACAGGCCCAGCAAGGGAGGGAGGTGGGGGTGTGGTTGGGGCCCCTTGGGGGGGGGGGGGTTCTGCTCTCCGCAGGTGTTTTGGTGTCTAATGGACACATCGATAAAAAGTGGGGAAGGAGGGGGCATATTGACTGTATTGGCAGGAGGGACCATTTTTTCATCAAGGAGGATTAACTAGGCTAGCCAGTTTACACTGATGGAAAACACATGTGGTCACACACACACACACACACATTCAGCATTCAGGTATGCAGTCTCTCGCGATTTTCTTTGACTTTCTCCTGTGTCAGTCTTGCATAACGGACATTATGTAAATGAGCTTGTGTCTGAACGAAGCGAAGAACATGCAGAGATTCTGCTCATGTGCGTCAATGTTGTTCACACATAATGTCCGCATGTTACCATCATATCTGAATCACCCGAAAGGGTCGGACCTCCGTTTGACAAAGATCCGCCCTATACTGCCGAGGTTGCGTCTGAAAGCAGCTACAGTACATGTATACGCATGCACACACACACACACAGAAATGTAATGCTTATAGGCACACTCTAGGCATACACAAGTAGGCCTATACATAGCAATAGAGAGAGAAAGACAGAGATGGAGTGAGAGAGAGGTTGATAAAGAGAGGGAGAGAGATTCCCCATGCTGAAACCTCATTAGTCTCGTCAGCTAATTAAAATCCTCTTAATGCCTCTCCTGTGGGCTGGCGTTTCACTTAAAGGGGTCTCAGCAGCAGCACTCCTGCCACCCTATGAGTTTCCCACATTAATTACCCCCACCCATTAACAGCCCATTCACTAGCATCGATCTCCTCTCCTCCAACCTCCTCCATCTTCAGCCTCCAACCTCCAGCATCCTCAGAGAGCAGCCACCCCCCCCCCTAACACACACACTCATATTTACATACATACATACACAAATAAAAATCCTAGCACTTCGTAATTATGTGTCAAGATAAACGTGACATGAAATTGAATAACGTTGCAGTCTTGCCCTTGATTTTAATAATCCGCTAAGTAAATTAATATGATGTTAATTCAAACTAATTAGTTCCTCAAGTATCTTGTAGTGCACTTTAAGTGTCTTCTGGTGTCTTTTGTATGTTTTTATGTGTTAGGCATTAGTCATTAAGGCATTCTGTTGACATGAATGTCTACTTTTGACATGTACGTTTGAAACTAATCCTATGACCTTGATTGTACAGATGTAATATAAATAGGTTTGTGTAAGCGTCAACTACAATGTCACTCTCTTTGTGGCTTCAGTAGCTATGGTGTAGCATCTTTGCTCAATGCTGATTGGATGCAAGTTGTAAAGCCGAAAGGTTCGCCGATGACTCAGTGTCATTTCCCTCACTCAATGTCAACACCAGCCCACTGTTTGAGGAGAGGTTCCCGTGTCTGCTGTTTGTTTTTTTTAAGTAGGCCTAGTAAGTGGTTTTCCTGAACACTGATGACTGATGATCTGAAAAGCTGCCACAAACAGAAGCCGACCGACCACCAGCGTTACGTGTTAACGGTACGTGGGCGAGGGAGCAAGAGGAGAGGAGAGCGGAACGAGGAACGGAGAGTGAAAAAGCGAAACAGAGAACAGAGAGGAGAACAGAACGGAACAGTACGCCGTGTTATTTTTGTACAGTGGTGGGGCGCTGGAGTGGAGCGCGCACACACACACACACACACACACACACACACACACACACTTCTCCTCCCACACGGGCTTGCCCCTGTGCTTTTGTGATCTGTTGTGTTTGCGCCGCGTTCGTAGCTCAGACGCGCGGCGCGCTGATGCTCAGATGCAGCAGCGGTGGTGGTAGCATACACGTTGGCCTCGACCAACTAGAAAAGCACTCAACCCCGAAGCTCTCACTTCACCAGTTTTTGGCTGCGTGGGGTTGGAGGAGGGAGCTTGGCAGCGCTTCGAGCCTCGCACACGAAGAGGTAGATCGCGCACATGTTTCTGTATGCACATGTTCACAAATGCATGCGCACACACACATACATCAACACACATTTTCATACTTTCTCATTTCTCATACACACACACATCCACTCATGCTCACAAACATACACACACATGCACTCCCTCCCCAACACACACACACACACACACACACACACACACACACAAATATATATGCCACCCATATACAGTACACAGAAAACTATCCCTTGGTCACACAGCTCCCTGGCTGGCCCATCCTGCCGCCCTGGTTCTCCTGGACACGGATACTACTGCTGCCACTGCCGCTGCCGCACACCCACGACTGCACGTGAAGAACGCTGGACGGGACAGCTCGGCTCTGCTTGGGTTGGGTCAGCTTGGCCTGGCTGGCATGCTCAGGGTTGAGTGGCTGCACTGGGCGATGAGGTCCGATGAGTCAGAGCAGCGAGCTCAAGAGCCTGCCGGAGCACATCACTGGACACACGGACAGATCAAAGCGATGAGCTGGCGTGGTGACGCACATGGAGCATCAGAACTATCATCATCATCCCCCATCCTCATCATCCTCATCTTCATCGTAGCCGCCTAAATCATAATCATTAGTGTCTTTCCACCCTTGCAAATGACATGTTCCACTCGCACAGCTAGGGATTCGGAGACACATAGGCCTCATGTGAGATTACACAGAGAGAGGAAATCCTGGCTGGCATGTCACAATTACTTTTTTAAAAGTATCCTTATTTTTTTTAAAGTATTTTTTAAAAGGTTGCTGTGTGTTTCTTGAGAAGTGATAAATTATATAAATGGTGCCAGAACTTAGATAATAAATATGGTTTGTGGAGATAGCTTTGGGATGGTAATGGGTGAGCGTGATTGTCAGTAAATTAACCTCACTCCCTCTTTTGGTTCCCTCGCCCCCTGTAGGGGGCAAAGAGTATTGCAGTTGGACCTGTCCTTGGACCTATATTATCTTTGTTGTGAGTGTGTCAGCTCACACACAACAATAAAAAAAAAAAGTATTTGTCCCGTTTTCTTTAGATTTTCATATAAGATTGAGGACTATCATATTTCAGACCTCCAACATGGCCATCCAGATGGATACAGGAATAGCTTTCACTTTCTTTATTGACCAAATATACGGACAAGGGCATGCTCGTTTGGTTGGATACAGCTGCTATGATGGGACATGCATCTAGTCTTCATCATCTCCCATTAAGATCCATGTTCAGGTACAATTTACTGACAAACAGATATCTTTAGTCAAGTCAAGTCACATTTATTTATATAGCACACTGAAACGCAATACAATTGACCAAAGGTCCTTACAGAAATAAATAAAATAAATAACCAAACAAGGGGAGAATTAATGGACATTAAAGGACAGGTTCGGTATTTTACACTTAAAGCCCTGTTTTCAGATAGTTTATGATTAAATAGAACGTTTAAGATTGAAATTTGGACACATGCTGCTGTCCTGAGAATTTTCGGTTTCTGTGGTAGCGCCCCCCCTCCTCCAGAATGCTGCATAGGTGCACTGGAACAATCCTTCCTAAAACGCATTAAACTTTCATTTACAAAGACTTGAAACTCACCGAGTGGTCAGGGGTGTTCGCTGATATGCTCACACAAAAATCGCTGCAAAAGATGCTTTCCAACAGGTGTTTACCATGCGTTGTAAAACTGTGGAGCTATTTTTCTAAACGCCTCACACCCGTACATTCTTCCGTTGAGAGCTTGAATAATAGACACTCCAGCCCAGTTGGTGGCGATAATGCACCTTACACCGTCTTGCCAATTACAAGCAAACCACTGGCATTTCATTGAATACACAGAAGAAGTAGAAGATCGCTGTCTTGAAGTATTTTGCAACAGACAGCTAAAAATGAGGCGATTTTGTGCAGTTCCGAATTGCGGGAAAATTCGTAGCAAAAAAAGTTGTCACAGACTTCCTTTCAACGATACAGAAAGGCTAAAGTTGTGGCTGGAAATTCTGGGGTTGGATGTGAGCCCACCTGTTGAATCTGCAGAAAGCTGATCACCGTGTCTCTGCGGTCTGCATTTTACTGAACTTCACTGGAGGTCGAAAGAAATCGCCCAAAAAGCTCTTTCGCCTGAGAAATACAGCGGTTCCCACATTACGTCCTGGGATGACAGAGTTGGAAGAACTTGGGGTAAGAACTTATTTGTTATGTCCATAACCTGTCATGTTCACATCATAAGCCTAACACTAACCCTAGCCTACATGAATAATTTGGCTACATGATTTTGTAAGTTTACTATTTTTTGGCTGTGGAACTTTCATGATGAAAACGTAATGATTCACGTAGGCTATCATTCACATCGTGCAAGTTCCAAGACATTTTAGCATTAGCCATGGTTGGACGTGACAATAATTTGGATAGCGTAGTAGCCTACGATACCGCGACTGCATAAGACTACAGAAAGAATACAAACAACCCCATATCCGTTTCCGGCAGCGGAGTAATACCGTACCTCACAGCACATCCAATACAAGCCAATGGAGTTGGACAAAAACTACGATAAAACATGTTGGAAAGAATCTTTTGCAGCGATTTTTGTGTGTGCATATCAGTGAACACCCCTGACCACTCGGTGAGTTTCACGTCTGTAAACGAAAGTTTAATGCGTTTTAGGAAGGATTGTTCCTGTGCACCTATGCAGCGTTCTGGAGGAGGGGGGGCGCTACCACAGAAACCGAAAATTCTCAGGACAGCAGCATGTGTCCAAATTTCAATCTTAAACGTTCTATTTAATCATAAACTATCTGAAAACAGGGCTTTAAGTGTAAAATACCGAACTTGTCCTTTAAAGGGCAAAGAAAATAGATGGGTCTTTAAATTAGACTTAAAGCTACTGATAGTGGGACAGGACTTAATTTCTATGTAGGGAGAATATTTCAGAGTCGAGGGGCAGCAACAGAAGAAGCCCTATCACCTTTCGTTTTTAGGTTGCATGGGGACTGAAAGAAGATGTTGCGAGGAAAAGACCTTAGTGGCCTAGAAGGACAGTACGGACTTAAAAGACCACAGATATACTGTGGTGCCATCCCGTTTAGGGCTTTGAAAACAAAAAGCAAAACTTTAAACTGAATTCTATATTTGACAGCACAGGATTTATGAGCTTTTACTTCAACTTGTCTGTCAAGAGTGCTCAAACACAACCATTGACGCAGAGCAGACCCAGAGATGTGCAGCCAGTCCTGAGAGTGTGTGAGTCCCCTCTGTGTGCGCTTGCTGTTTTCAGATGGAGGTGGGAGTAACGTCCGGTGGTGACTCAGCTGGTGACATAGGGGCTTATTGATTAGCAATAGCAGCACAAAGGCTCTCCTCACGATTCCTTTCACAGTCCCCTCTTTCTTCTCTTTGTTACTCCCTTTTTGAACATTTGCACACACACACACAGACACACACACACACACACACACACATGGCGCAACACATAGCACACAAGCTTGCACGCCCTGTCATCTTTTTAACATGTCCACTCTGTGAGATTTCCATTTGTTTGTGAGTTGTTTCATTCAGTAGCCTTAGACTTTTCTCTACATGGCCAGTCAAACTCATCATCTCCTTCTTGTTGTCTGCATCTCAGCCAAATTCTTCCTGACATTAATCCCTTTGAAGGTTTTACATAATTTGGAGGTTGGCAAAGTGTGCATGTCGGCACTGATGCCTGGTGTGTGTGTGTGTGTGTGTGTGTGTGTGTGTGTGTGTGTGTGTGTGTGTGTGTGTGTGTGTGTGTGTGTGTGTGTGTGTGTGTGTGTCTGTGAAGCACCCAAATAGAGTTGTCCAACCTCCTTCTTTAGATCTTTTGTATAGCTCATACATTTCTAGGGGGCTCAGTAGCAATTACACTGCACCAACTGATGGCCACACACAGTCTTATCGGACCGCTTTTAAAGCTTACTTTCATAGAATAAAGATGAAACAGGAAGCCTTGCTTAGATTTCTAAAGAGAGAAAGAGAGAGAAAGAGAGAGACAGAGAGAGAGAGAGAGAGAGAGAGAGAGAGAGAGGGATAGACAGAGGGAAATAGAGAGAGAGGGACACAATGGGACAGAGAGAGAGGGAGAGAGAAAGAGCGAGAGAGAGAGGGAGAGAGACAGAGAGAGACCTATTTGCCATCGTCTGATGTTGGCTGCTGTAAATAATTGGGTGTTTTCTTGTTGGGACATGGCAGGTTGGGGAGGAATGAGGGTGTGTGTGTGTGTGTGTGTGTGTCTGTGTGTGTGTCTGTGCATGTGTGCGTGTGTGTGTGTGTGTGTGTGTGTCTGTGTGTGTGTCTGTGCATGTGTGCGTATGTCTGTGTGTGTGTGTGTGTGTGTGTCTGTGCATGTGTGCATATGTGTGTGTGTTGGTGGGAATGAAAAACTATTCTCTGATGCGATCTCTGGGGTTAGCTGTGTTACCAGCGTCAGGTGACATCAAGTGATGGTGCAGGAATAAAAGGCACATTTACTGACTCGCGCGTAGTCTTGTCTGTGGGTAGAGGAACTGGGACATTTATCATCTGATAGAAAACTGAAGCCTTAGGGCCTTCATGCTTTTTTTTTCATCCAAGATGTTATCGCCATGCACAACGCCTGCTCCTGTTCTTCCTCCCTCTTTTAAGTAAAGCCAAATAATCATGATCAGGGAAAGATAAAAAAAATATAAAAGTAAATAGCAGCATTCACTGTTACTTTTGTTCTTTTATTTTACTGTTTAGTCTTTACTGTTAACTTTTCTATTTCATTTCCTTTAATATTAGTGGGGTTCTGAATCAGTTTTTTTTATTAAAAAAATAAAAGAAAAAAAACTGCCTAAACACACAAAATCTTTCAAAATGTCACATGATTTTTAAAACCTGTTATTCAAAGAGCAAAACCCCACTCCACATCTGCCAAACTATATACACATAACACATAATTCTCAGGGCCAGACGTACTGGCGGTTTTGCACCCACCTCAGGCGTATTTGTTTCGCAATGTGTGTGTCAAAAAATGGCGAGGTATGTACAAACAGGCAGCAGTGAGGTAAAAGTGCAGACTGCCTGTCGCGGGAGCTGAGAATGTCAAATTTCCCGTTTAACTTAATTTAACTGCGCTTGTTAAGATAGATAGATAGATAGATAGAAAGATACTTTATTGATCCTCAAGGGGAAATTCAAGAGAAATTAAAACTGTGTTGTTTAAGTATGTCGTTCAGTTGTTAATGTTCGTAAATTGCGGTGGGGGACGCAAGTATTTACAGAAACTCAGTAATCAATTTCATTAAACACAATAATGAACATTGGACATGTTTTAACATTGACATTGGACATTGAACTGTTTTATAAGGCGCTGTTCATTAAGTAGTGTAGTCTAGTCCTGGAGTCTTTTTTATGTATCAAGTTCAAAGAATCCATTTTTATACTTCTTCTACAAAATATTTTGTATGGTGTACATGGAATACATAAGGGATGATTAACGACACAGTGTTCAGATATCAGATAAAAAATATTTGAGGGGGATAATGTGATGTGACCACAATGCAAAGTGAAGTTTATACCACTGTTGCCACACTTCCGCTGTGTTAATTTGCTCTGTGTCCCTTTGTCCCCGATAACTCAGTTTGGCTTCACAGCCATGCCTCGCAGGTCTTCGGACAATGCTTTTCATCTCTTGGCTTGGTTTTCACTCTGACATACAGTACAGAATCAACTGTGAGACCTTAAAGAGACAGATGTGTGCCTCTTGTAATAATATCCAATTAATTAATTTAGGCACAGGTGAACTCCAATCAAGTTGTAGAAGCATCTCAAGGACCATTGATAGACGTAAGATGCACCAGAGCTCAGTTGCAAGCATCATAACAAAGGGTCTGAATACTTTTATATTTTAAATCTTTTATTTTTTATACATTTACAAAACACTCCAAACACCTGCTTTAGAGTATTGAAGTATTGTGTATAGATTGATGATATTTTTTTTAAATCCATTTTAAGATGGGTCTGAAACATAACAAAAGGTGTGAAAACTTTCTGGTTGTACTGTGTGTGTGTGTTATAGAGAGAGAGAGAGATAGAGAGGGAGGGAGAGAGAGAGAGAAGGAGGGAGAGAGAGAGAGAGGGAGGGAGAGAGAGAGAGAGATCGCACACACTGTGCTCATCCACTGCATAGAGGACAAACAAAATCACTTATTAATGAACAAAGGCACCTCAGCCTGCTCTGATTTTGACAATCTGAGGAGAAACGGAAAGAGTCAGCAGAGATCAAAGGGAGCTCAAGACATGAGTGGTGAGCAGAGAATAAGAAAGACAGACAGACAGACAGACAGATGAACAGAAACAGGTTACATATTCTGGTCAGGATGGATGGTCAATACAGAGAGCTATGTGATTGCAGGATAGACTGCAGGCAGGGATGGTAGGTCTATACACTCGGCTTTGATGGTCAGTTGAAAAAGTCCATATTGTTTGAGACATCTGTAGCGACTGAACTGACTGAATAATGAGCACAAACAGTGATAGATCAGTTGGTTGAGGAGTGGAAAAATACAGCACCCTAAACCAGATGTCACTCACTGAACCTGGGATTTCACCTCTCTCATTCTGGGGTCACCGAAGAGAAGAAGTGGGGGAGGCAGTGATCATAACCCTACGCCAGGACCTGCTGCATGACCATCAGTGACAGCTCTCAACAGATTTCTTATCAGATTTCAGATTTCATTTATTCGTTTGACATTGCAACATTAGAAATACGTATAGTTTTTTTACAGTGTTGTTAAAGGTAGTTTTTATCAGCTTAGAACAGTAGTAAGCTGAAGTACTTTTGGTCTAAGAAAGACCTTTTAAACAGTCATTCATGCTTTTATTACCTCACGTTTAGACTACTGCAACTCACTATAGACAGGCCTAACCCAATTTAAACAGACTCCAGTTAGTTCAGAATGCTGCTGCAAGACTCCTCACTGGCACAAAAACTCCCATTTTAGCTGAGCTTCATTGGTTGTGAAATTAAGAATTGATTTTAAAGTTTTACTTTTTTGTTTTTAAAGCACTCCATGGAACCTGAAGACACACTTTTAATCTCTTGCTTTTAATACCTTTTAATTCCTTTTTATGCCCTCTTGTTTTATCTTTTATTTTAAATGTTTTATATGTGTGTGTATATATATATATATATGTGTGTGTGTGTGTGTATATATGTGTGTATATATATGAGGGGCCGTGCAAGACATTATTATGACCGCCGCGCAGCGAAGCTTTTTTTTTTTTGTAAGTTGATCTCAAGGGGCCATGTCAACCCATTCCATAACCACTCATTTCATGTATAGCGCCACCTAGTTAAACACAAAAAAGTAAAAATGAGGTGTTGTAATCGCAGGTATCTGTGACCTAACATAGTCAAAACTGCACGAAATTGGAAGTGTAGGATCATTATGACACCCTCTGAAATGCACGCCAAGTTTCGTGGAATTCCGTTCATGGGGGGCCACACAATAAATTAATTTATGTTCCTATACACCAACTGGCCTGTAGGTGGCCGGAGACAGTTTTCTGTGAATATCTCGAGAACCGTAGGGCCTAGGAGGTCCACCTTTTTTTTGTATGTTGGTCTTAAGGGGCCATGTCAACCCATCCCATTACCACTTATTTCATGTATAGCGCCACCTAGTTAAAAATTAAAAAGCAAAAAATTAGGTGTTTTCATCACAATATCTCTGGCTGACATGGTCAAAACTGCACGAAATGGAAAGTGTAGGATCATTATGACACCTTCCGAATGCATGCCAAGTTTTGTGTACTTTCGTTCATGGGGGGCCTTACAATAAAATAATTTATGTGTACATTTAGTGACGTACACCAACAAGGATTCCCGGGACACTAAAAGACCGGGGTACACAAAACTTGGTGGGCATGTACCCCCACATGGATAGCATGGAACCGTCATTTTTCGTTTTGATCTGTAGCCCCCCCGCTGGACTGGACCCCCCGAAAGGAGGGTAGGGCAGACACAGTTCTCTGTGAATATCTTGAGAACTGTAGGGCCTAGGATGACCATTTTTTTTCCGTATATTTGCCTCCAGGGGTCATGTTAACCCATTTCATGTGCACACATGAGCACAAACAGATACACACGCACACACACACATACACAGTAATCATACGTATGACATATACTCACACAGTGAGTGACATATGTACGCTTCCATGCACAGGCACATACGCAGGCACACACACAAGCACGCACACACACACACACACACACACACTCACACACACACACACCCACACACATAACATAAACATAACACAAACAATCAAGAATTTCTCAGAATTATGAACAGGCAAGATGGAGGTGGGGTTGTATAAAATGAATTTTACATGTGAAATCTATGAACTAATCATGTTTTGGGACTTGTTGTCTAGCAGATACCAGTGAGAATTGAGTGTGGATAATGCAATTTAGTGAGACAGTTAGAATCATATAGGCCTTTCAGCGTGATTTCTTTTTGTGGAAAAAATGTGCTGGACTGGGCGGCGGTCATATTTTGTACCGCTCTGCGGTACATCTAGTTCATTCTGGCCTTCTCACATACATACATTCTCATTCTCACATACATGGACTTTGCCTTGGATAATACCCATGGCTTTGGTGTTGCTTAAATCGTGCCATTAGTGCATGTCTCCATGTAAATGTCAAGTTCACAATCTAAATAATTGAATTGTAAAATGTTTTAACATGCTTTTCTAAGTTTGTGTTTAAATGGAGCGATAACCTTATACTGTTTGCCCATAGCTTACATACTATGAGCCATCTGCTTACACTTTTTAAAAAATGACACATTGCAATGCAAAACGCTTCCATTTGCTATTTTTTTCTTTACATGAAATACTTTGTGTGTAAAAGTATTGAGGGAATGCTTATGAAGCTTTATGATAACCAAGATTTTAGTATGTGACAAAATTACACTTGTTTTATTTATTTATTTATTTATTTGGTTTGGTTGTGGACAAAAACTAGAGTTCCAGTTGTGTTAAACCTCAGAAAAAAGTAGAAGGTAAAAACTGTTTCATTTGTGTTTTGTTTTTCCTTGATTAAATACAGGTTGAAAATCCTCACACCTGCACCAGGTTACATTGCTAAGAGGCATGGGCATTTGTCCTTTTATCCTTCTCTGGTGTGATGAATTCTTCTCTGATAGAATAGAATTTCACATAAAAAAAAAAAACAATACAATGTTACAATCAACAATCAACGTTTATTGAATGTTCAATAAAGTGTGATCTCGTACGTCAGATACCTCACTTTCTTGTGAATTGAATAATGGAAAGTATGAATGTGAAACTTGAAATGTAATAGTGTAAACCTCAGTATCTGACATCCATGAACTCAAACTAGACCAACAGGTCAAGCATTACATCACTACAGACATTTTCTTCTCTTGGTGCAATAGCTGTTGAGGGTGTAAAGTATAGTAGATGATATTTGTGCTTTTCTTTAGGACTGCCTTTCAAGAAAAAGAACAAGGTTGCAAAACAAATCAATCCCATGATTGTTATCATCTTCAAAAGGATCAAATATCTGCTGAAGTCTATCCATTGTTGTCTCATTGATGGTAATGTTAACTGATGGAACAACAACATTGTTGTTTGTTTGCAACTCAGAGAATGGTCTATCATAATCTGTACCAACAGCGCTGTCTATGTTGCTAATTCCATTCATACCTGGGTTATGCATTCCTGCAGTGTTAAATATGCCCCTTTGCCACAACTGGAGAGGGGTTTTCCCTCCTTGTGTGGACAGACCATGGTTATTCCACTGGTTTTGAAATTCTGTGGCAGACCTTTGAATTTGTGGCAAATAAATATAATGAAGACAAAATAAATGGAGTTCATTAAGTGAATCTAATATACCATGCTCCTCCATAAAGTTGAAAAGATTGGCAAAATGAAAAGACACCACTCTATTTAGCTCTGCCCATAATCTTTCTATTCTTTGGTTATGTACAGACCTGCCGGTAATAGCACTATTTAAGCCTCCCCTATAAAGCATGAAACGGGCAACAGCATAGTTTTCCATTCCGTGATCACATCTGACCCGAGATGGCATTCCGAAAGTCTGTATCCCTCCAATGAAGAGTGGCAAAACACTGGAAGCCCTGTTGTTATCCAGGCAAGCAAGGTAGATGATGGCTCGACTGAAACCATCTACACAGCCATGGAACACCATCCTCCATCTCACAAGCTTATGATTTCCATCAATGTGCCTAAAAGACATTGATATGAGTGATTTATGAGGGACAAAACTAACAAATCCAAGTCATAATCAATGGTTATGATTACAAGAGTACTAGGCTACTAACAGCAAGCAGGGCATAAAAACACATACCTCGATCAGGCCATATAGGCCTGCGTGAACATACAGTATTTTTCAGAATTGTGTTATTGAAATGAATTAACTTTTGAAAAATATTTTAATTTGTTGAGTTTACCTATAAAAAATGAGAATGCAATACAATTATCAGGACACTAATAACAAAGTGCATATTTATACCAATTGAAGTCGGAACTTACCATAACTGAATGGGGCTTGGAACACTATAAATTTGTCAGCGTATTGCGCGGCGTCTTCTGAAGGACCGTCCAATTGGATCAATTGGGGTCAACAACTGTTTAAGTTCTCATTTGAGAGTGTTGTATGTGTTAAAGACTGAACACCAAGCCGTTGTCTGTGCCTGTACAGGGTGTGAGAGCTCATCCCGAAGCAGGTGGCAATGGATTGCCAATTCATTCCAAGTGATAGTAGGTGAAGAATTTGAGGTCTTGAAATACTGTATTGAGGCCTGCCTTGACGGCCAGTCATTAGAGTTGGTGGCATAAGTATGTGTCTATTTTCAGACTCTGTTCTCTGTCTATTTTCATGAGCAGTAACCAGAAAATTAAGAAATCCATACAAGGACTCCACGGCCCTGATTGCTTCTCTGTCTTCAGCAGATCTTAAAACTGACAACAATCCTGATAAAGTGTGCACATGATCAGAGAGTTCCCCATACAACCTCTCATGCACAAAATAATCCACACCTCCCCTTTGTATGTCCTCAGTACATCGTAAAACATCACCAAAAAATGCCTAATGTCATCTTCATTGGCACATACCAACAAAATACAACTCCACAACAAAAACAGCACTTGAAAAGTACACCTGAAGGCTTTGAATAACATCATACTGAGCAACAAATTAGTAAAAGTAGGAACAATAGGAATAATGTCCTGCAAAGTATTTCCTGATATGTCACTTCCCTCAATATTAATATCACTTCCTGGTTAACTTCTAATGTATGTATGTGAAAGTAGAATGTATGTATGTGGGAGGAGAATGTATGTGTGTGAGAGGAGAATGTATTTATGTGAGAGCAAAGAATGTATGTATGTGAAAGGAGAATGTATGTATGTGGGAGGAGAATGTATGTATGTGAGAGCAAAGAATGTATGTATGTGAAAGGAGAATGTATGTACGTGAGAGGAGAATGTATGTATGTGAGAACACAAAGAATGTATGTATGTGAAAGGAGAATGTATGTACGTGGGAGGAGAATGTATGTATGTGAGAACACAAAGAATGTATGTATGTGAAAGGAGAATGTATGTATGTGAGAGGATAATGTATGTACGTGAGAGAGGCAGTATGAATAATGTCTTGCACGGCCCCTCATATATATATATATGAGGGGCCGTATATATATATACAGTATATCTTCATTCGTATCTTTGTCTAATTTATTTGAATTGTTTTGAATTTATTTGAATTGTTTATTTGAATTTATTTGAATTGAACTGTTATAGCCTAACTATACAGTATTCATGGAGTGTTGTATCTTTAAGGCATGTTGTTTTTGCCTTCCCTGCTCTACCTGTAAAGCACTTATGGTCAACTGTTTTTCGTTTAATTGTGTTATACAAATTAAATGACTTGACTTACAGTACTGAATTTAGTCAAATAACAAAAATAAAACTAATAGTCAAGGGTATATTAGGACAGGTAGAAAGCCCTAATAACAACAGCCAGGTTATGATGACCAGAGAACATGTAACATTAGTAAGATATATCTAGCCTGTACTGTATTCACTCAAGATAGTGTCTGTCTGTGGAATAAATGAAAAAGAAAAAAGAAAGACATCATGTGCAACACACTGTGAGATAAGGTGTTGAGTGACTTTGAGGTAAGTAAACAAGCAGATTAGTTGATGAGGTGGGAGGTTTGTTGTTGTACTTCACATGACCAACGTGCTGTGCTAAAATTGCTGTATGGCTTGTATCACACTAATGAAAGAATGTCCCCCATTTCATTCAAGCAGTTATTATAAATGATCCTGTGGTTGATATCAAAGCGAAAACCATTACCATGAAAAAGTATACTATTACTATACTTAAAAATAGACCTGTGATTACTTGTGGCTTGTTTTCCCATATCTAAAGTGTGTATATCTTTCAAAGTGAATGATAATAGTGCATGAATCTTAGTTGCAAACAATTTCCTAGAGGTTTGTATGAAGGTGTTTTCCAACACTTCAGACTATCCGGTATAACGCTCAATCAGATATGAGGAGTTATCTGTAGAAATCTGTATCTACAGTAATAGATACTGTATATACTCCACCATTGGCACTGACAGTCAGAATCAGAATGAGAGTCAGAATCAGCTTCTCCTTGCCTTTCCTGCAAGAGTGTTGACTCGTTGACCGGTTGATTCTAAAAATGAAAAAGTTGATAATTATGAAATAATAGCTGGTTAAAACATGCTTCAATATTAATAATAGTTCATTAATTGCAATATTAGAATACAGTACATCACAACATTAAGCCACTAATCACTCTAATATGCTAAAGTTTTTAAATATAAAGTAAATCTGCTTTCCTCAGATCAGCCTGTGCATCACTGAACTCTAATAAAACAAAACTAAGCGTGATGTGTGCAGCCAAACTGAGTCATTGTATTGGTGTCGATTTGTTTCCGTTTCTCCCAGGCCTATTGAGGCTGGATGTTGAAAATCTGAATGCATGAAAAGGTGCATACTGGAATGGTGGAGAAGACACTTCAATTCAAAAATGATTGATTGTTGGACATCCCATTGTGGACATTTTTTGTGTTGGATCTTTGCCACCACTTTGTGTTTTTGAGTTTTAGACTGCATTGTAATTTTGTTTTCTCATTGTTGGTTTGGCCACTCGTTGACCCAGCCACCAAAAAAAATTAAATAAACGTTTTTCCATGGGCTTTTCAAGAACTTCTTCCACCTCACATTGTTCAAACTTGGCCGGCTGTCGAGGGGTGAGTGTGTGTGTGTGTGTGTGTGTGAGTGTGTGTGTGTGTGTAAGTGTGTATTCCTTTCCGAGACAGTCTAATCCTCTGAGTCTACAAAGAGAATAAGACACTCTGTTATGGATGAAACTTCTGTTTGACCACAGCAGAATGTTTTTGACCAGAATGCCTGTCACTACTTCAAAGGATGGAAGGTGATGGCGAGTCTGTCAGACAGAGAGGGAGGGAGAGAGGGAGAGAGAGAGAGAGGGAGAGAGAGAGAGGGGCAGAGAGAGAGATGGAGAGAAAGAATGAGAGAGAGAAAAAGAGAGAAAGGGAAAGAGAGAAAAATGGAGAGAGGGACAGAGAGAGAAACAGAGAGATGGAGAGAGAATGAGAGACAGAGAGAGAGATGAGTAAATCCTGGGAGGTTGGCTACTGCCCTCACTTGTGTCTATGTGATGTGAATGGTATTTGATACAGGCTACTGAGCCAGGGGAGGCGGCGTCATAAATTATATTGCACGTCGCCTTACCATGGGCAAGGTTGATGATGTATGAGCCGCTTGACTGAGTATGCTCGCAGATGCCAAACTAGACTAGTCTGTGAATGTGTGTGGATTTGTGTGTGTGTGTGAGAGATGTTTAATGATTTTAATACGGATAAGGAATGAATGATGAAGTGGTGTTATAGAAATGTGTATGTGTGTGTGTGTGTGTGCTGTTCAGAATATTGACGTGCATACTTTCCACTGCATGCAGATTGATGAGTCTTGCCTCAGTGAAATATTATATCACCAGAGGCACAGAAATTTTTGTATTTAAAAAAAATGAACAAAAAAAATCCCTAGATAAAACGACCTGGCAATGTTATTGCTGTGTCCTTACATCGCCAGCTATAGCTCAGTTCCATCCAGTGTTGTCCCACATTGTGTGTCACATACCGTAGCCTGTTTAGAGCTCTGGACCACAGCCATGGCTGCTTAGCGCACCCTGAACCCATGCTAACTCCAGCCAGCCAGCTATCCAGCCAGCACGGATTAGTGCCATGCTAGCTCTCACAGGCACCCAACCAGTGGGGATTAGCATCCCGCTAGCTCTCACAACGAGGGAACCAGCATGGATTGGCTGCCGCAGCCAGCCACCAGCACTTCTCTCTTTTTCTCTCTCTCCCTCCCTCCATCTGTTTGTGTGCCCTTCCACACCATTGGCTTAATGAGAGAGTTACACAAAAAACATGAAGAGGGAGGGGAGGTAAAATCAAGCCAGGCGATGGACGAGGGGAGCAAAAGATGAGAGAGAGAGAGGGAGAGGGGCAGGAGGCTGTTTTGGCTGACAATAATTGTGGCCGTGGGCCCCGTTTGATAGATGGAGAGTGGAACACCGGGATTCTTTGCCAAGGCCTGGCTTGATATGGCTGTTTGGGGAGTTTGAGTGTGTGTGTGTGTGTGTATGTGTCTCTCTCTCCCTCTCTCTGTGTGTGTATGTGTGTCTATGTGTCTCTGTGTGTGTGTGTGTGTGTGTGGCCTATCGGGTGTAATGAGCACACTGGTGACTTAGCAGTCTCAGCTTATGTCCCAGCTGTAATTCGATAGATAACACAACATAACAAGCAGGCTATGCCGTTGCTCTTGATATTATTCAACGCCTTGCCCCCCCCCCCCCCCCCCCCCAAAAAAAAAAAAAAACAGGGACGGATGTGCGATATTTATTTTGCGCAAAATCCGATTTCCACCCCAGTTCCATCTTTCCAAAAACTTCCCCAAAAACGTACACTCCATCTCTGCATGTTGTCAGAGGCAGCCACTAGCTGTTCAGGCCTTGTTTGGAAATGCTGTTGTGTAATGATCTATAATAAGACACACACATACCTGATATGCAGAAACGACTAACTCTGAAGCATGGGCCTAGAAATTCAGGAAGTGTTTCTTTGTTGGTTTGTTTGTGTGTGTGTGTATTTATGTGTGTGTGTGCGTGTGTGAGAGAGAGCAGGCGAGAGAGAGACAAAAGAAAGTTTGCAATAAGCTTATTATATCAGGGTTTTGTTAATTACTGTTCATAACAAAACAGACACCATTTTCTTTCATACAGAAACATTGATAATGACCACATATTAATCCATGATAAAATAGTCAACACTGTCCTTTTGAGCTTAATTCTCATATCACTTTTAAAATTAGACAAATTCCATGTGGGCTACATGGTTCTATCAACGCCAGCGCCATCTGTTGGCCATTTAAGATCAGTCGCCGAAACAGTTGATGTCGAGTAAAATTTCTGTCCAGAGTAGACTAGGCCTAGATTTCACTCTTTCGACAGGTATGCACATTTTGTTGTATAAGGATGTTTCAGACACAATTGCGCAACTACTTTGATAAAAAAAAACCATCAGCTTTTACTAACTTTAGCATGTCTAGCAATGAAGTGGACGAGATTAATTAATGTTAGCTTAGCTAGCTAGTTGGCGTTTGTAAGTTGACCTGTGTAAATAATATTGAGTAGATTGATTTGCGCTAAACTCAGCAGGGACATTCACTCAACACACTTGTCTGCATGCCTACGCAGTTAATGTTCACTCGGAGGGAAACAAATAAAGTGGTCAGGCGTTAAATGTTCTAGTTGATTTCTAGATCATAGTGGAATGTGAAATGTTAAAATTAACTTGTCTGATTAAATGGTTGGTGTACCTAGTTAGCTAAGTTAACTCTCATGCGCCACCCGTTCTCATGCAACTCACGTTGTTAGTGCTGCAAATTGTTGTCGGAACATGTGTGTGATTAGTTTGGTTCGTCGGAGTCTAGCCTATCTATGCCTGCCTAGCAGAAACGAACACTGTTTCAACGTTGCCAACTTGCCACCATAACCAAGGTTGCTCACCTCCTCCAATGTCATGTGATGGTATGAGGAGAATACTGTATGTAGCCTAAAGCGTGCATAGCATGACGAATACATTTTAAATGGTATTGCAAGACACACACACACACACATATCATATATATACATAGAAAGGTAGTATTTCATATTTGCACTCTAGTAAGTCTAATAGGTATTACTGCCAGCTCTATGACCCTTGTATCAGGTGTAGACTTGAGGCTGAAGCTTGCCACCACCACTTTTCCTATGGCTTCTGCTAAACCAACTGAAGTTGCTTATGTTGTAAATCTACTTATCTTAAATCGTTACATATTAATTAAAGTGGCTGTCTCCATATTATTTCCAGGTTTGTGTTGAGAAGAGATGGTAAGAGCAAGCGAAGCTATGGAGGCTGACATAGGTGCAGGAGACGGACCCTCCGCTCCTGCTGTTCCTGCCTCCAGGAAACCAACGGTACTTAGCCAGTGCACATTCATAATAGCCTTACTTGCCAGGCAGTATCATGGAAGAAGTGAATGTGTGTGAGTGAGAGAGAGAGAGAGCGTGCACGAGTGTGTGCTTATGTTTCTCAAGGGAATGATTTGTTCCTGAAAGAGCAGCTGTTCAGAAGTGTCAGTCATAGTTTTGTAATCCAAACACAGGGCTGCCAACTTTTCAAAAAACCTTGGAGTGAGATTTGGTGGGGCCAACCAAAATGTTGCTGCGTAAATTTTTGTTTGGCTCATTCAGCATTATACCGTACAGTAAAAAAAACGTACATCAGTGTTTCTCAGGTGTAGGGACCAGGCATGGATGGATTATGAGCTTTCGGGCCCCTGGGCCCAGATGTATTAAGGGCTCCCCACTAATTGTCGCATATGTGGAAGGGGGGTTTGGGGGTACTCCCCCAGATTTTTTTAAATTTGTTTAATGTGATTTCCTGTATTCTGGTGCTTGGCTACGCAATAAGGTTTCCATTACAGCACCGCGGACGTTCAATGAACGCATGAAAGCGGATGGTTTGTTTGAAATCCCGACACTCTTTCAACTACATGGAACGTAATAGTGATCATCAAATACCTCCCCAGATTTCAGTGCCCATCAGTCCCAACATTTAACAATATAATCAAACAGTCCAAAAGTAAATTAAATATCAAACTAAACCGAAAATGTCATGCTTTTGAAGGCCTACCAGTATGCCGCTCCAAGAAACGCATGTCTCAAAATAAAACTCGCATAAGAAATAAAGGGCTGTCTCGAATACAATCCTGCCCCTAAAGGCCTGTACTTTGTCTTAAGACCCCGGCCATAATTTGAGGATTTACTGTATCTAAGTAGACAAACTGGCTTCAGATATCCAACAGAGTGAATAGAGATTGTGCAGTCTTAGCTGTGGTTAGTGACGTGATGCTGTTAATGGGGAGTTTTACATAGCCTAGTGTAAACCTATAGGTTATTATTTATTTGGCGTACCTAAGGCTTTTTACCTTATCAAAAGTGAGGGGGATGACTGATCTCTTCAACACTGCGGGGGATTTGGCGCTTGTCACTGTGTGTGTGACCGAAGCGGAATGGGAGAATGCGTGTAACAAAAAAAAAAAAAAGTTTATGAGCGATTTACGCGCAAATGGGAGAATCCCATTTAACAGATGCTGAAAACAGCACTGGTATTTCGCACGGCAAAAGTGTGTGTGTGTGTGTGTGTGGGGGGGGGGGGGTCCAAACTAACAATTTTAAAAAGTGGGTGGGTGTTTTGTAAGAATTTAAGAAATGTTTTATATATTTTAACTTTTAAATGCATCAATCAGGTGCACTTTCAAAATAAATTCAGAGGTCAGACTTGCTTATTTTTATGGAAATATTTGTGCTGTAGCCTAAGCTATTTTGCACTTCAGAATTATAACCATGCACACACAGGTGGAATAGTTATAGTGATATTGTAATAAGTTCACAACCACAAAAACATATGCTACATTTCACAGTTCAGAAATGTTCAAAAATGTGTGTACATTTCAGCACTCCATGAAATTATGCAGAAGTGGTCACCTGTGTTATTCAGCTAGTTTATTTAAGATAATATATTGGTCATTGTAATGGCCATAGCCTATAGCCTACATGCTATTCCTTTTTCAGGATGTACCCATATGTGAATGTTTGCATATGGCTTATGTCAGGCTTTATATCAATATTTGTGTCTCGTTATTTTATTTTCTTCATATTTTTGTATTAATGTCACTAGGAAGCATGCCAATATAAATATATTAATTTATCTGTAATGGGATTGGCTGGAACCTGACAATATAAGAACCATGATAGTGGGATAATCTATGGCTGAGCAATTTACAAAAATGTATGTAGGCCTACTGACAAATAGTTTACATTAGAATACATTATAATTTCGCCCCAATGAGGCTATGTAGAAATGTGTTGCAATTTCAAAACCGGATTACTCAGGAACCACTTATTGCACAGAGGCATGCTTTATATCCTCGTATTCGGTAGGTTTGCTGTTTATTGTGAAATAGGGGTTTCCACGTGTTGTGTGAAGGGTTAGTGAAATATTAAACCGAGAGTAATGGGTAAATGCAAATATGATTAGCCTAAATTGCACGTCGGTTCAATGTTAATTCTCTCGCGAACCATTTATCACAGCAACTTGGCGCTAATATCATTGGAAAGCTTAGATTCCGCACGTTCACATGATGTGTGATATCATATGTATAGGTTTAGTTTAGTTGAACCTCATCTGCCAGGTATTTGACCTACCAGGTTGACACAGCGTGAAAAATACTCAATAATACTCAAAGCATACCTGAAGCCGGGGAAATGCGGGGGGAATGCGCCTGGGATGGCTTCTGAAGTAGCATCGCAAATGAGAGAACATTTTGAAAATTCCAGACAGGGGGTGCTCTTGAACCCTCTCACCGTCTCTGAAAGCATAACCGTGGCTCAACAGGTAGATCTATAGATAGGCTAAACTCATTTTTCAGGCATCTGACCGACCGGGTTGACACTTCAGCGTGAGAAATCGGGGGTGTGGCGTGTGAGCGTGTGAAACTAATCAAATGCGTGTGTCTCACGGCCAATGCGTGAGAGTTGGCACCTATGCAAACATAACTATCAATGGCTGGGTATGCAACATTTCCTGAAGTTCTTTTACTATCTCAGGAGATTGTAATTTTCAGGACTTTGGAATGGAACCTGTAAAAATGGAAAACAATGAAATAATGCAATGTGCAATGCAAAGTAATTTTCAAAGTTTTTCATAATTTTATACAACACAAAGACAGGCCTATGGAAGCCCGTTTGCGCCACATAAAAAAAAATTCTGATCTATTATATCTCATTATTGTGAGATACTATGTCATTATTCTGAGATAGTATCTCGTTATTGTGAGATAGTATCTCATTATTGTGAGATAGTATCTCGTTATTGTGAGATAGTATGTCAGAATAATGAGATACTATCTCACAATAACAAGATACTATCTCACAATAATGAGATACTATGTCAGAATAACGAGATAGTATCTCACAATACGAGATACTATGTCAGAATAACGAGATAGTATCTCACAATAATGAGATATCATAGATCAGATTTTTTTTTTTTTTTTTTTAAATCTGATCTATGATATCTCATTATTGTGAGATACTATCTCGTTATTCTGACATAGTATCTCATTATTGTGAGATAGTATCTCATTATTCTGAGATAGTATCTCGTTATTGTGAGATAGTATCTCATTATTGTGAGATACTATCTCGTTATTGTGAGATAGTATCTCACAATAACGAGATACTATGTCAGAATAACGAGATAGTATCTCACAATAATGAGATATCATAGATCAGATTTTTTTTTTTTTTTTTTTTTTTTTTTTAAATCTGATCTATGATATCTCATTATTGTGAGATACTATCTCGTTATTCTGACATAGTATCTCGTATTGTGAGATACTATCTCATTATTCTGACATAGTATCTCGTTATTGTGAGATAGTATCTCATGAGATACTATCTCGTTATTGTGAGATAGTATCTCATGAGATACTATCTCGTTATTGTGAGATAGTATCTCACAATAACGAGATACTATGTCAGAATAATGACATAGTATCTCACAATAATGAGATATAATAGATCAGAATTTTTTTTTTATGTGGCGCAAACGGGTTTCCATACAGGCCAGACACCAATAGCAGAGTTCGCTTCAGGGAGGCTGTGGAAAGATTCGTTGATAGACAGCGTGACCTGAACCAAGGCCTTCTCTTGTGCCCGTTTATCTATGCCAGAGGTCAACAAAATCAGCTTCTCCGCTAACGCCCAGAGACTTTCTGTATTCACACTGATCCAAGTCGTATTGTTTTTCTCTCCCAAAGCCCTTGGTGTACGGCCTAAGCCTATCTAGGGCTGTTATCCTGGATAGGATCTCCCGCTCCTCTGCCCATTCCATATGTTTGATTGCAGTTAGATGGGCTCATTAAGTGGAGCTTATGGGTCGAGAAAGCAACTGATACCATTTGAGCCGTGGGCTGATTGCTACCTGATAGCCTGAGGGCCCTGAGGCATAAAAAAAGGTTTGGTTCCTGTTGGTTGTCAGTTGAGGCCATGGGTCGGTAGGGAATTATTATTATTATTATTATTTTTTTTTTTTCCAGTGGCAGTAAGGGATAGGTAGAAAATCAATCCCACCAGGATTTCGCGAGGTTTTTTGAGACTGTTGCGACCTAAAATGCCTGGATGGAAGTTGCGGTGATTTTAGCTGTTTCTTGTGGAGAAATTGCGGGAGGAAGTGAAAATTGCAAAAATAGTTTAAATTTAGGGCAATTAAGGTTAGTAAGACCAAAATCACACTGATAATCTTGATGCTTATTAAAAAGGATAATCAAAGGTAAACAGTAAGGATTACAGAAAATCAAAGTAGGCCTACTTTATTTGTGAAAATGCTTTGACTGAGGTAATTCACAAAGCATTATAGTAGAACTGTCCAAAAAAGACAGTCACCTAAAGAGATGGCATCATGTCATATGTTTCAATACATTCATATATTTTGTAATTCATATTAAGTTCATATCTTTGTAATAATTCATAGTCTGTGGCCTGCATAATTACTAATATCCAAGTAAGTATCTAGTAATTTCATATTGATTTAAACTATTTGACTACACTTCTGTTTAATGTCATTACATTGGTGGTGTACGTCTAATTGACTGCCTGCCCCTTTAAGGACGTGAGAGTAGCCTAATTACATTTCTGAGTGGATTGGAAGGCTTGCATCTCACTGTGTTCAGCTACGAGTGTAAATCACTTTTTGCATAGTGCATTACCATATGTGGATGCAAGTGGGAATGTCTTCTATGTCATTAGTTAAAATAAATGTAAAAAAAAACAACTCGAATGAAATCATTCTTGGATCATAGAAGAGGTAAATGTCTTGCAATGTTATTAATTTTTATGATTTTGGTAGCACTACTCAAACTAAGCCCACAAGCTAGCAAACATAAGCTTGACATAAACATGACATAAGCTAAAAGGACATATCCAGGTAAACGTTTGCCAATGGGTTGCATAGCCTACTCAAATGTCAGTAAAACAAGTAGGCCTTAATTAACTTACTTTCATAGCCTAGGTAGGTTAGCAACACCAGGTTGAGAGATGCAAGTAAGCAGATCGTTAACGTTAGCCTTCTATTTATTGTCATCAAAACTGCAGAGGAACGAACACTTAGGGCAGTCTTTGGTGTCATATGCAGAAGGTGCAGAAGTAAGTGTGCCATCTGGCTCAATATTCTGCGCGAGGGACTGTTGCGGTAGGTGACATTTCACAGTGAAACTACGATGACAAAATTGCGAGTGCCTTGGTAAGTGACGAAAACAATCGTCTTCGTGAACTGTGCATAGGCTACTTTGTAACAGAGAGAATACGCTCATCCCTATACATAACGCAAAGGGTAATTAATGTAATTATAGTTCGCCTTTTATTTGTGGATTTATTTAATGTAGCCTAGACTATTTAGTGTTATTTCTTCCCCAAGCTCATAAAATAAATTTGGGTCGCACATAAATTGACAGGGTCGGTCGGAAACCGGAACCCAAGACATTTTTTTTTATGCCTGATAGGCCACAGTGCTTTCTCAGCTCTGGCCCCTCTAATGCCTTGACCTAGCCTGACGTAGTCATACTCAATTCTAGTCAGAATATGAGTCTGATACTGCTCCATTGGGACATAATTATGGGGCGCGTTTCAACCGATACAGGGGGGGGGAAGCCTTTTGCCTCTCTGATGCCTTGACCAGCTGTTGCTATCAAACTCACCTTCTCATGTTTGCTGTAGGATATGTGGCCTAATTTATGTCGCTCAGGCACGACCACTGGTGAAACAAAAAATGAATAGTGTGTTTGATTTGATGTTTTGGTTTTTTGGTTCATTTAATACACTTGCTGATCACCAGATTTGAAACGCTGTATAAAGTGAGAGGTATGAAAATGATTTGCGTTTGAATGTGTAGCCTAGGTGTCCTTTTTTATACCCTTTCTTTCATGTTTGGAGATTTTAAGTGAATTGATTTCAAAATCCTCACTTTGACAAATCCCTCAAAAAGTGGGCAATAACACCTGTAACCACTGGTAATATTTACCAAAACAATCATGTAAAAGCTTCAATTATGCATGCCTTTAACAACAGTTGGTTGTTTCGAATAATAGCACTTTGATGGCAATGCTTGTCAAACAGATGTAGGGCCAGGAATCGCTGAGTAACACAGGCATATTTTCCTGCTAGTTTGATGTCCATATAGTCTTACTGGCATTAAGTGGGTCTGAGAACTTTCCAGTAAAAAATAACTTTGTAGATGTTTGAGGTAGGAAATGATTTCCTTATCATTAGTCCTCAAAAGACACAAATAATGCAGGTGCGATAAAATGTGAATGAAAAAAAAAAAAAACATAGCATTTTTTCTGTTTGACTTAAATTTACTTTTAAGTTATGTAGCTCAGCTCCAGCAAACATTGAAAAATGGTGAAAACTAATGTGTAATGGAGAGAAAAAAAACAGCCATAGTTCACAGCAATCTAAACTATGCAGATAAGGCCAGTTGAGTATATTAGCATTGTTGTAATAAGTTTGCTGCTCTCCTAAAAGAATGACATCGTCAACTTTTTATAGTCAGTTTGGGACCAGCTGGGGAAACTGTGGGCAGGTGGATGTCTCCACCAGTGTTGCTTTATATTTGTTATCCTTATGGCTGCCTGGTAAGCACTTAGTCCATGCTAGTGTGATAATTTATCAAAATCGTCAGGGTTGGATGCTGTATCACTGGTATCACTCCAAAGTGTGCATCTGAGACCTGTTGTCTGCCCACCATTAGGCAGTGTGGAGGTCTTACCATCTGGCAATATATCTCTGAAGAGGAGCACTGGAAGAGTGGAAAGAACACACCTGATTAAGTGCAGGGAAAATAACTTCACCTTTTTTCACCCTTTCTCTCCTTCTTTTCTTGTGGGCGGGTGATAGCTTGGATGAGGTTCAGTCGAGGACCAGGATATTTGGATCAGCCCGATAGTGCACTGAGGAAGTGTAATAGCATTGTGAACTCACACCCTCGTTTCCCCAGCAACCTCAGAAATAAGGCGTTTGTTCAAACACATTTTCTCTGAACTGTTATCTATTGAATGATTTTTGTGTGACATTTCAAATTGTTCAATTTCAAAATTAAATCTTTGTCCCGCATCGTCCGTTGTGTTTTTGCGCAGAACGACCTTTTTAGACTCTTCGTGAGTGTTTTCTCGGCAAACTCAAAGTAAGGGAAAACTGTTCGCAAAGGTTTGCATTTGTTTATGTTTTCAAAGTTGAAGGTACCGTAGGAGTGGAACGGAGAATGAAAGTTACAGAGGCCCCTGATAGTGGTAGAGGTGTAAACATCCAAATTCCCCTCTCTGTATCTCTCCCTGTCTCTTTCCCTCCCTCTCTCTCCCTCCCCCTCTCTCTCTCTTTTTCTCTCCCTCTCTCTGTAAACATGTCTATGCTGGCAAATTAGCAGTGGTAGCATCACCGCCTCACAATCGGTTAACCCAGGTTCGAATCTTGCGAGTCTGTCACTTAGTGTCAGCTAATTACCAGTCAATTTACGTTACTTAACTTTGCTTTACTGTACTTCAGCAGGGGGTCCATTTCTGCGTGCTAGCTAGGGATGCAGTGGTACAGTGTGCCCACAGCTCTGTGTGCATCACGGTTTTTGGCCCATAATAATGGTACGGTTTCGGTATCTTAAAGGGACACCAGGCAAGCCTGATGCTTTTTCTCTACGAAACTCCCCCTCGCTCGGTCTGAAGCTCTTTTCCTTTTCTTTGCATCTTCCGTCAAGGGTTTTCGCTGCTTCTTCGCCGGCTCTGCCATTATACACACGTTTGCAACAATCGCTAGCGTTTCGTTAGCCTCCCTCTGTGCTGTGGATGCAGGATGGAAACTGAAACAGCTTCGGTCGCCGGGTACGATACACTGAACTTGCAAGCGGGATATTCTTCCTACAGGCAGTAGGGGCGGGCGAGAGAGTCTTCATTCGCCCTGTAATGAGTCATTTAACCATATACCGACTTACGAAGATGAGTAATTAACACGAAAACGTTGCCAGGTGTCCCTTTAACACTTGGAGTGGCAAAAACGCAATATTGCATTTTTAGCTTTTTTTTTTTTTTTTTACGAAAATAGACACTCTAACACACCTTACGTGCGATTTTGGGAAATCTATGATGAATAGAACTGAAATAGATGACGATCGAAAACTCATGATAAAGATAGATAAAGAAGATAAAATCTGGACATTTTATCATAACTTGGCTTTTGATGGTTGCCGCTTTGGGTCGAATCAGTGACACATGCACGTCAGGTCAAAACCAGGCCATTTATTTTCGTGGGTTTATCACTATGTGGCAGTCTTGCCAGGTCTCGCTAGGTCCCTTCCTGGAAACTTTACAGGCAACACTTCTCAGATGCTGAAGGGGAAAATGAAATCGTTGAAGAAAAAGATATTGCAGCAGGTGCGTTTTCGCCAGACAACGCTGGATGAGTCCACTATATTTATCTTACACAAGTCCTTTGACCCAGAAATGTAAGTGTCAGAAGAGTGACAGGCTCAAACAGCGCATATTTCATAAAAGACGCTATATCTCCATTTCTAGAAAAAAAAAACAGGGATTTTGAAAACTAGCCACTGTTTAGCTTGGGATTTTTTAGGAACAGAGGCATGTAGAAATAAACGGTTTGTACCCACTGAGAGCTTAAAGACTCACCTTTCAAACGAGCCATAGTATGTGTCCATAGCTACAATATAGAATACGCTGTGGCTCTACAAAAATCGTGAACAATGATCTAGATTGCTGGCACTCTGGGCCAAAGCTTCTGAAAACAGTGCAGCATTCAAAGTGCAATCACCATGTGTGCACATCATCTACATGGAAATTGGATGGATTGATGGATTCTGATTTGAGAGTTTAGAGTTTTGAGTTTGGTTTCGAATCACCTGTCCAAGCCAGGCCTTGGGACTTGGGGTGGAAAAAAATATAAATCATGGTGCTAAATCAAATGAAATATTTTCAAAGTGAGATGCACTTGAAGCTGTCACATGCTGACAGTTGGTGTAGCTATTTATTATTTTAGGAGAAATTGTTCTTCAATCACTGATCCCCTGATTTGAAAGCCAGGCTGATATGACTCATATTCTTTCTTCTAAAGAGCTTGTTGGATTGTTGTGTGACCTTCTCCTGCACAAAGGAGAAAAATAAAAGTTTCAGATGTACACTCAGACTGAGGTAACGTCTGCACACACCAAAAATGTACTTTTATGGCAGAAAAAAGGAGCGTGAGAGGGAAGAGAGTGATGATTGAAAGAAAAATCATCACTGAAAAATGATACTTCACTGAAAAGTATCAGTGAAGTGTGTGTGTGTGTGTGTGTGGGGGGGGGGGGGGGGTCGGTGAAAATAATCTGTTTTTGTTCCTCTATACTGCCAACTTGTGTGTTTCCGAGTGTGCGAACAAAAGCTCAAATTTGAATGTTCTGATTTTTTTTCTCCACTCTGCCAACTTGTTTGTGCTTCCAAGTTTTCGGAAGCACAAGTTTGAATGCGCTGTGATTTTGTGATGAATAAAAGACAAGAGGCCATGGATGTGGCGTCCTCCCTCTGTGCCAGCTACTGAGCTGAAGTCCTTGTGACACTCGGTCTGTTCGGCCTCTACTTTGGGACTACGAGGTCAGTGAGAGAGAATGTGCCGACTGATTGAGTTAGCCAGTAATTCAGACTCAGGCTGCGGGTGGAGTTGTCATGCCATTTGTTAATTTCCATTCAAGATTCCTTGTTTATTAGTTAACTTTTTTGGGGTTGCAGAGTTTTTATTGTGTAGGATACCGGAGGTCACCAATGGAGTGGCGCGAGAGTAATTGAGTGAGCTGTTAAGGAACACGACAACATTTTTGGAAATTAGCTTATCCACCGTCTACCCCAGAGTTAGATGAAATGATACATGCCCTTCTTGTCTCTGTGTGTGCAACTCAGTCTGACGCACCCACCGTTAGCCTGCCTTTGTGTAGTACATTGAGGTGTTCAGAACCAACTAGCCTGTAGCTCCCAAAAGTGACAAAACAACTCCAGCATTTTCCTATTCCAGTGTTTCCCACATAATTGAATTCTATTTGTGGTGGTAGTTTTGCAGAATTAACCTGAATGCAAAAGTTTTTAAATTAGTGTGGTTAACCAGTAACCAGTGTGGTTATGATTCTAACCAGACTTAAGCACACTTTAGTACAACCAGAAAAATCATTGTGTGGTGGTAAATGTTGATATTGTGGTGGGCCGCCACAAATAAGTCAATGTGTGGGAAACACTGTATTCACATGTTGTGACTTGTATAGTTACAACATGTATACCAATGTAAAATCTTAACTAACTCTGGGGGAAAAGGTGAATAAGCAAATTTCCCAAAATGTTGTCGTGTTCCTTTAATGAACATGGCAATTACGAGCTTGTGGATTCATCAGGCTCAGGTTTCGCTTCTGGCTCAAGACTCTTCTTGAGTCTTTTTTCTCTCTCTCTCTTCCCTCCACTGGGTGATGAAAACAGGTCTTTACTCTGGAGTTTTGTGAGAGTTAACTCGGGAGCTCTGGTGCTTTTCAGTGGAGGCATTTGTTTTAATCTGGGATCAGTGTTTCCTC
Source organism: Alosa pseudoharengus (assembly GCF_046254945.1). Classification (NCBI taxonomy): domain Eukaryota; kingdom Metazoa; phylum Chordata; class Actinopteri; order Clupeiformes; family Clupeidae; genus Alosa; species Alosa pseudoharengus. The sequence goes on from NW_027468848.1 coordinate 13,588,108, forward strand.
TAGGATTTTTTTAAGCAGTGGGGGCAGGCCTGTCCGAACCACCACCACCCCCCACCGTCCCCCCGTCCCACGGAACTGACAACTGACACTTTGCTGCAACACAAACAATTATATGTATTTACCTCTATTCACACACAATGAGGCATTATTTTCAGTTGTGATTGAGCTGTATATTTGGAGAATCTACAACAGGTCTGCACAATGAATTTTGAAAGGCAACTGCGACTATTGTACGTCTGCCCCATTTCTGATACCGTGGGGGAAGAAAATTAGACCGTGGGGGGCCGCCACTACCAAATCAACATAGAGGAAACACTGGGGATGCTGGCGAGGATTGAAGAATCCCTCCTTCCCTCTCTCTGACTGTGCACACGTACCGGCTCATTTTGATGGAATGTTCTGAAGATCGATGGAAGCTTTTATATATTTTTCAACTTTTACGTTTTTAAATGTGTTTTGAATTAATCCGAGAAACCAAGCATTGAGCTTGACTACTGGGTGATACATGTGAGTTTTGAGACTGGGAGTGAGTCTTTCATAGTAATGCCAATGAATTTGAATATCAAATGAGTACAAAATTGTAAACACACACACTTAATGATGACCAATAGCTTACCATTCTCTGAAAAAAGGCCAGCTAAAAGAGAAGTTAGCACTTGCATAAAATAACTTGTGAGTTACATTAATTGCCAGGAATGTTTTTTTCCTCATCGTTTAGCTGCCACCAAAAAAAGAGGAGAAAATTGAGAAGACATAGAAATGGAATTTCATTAGATATCTAAATCTCGAATCTGCTGCTCTTTGTCATTTTCTGACTCTGTGTGTGTGTCTTAAGTTTGCTATGTGTATGTTTCTAAATGTATGCATGTTTGTGTGTGTGTGTGTGTGTGTGTGTGTGTATCCATTCGTGCGTATAGTGTGTATTTTTTTTTTTCTGGAGTCTAGCTGCAATGGATCATGTGTTGGGTCACCCTGAGGTGTCTGTTTGAGGACTAAACAGAATGGGAGCCATCATCAGCAGGCCTAGCATCTCTTACTCTATCTCTCCCTCTGTCACTCAATTTCTCTCCCCCTTTTCCTCTCTCACTTTCCCCTCTCTGTATCTCTCTCTCTCTCTCCGCCCTCTCTCTCTCTCACCCCCCCTCCCTCTCTCTCTTCCTTCCTCTCTCCCTCTCTCTCTCTCTTCCTCTTTCTCTCTCTCTCTCCCTCTTTTTCTCTCCCCCCTCTCTCCCTCTTTCTCTCTCCCTCCCTCTCTATCTCCACCTCTCTCTCTTCTTCTCTCTCTCCCTCTTTCTTTCTCCCTCCCTCTCTCCACCTCTCTCTCTCTTCCTCCCTCTCTCTCTCCCTCTTTCTCTCTTCCTACCTTCCCCCCCTCTCTCCCTCTTTCTCCCCCCCCTCTCTCCCTCTCTCTCTCTCTCTCTCTCTTCCTCCTCTAGCCTCTCATCTGTCACATTCTCTCAGAGCTCAAATTGGCTGGCTGAAAGGACAGTATGAGCAGGCGCTCCTGTCGTTTTTCTCCCCCTTTTTTTGTCAGCTCAATTTTTCCCGTGGGTTAAAAAGGGAGGTGTGTGTGTGTGTTTTGTAGGGCATTGTGAGTGTAATAGGGGTAGACTGCGTGCATGCATTTGTGCAGGAATGTGTCATGTTACATATGATGTTCAAAGTTATGGCTACATTATGTGAACAGGGTGTGTGTGTGTGTGTGTGTGAGAGAGTGAAAGTGAATTTGACAGCTTTGTAGTTGTAAGTTGTCAGAACATCTGAATTGTATTGCTGCTGTGACTAACTGCTTTTTTTCCTTGTGTGTATGTGCCTTGTGTTCATGCATTTGTGTTTCTGCATGTGTGTTTGTATGTCAACATGTGGGATTGTGTGTGTGTGTGTGTATGTCAACATGTGCGTGTGTATGTCAACATGTGGGATTGTGTGTGTGTGTGTGTGTGTATGTGTGTGTGTTTGTGTGCGCATGCGTGTGTGTGTGTGTTTGTGTGCGCGTGCGTGCGTGTGCGCGCGCGTGTGTGTGTGTGTGTGTGTGCGTGTCCTCCTTCAGCTGTCATGGGGGGTGAAGATCCGTAAGAAGCTGAAGACAGTGACTCCATTCCTGGGGAAGTTCCGGCCCCTGGTGGGTCAGTGCTGCCACAAGTGCACCCCAGAGAGCCTGGTAAGGGATGTGTGTGTGTGTGTGTGTGTGTGTGTGTGTGTGTGTGTGTGTGTGTGTGCACCCCAGAGAGCCTGGTAAGGGGTGTGTGTGTGTGTGCACCCCAGAGAGCCTGTGTGTGCGCAGTGTGTATGAATATTGTGAGTGTCTGAAATACAGAAATAGGCATGGGAAATGAGAAGAAGAATTAAGGAGAGGAGATGGGAAGGGGTGGGGGGGGGGGGTGGTGTCTGAGGGCACCCTCTTACAGATTTCAGGACTCTGAGTGCAACATTGCATCAGTACTTTGCAGAAGTGCTGTTTTCTCCAAGCAATTAAGCCTTATTTGTTCTTGAATGAAACTAATTTCCGATAACACACTTGTGCTGTTTGGCCCGCACTGAGGAGCAATGCTGTAGTGATGCACTGGAAATGAGACACCAATCAGAGCAACTTTTGTTTAGACGGGCGTCAGCATTTCCTTTCACTGCACTCTGCACTGACTTTGTATGGTTTAAATTGGCCCTGCAGAGAACATGAGTAGTGCAATTTTTTTAAACAATACTGATGGTAAATAAAATGTCTGTGTATGGGTATGGGTGTATGTGTGCGTGCGTGCGTGCGTGCGTGCGTGCGTGCGTGCGTGTGTATGCTTGCTTGTCTGTGTGTGTGTGCGCTTGCGTGTGTGTGTGTGTGTGTGAGTGCGTGCGCTTGTGCGTGTGTTGATGAAGTGCGTTTCACAGGAGCCTTTGTCTTTCAGGGTCAGAAGTTGTTGCAGAACACCCCCTCACTCGGCTTCCAGAACCTTCTGAACATCAATGAGACTCACACAAGGTATTCATGGTGCCAGATTTGGGAACATGCCAGCGTCCTGTTTCATACCAAATCTGCTAGCTTTGTTGTTGAAATGACTAGGACAGGTAACCCATCATTCTACTCTTATCATTCACTACTGCCGTGGTTATATCTCTGGCCTGCTGAATTTATACACTCGTAGTCAGTCCATCAATCTGTCTATTGAGAAATTGATCAGTGCTATCAATCAGACAGAGGAGTTGTTTGACCTTTCCGCACTCAGTCAGTTAAATAAAAAACGGCAGACAACTTGTCAACAGCTTTCATTAAATTTATTGGATATTCATTTCTTTCCCAAATATTTTGCCTTGTGTCCACATCAAGTTTTCGAAAGCATGAGCCAAAATGTTCAGCTAAGAAGTATGTACCAAAAAAATGTTTTTTTCTAAGAATTACTGAGTTGTTGGAGTTCCAGGTACAAGCTTTGGCTTTGAATAGCATGCCACGTTATGGGTAAACAAGTGAAGATGCAAACATGACAAACACAGCCATTGAGCAGCGTAGATGCGTTACTCACGTGATCGGACATGAATGAAGGCATATCTGTTTCTGCGCTTCTGAGTGGAATTTTTCAAATTCCCCACTTCCTTGTTCTCCGCCGACGCTGAGAATGTTTGATGTGTGCTGACGCAAGAGCGTGATCACCAACTCATGCCCAGCCTCGTGTTCCGCTTCCACTATCTTTGAACGGATTAAGCTGTTTTCTTCTCTCTCTCTTTCTCTTTCTCTCTCTCTCTTTCACTCCATACGATTATTATGACCGCCGCTAGCGAAGCTAGCGAAGCGGTCATATAGGGATTGTCAAAGTTTTTTTTTTTTTTTTTTCCCGTCATCTACTTCCTGAAATTTTGGTCAACGATACCCGGGGCACCGAAACACCGGGGCACATGAAATTTGGTGGGTATGTAGCCCCACTAGACTTTTACGGAAAAATTTCGTTTGGTCCCCGGGGGCCACTCCCCCTCCGCGCTGGGCCCCCCGAAACCCAAAAAATGCAGTTTTTCCTAAATAACTACCTGAACCGTGGCACCGAGGATGAAGAAATTTTTATGGTATGTTGGTCTCAAGGGCCCACATCAACTTAGCCCATAATCACTCATTTGTGATTTGCACCCCCCCGGTAAAAAATGAAAATGCAATATCATTCTGCTTTAATCGCCCCTCTCTTCAGTAAAGACGTTCAGAACTGCACCAAATTTTATGTGTATGATTAACCTGACATTCTATGGGGGTATGCCAAGTTTCGTAGAATTTCATCCATGGGGGGGTCTAAAAAATTAAGTTATGTGTACATTTAGTGACTACACTCATTGGCCTGTAGATGGTGGTGCACACATATACACATGCACACACACACACAGGCACCCACATACTATCGGTATTAGAACGGCTGATACATAATTACAAATTCAGTAGGATTAAAAGAAAGCCAAAATAAATATTCATCATCATCATCATGGCTGCATTTCCAGTATTGGCGATAAGTAGTCGTTTGTCCACTAGATGGCGCATCGTTGCAGTGAGACGTAATTTTGTTGGAAGTTAATCTAAAGTGGGTTAGAAAGACACTATGCTTCCTACAAGGACAAGACTGTAGGCTACAGTAGTTTACCGCAGAGAACGTCTAAGGGTATGATGATTTCTGCATGAAATGTAATTCCCATTTCCTCTTGAAGCCGAAATAAATCTGAGAATGTTTATCGGACATGCTTGTTTTTTACTGCAGGTAGGCTACGTTAATCCTATCAATAGCAGAACGTAGGTAAAATAATTTTACCGTTAGCATGGTTGAGTGATGGAGGCCAATTTGATTATTGATGTATTTGTAGAAAACCATAAATGCGTTTATAGGCTACCAAGCAAATCGATAACAGCACTAATTGTATCTTTCGACTGTCATCTCATTTGCTTATGACCATAACCTAGGCTACTAACAGGAGCTAAGTGAGTTAGCCACAACACGTTCGCTACGTGATGGTTTTTTAATGGAAAATATATAGGCCTAGGCTACCTGAAAGATAACCTGTCTATGATCCCGTGATGATCTACATCTCCATTTAAACCAGATGTTTTAGAGCGCACGTTGAGATGTATTCAGGGCAGGGCTGTACCTACACATATTTGTTGCACGTGCTACAAAAATCATTCTTTGCGATGGATGATTTAATACCAACGTTACACCGGTCAGATACAGTTTTGCCTATGGCTATTCCGTGAGACTGAGGCGCTTTTTGTTTGTTCGAAGTGCGTGTTTAGGGTGTGAGAGGGGAGTCGATGTGCTTTGATTCCAGCTTGGTAGTTGTAGTCTATGCGATTAAAAAACACGTGTGTGTGAAGTATCCAAACAATGATAACGCTTTCATTATGGCTGCTTTAGCCACAGACCTTGAGTTACTGTACAGTGGGTTGGGTTCCATTTAGAAGTGTCCACTTCATTCGCCCTTTCCGTGATTCACAGCTACGTGAAATGTATTACTACTGATATGCAAAACTATTAACTTTTCGCCAAGAGGTGGCAGCTTGATACTGTAAGGTGTAAGCCATTGGTTCCAACGGAGATTTTATTTGGGTCGCCAGCATAGCCTGGTGACAATTTGTGTTGTGTAATAGGCCTAGCATAGGGCCTACCTTATATAGCTTATAGTTTGTTAACAGTCACGGTTTTGTCATGCAATGTCTATGCATTTTTGCATTTAGAATAGCTCTAAAACCGGGGGGCGAACACGTCGCAGGGGGGGCGCCAGTGCGTGGATATCTCAATCGCAAAATTAAACAATATTTCTATCGGGCGCCTACCATGGACTAGGCTGGGTGAAAATCAAAAGATTGCGTCAAAAGATTGAGCTTAACCATGGACCTCATGGTTGCAAAATGCAAGGGAACATGAATCAGCATATTATTTGCACAAACAATAACGGAGAGTAGCTCTTCAACTTTGCCCGTTAAAATGTGTATGAACAGTCTCGCAACGCATTTCATGAAGGCCCTTTTGGACATGTCAGTTATTTGCACCACTGGGTAAAACGGCATTTTGTTTTAGACTACTGGTATTTAATTTGTGCATTGACAATAAAGCTGAATATAATTTGAACTAGATGACTAAACCTATGCATATGTAGAAGAAGAAACATTCACAAAAATCCATGACATGACCTCTCTTCTTGATAGCTGTTGAAAACTGCATGGAACTGACAGGGATTGTTTTAGTTTAATAATAAATAAATAAATACATTATGCTGCTACCTTCTGCTTTTCCCAAATACAATGTAGCCTACAGGTGTACCTTTCATCAGTCCAGTTGCAATGGATGGACTATGATGAGCTGCCCTACTTGTGATTGTTTAGAGATTTTAAAGGTTTTATAACAATGTTACAGATTTTTTGGCCCAGAAACAAATCTATTCACCTTTGCAGCGCCAGTAGGCTACTTTGTTAGCGGAATGTGTGCAAACACACATTCCAAACAAGCATACACAAAAGTTTCAAGAGTGGGGGATGGAGTAGAAGATGGAGACAAATTCATTAATATGATTTATTTTCGCGGAATGGATGTGCAGGACTGAGCGGCGGTCATATTTTGTACCGCTACGCGGTACATCTAGTTTAATAATTGGTCTTCTTTGCGTATGGGTGCACAGAGTTACATGCTGTTTGTTATTTAATATTTGCTGATACTGGGAAGCCACCAGCTGATATAGGTTTGACCGGGGTTCTGTGGGTTTGTCTAATTCACACAATGAAAACATTTTTTAATACATTTTATTTCTCAGAGGGCCCAAGTAGAGCACAACACATGTCCTTATTTTAATTACTTCAAAGTCCTCTAATGTGTCAAATGCATGGACCAAACATAATCTCATGGGTGAGAACTAGTATATTTCAATCATAAATATACATAACAATAACCATAACATTGCCATGACCAAAACCATGACATACCATAGAACGTTTAACATAAATGCACACAAGAAAATATCTGAGGTCCTCTTACATCCCTTCGCCCTAGCAGAACTTATTGCCGGAAAATACTTGATCGATGCAATAATTTGACTGTATGATTTTGAAGTGATTTCTCGTTGGTAAGGTTTCTAAATTGTCGCCACCAATGTAACACACGTTGGGCAGTTATCGGGTATGCGTAAGGGTTACTTACATTACAGGAAGGTGCGGGATATGTGTAGACCATTGTTTTTCAACCACTGTGCCAGGGCACACTAGTGTGCCGTGAGAGATCATCAGGTGTGCCGCAGAAAATTACCCAAATGTCACTCACTGGTCCAGAAAAGCAACTGTACTATCCAGTATTCACAGAATCATCACATATCCAGTTCATAACAACAAATAAATTAGATATAGTCACCTACAAATGAAACAGAGGGTGCTTGTTTTATTGAGCAGGTCTTGCATAGAAGCCATAATATAGCCATATCTGTGTATTATTTGAAGTTTTAGGCTATGGTATGTTTATTTTTTCTTCACACAGGATGTTAGTGTGCCGTGGGACATTTTAAGTGTCAAAAGTGTGCCGTGGCACAAAAAAGGTTGAAAAACACTGGGGTAGACAACTGCCTTATTGGCGTTACGAACTAACCCCATGCATTTCTGTGGAGGTTTCTTGGAGTGCTGCGTCTCATTAGAAAGTCTCGGATATGAATCACATGGGCAAGGCCCTAAGCTTGCCAAGATACTGTACGAGCAGCCATAAGATGAAGAGCTTTGTGTCAATATAGCGCTTAAGCGTGGCCTACCCAGCTACGCTTTCCCTCCTCGACATTAAAAGCTTGAGTTTTATTTAATGGTTTTACAACTTCACCAGTCTCTGGTGTGTTTTATGGAAGTTATGCATTACCTTCAGTCTTTTGTCCCCTTCACTTTTCCACAGAAAACTAATTATTGTACTGTTCTGTTCCTCAACGATAAATGCCAAATGTGTTTTGTTCAAATTGTACTGAAGAGGACTTTGGTCATCTGAACCCTTTTGCATAAGCCCTCTGCTTTATCTGTCCTTCACTGTAAACTTACAGTGAGTTTTAATTTGAATTGGAAGGACTAATTCACAGATACAGTCTTTTGTCAGGTCCCTTTCTCCTTGTGCTTTTTCTCTTTCTCACACACACACACACACACACACACACACACACTTATACACACATAGGCATATCCTCCATACATTCACCATCTTTGTGGTTCCCTTTAGCACCATACCTCCTAGAAGTGTCAGACTAAGAGTGTTTTGTCGTGTGTGTGCGTGCGTTGTGTGTTTTATATTCTAAGGTACCGGGGTTGGCTGGTGCGGAGAGTGTGTTGCCTGCTGTTCGTGGGAGGCTGCCGTGTCCACAGCAGCGGCAGCGGCCAGCGCGAAGACCGACGGCATCGAGTGTGCTGCAGCGAGAGGTGACCGCAACACACACACACACACACACACACACACACACACACACATGCAGGCACACACACACACACACACACACACACACACACACACACACACACATGCAGGCACACACACACACACACACACACACACACACACATGCAGGCACACACACACACACACACACACAAACATCAGGGGTGTTAGGGATGTTACAAAACAAATCAGTGGAGCTGTTAAACCATTCTGGCATAATACGCGAATGTTAGTACATGTTGACATTATCTGGAAGTACATCCTTAACAGTGCTAGCAATAAGGTCAACAATTTGGTCGTGGCGTGCAGTATAAAGTCCTTTGTACATAGTGCAGCCATTCACTATATGGGCAACTGATTCGAGGTGATGGTCAGAGTCTGAGTGCATTATACAGTGTGGATGGTGGATTGCAGGGTACCATAATGGAAGGTTGTATTTGGTGGGTAACACCTGCAGTCTGGCTTTGACAGTGAAACAGAGGATGTCCTCCCCAACAGCGCACACACACACATGCAGGCACACACACACACAGCACACACAACACAGCACACACAACACAACACGCACACACACACACACACACGCACACACACACACACACACACACGCACACACACACGCGCACACACACACACACACACACACACACACACACACAGCACACACACACACACACACACACACACACACAACACACACACACACACACAGCACACACAGCACACACACACACACACACACACACACACACACACACACACACAGCACACACACACAGTACACACAGCACACACACAGCACACACAGCACACAGCACACACACACACACACACACACACAGCACACACACACACACACACACACAGCACACACAGCACACACACACACACACACACACACACACACACACAGCACACACATCACACACAGCACACACAGCACACACACACACACAGCACACACAGCACACACACACACAGCACACACACACACACACAGCACACACACAGCACACACACACAGCACACACAGCACACACACACAGCACACACACACACAGCACACACAGCACACACACACACAACACACATACACACACACACACAGCACACATACACACACACACACAGCACACACAGCACACACAGCACACACAGCACACACACACCGCACACATACACACACACACACAGCACACACACACACAGCACACACAGCACACACAGCACACACCGCACACATACACACACACACACACAGCACACACACACAGCACACAGCACACTGCAGCGCCTTTACAACACTATACATCACATCAACCCGGCACACCTCAACGCAAGAGCAGTAAACACAGTGTAGCCAGCCTCTGGGGTTTTTTGGCTCTGCAATGCACCACCGAGTGTATCATATTTCAGTCCAGCACAACCCAGCACAATCTAACCGTAGAATTAGACCAGAGGGGAATGGAAGAGAGAACTGGGAAAAATGTAGCCTGACGAGCCAGACCCACAATAAAATGTAGGGTCTGGGGACTCACCGTTGGCAGTGCTCAGTCCGAGGGGCGGAATAATCGGTTGTCTTTCAAATTCCCACTGCTCGCAATAGGACAGCGCTGAGTCCCATGCATTTTCATAGGCAACGACAAACCACTTCTTATTTACTTCCATTATTGACTGACAAGATAGCCTGATGAGCCAGCCTAAAATGTAGGGTCTGGGGACTCACCGTTGCCAGTGCTCAGTCCAAGGGGCGGGATATTCGGTTGTCTTTCAAATTCCCTCTGCACACAATAGGATAGCGCTACAACTCACTCGTCCACTCATGCGTTTTCCCACCAGCGGAGCTAGTTGGCTAGTTCAAACTTTTGGCAACTTAAAAAAAGCTTAACTCGTGTCACGCTGTTCGCCAACAGCAACATCCATCTTCTTTGTTTTCACGTAGCAGGGAATTCACGCCGAACCGTTGCAACTCAGCCATCAATCATTATGTTAAGCCCGCCTACCGACTCTATACACGATGTGATTGGCCTTATCGAAGCTTAATTTTTCCAATTCGCAAGCCAACGGAGCGTTGCTAGATTACCCGGGCAGCAAATTAAATTAGGGTGCGTCTAGATTTCTACAGTAGGCTAGGAAAACTGTACACCCAAGCTGAGCTGCTGCTTTGGATAGTATATCATAAATTAATGAAGCGCAAATGCAACACTCCTGTCTGTTTGAATTATTTATTAAACGGCATTTTGACAAACATCATTCATCAGGGTTCCAGGGATATAAAGAAAGGATTTAGCTGCCCCTCATCATAAGCATTAGTCTTTGACGTATTGACGTATCTCTTAAGGCCTACACACACGTTCGACGAGGCGACATCGATTTATGACTGGCAACCGGCAAAATGAAATAGAATCTATTGAAGTGAATGGGGCAACGCATTCGGCAAGCGGAACAACGGCCGTCGCATCGCTCTAACCGCTCTAATTTCTATTATGACGTAATTTTGATACGTCATAATAGAAAACAGCTGTCTGGTCAGTGTACCTCCAATGAATCGATGGGTTATCACGTCGCCAGTAGTGTGTGTAGTAAAACGATTAACAGAATTCGCGTTTGACTGCCGCATGGCCGGCCGTGTCTGGTGGGCTTTAATCTTTGAATGGAAGTGTGGAATGATGGAATTTTGAGTAACATGAGTCACCCCTCCTTGCTTGACATGAATATAGATTGTCCATTCTACTATTTTGAAATTCTACATACCCAACGTTATACCCTTAAATATTAAATGGGAAGACATTAAAGGAACTCTAACACTAACAAAGGACAAAAGAAATAATGAAAGACAGAATAAGAGTGTGAAAGATGGAAAGAATGGAAAAAGAGAAAGACTGAGAGAATGAGGCATGAAGAGAGAGAGTAACTCACCTGTTACGAGCCCTAGATAAGAGACTCCTACCTCAAAAGGTCACCTTATGAAAATTTCAAGCGCATATTTATATGGATTTCTGCAGACCGATATTTCTGTCGTCTCCCTACACACTACTCTACAGTCAGCACAGCAATTTAGAGTTTTAATTCTCGTTTACAGGGGGGGAGATATTCTGTAGAGAAACGCCATAAAATGAGACAGGGAGAAAGTGGAATGAGATGAAGAGGGGAAGAAAGAGATAGCACAGGAAAGGGGAAGAGAGAGATAGAGAAGGAGACAGAGAGAGAGGGAGATATGCAGAGTGTGCGAAAGAGAGAGAAAGAGGGAGGGAAGGAAAAGATAAATGAGGAAGTGAAATGAATAGAATGTGGGCAATAAAGCGAGACAGACAGATAGGATATATGACTGTGCCCCCCCCCCCCCCCCCCCTGTTCTCAATTGTTTATGAGCGCGCTCAGAACAGCCCCGTGGTGATGAAGTGTCGGGAAGTGCGGAGAGCGTCGGCGCAGAAGGAGACACGAGACACTGCGTACGGCGGAATGTTGATGGAAGGCGCCCTGCTTTCTCTATCTCTCCATTCCATCTCTTCTCTTTCCTTTTTGGTCATTGAGAGAGAGAGAGAGAGAGAGAGAGAGAGAGAGAGAGAGAGAGGGGTGGAAGGGAAGAGAGACATAATAGAGAGAAATGTAGAGCGGTAGCTCAGAACGAGTGATAGTGGGAGATGGATGAGAGAGAGAGAGGTGAGAGGGGTGAAAGGCAAGAGAAAGGGGAGAGACACATACAGAAATGTAGAGCGTTAGCTCATAATGAGTGATAATGGGAGTTGAAGGATAAAGGAGAGAGAGAGAGAGAGAGAGAGGGGTAAAAGGCAGAGAGGGAAGAGAGAGACGGAGAGATGTAGAGCGTTAGCTCAGAATGGAGTGATGCTGGGAGACGGAGGATGAGCTGGGCCTCTCTTTAGAACTCTCTAGAAACTGTCTGAAGTCCTTCCACCTTCCTCATGAAGAGGCTCCGTCACAGCTGCGGTGGAGGAAAGTGCAGTTTGTGTCATGAACTCCTGCCTAACCTCTTGTGCAGTATTTCTAACACCCTTGTGCTTTCTGAGTCAGGAAAAAAACAAGCCTGTCTAGGGTAGCTGTTGGGCTTTGTGCAAAAGCTCTCTTGTTTTGTGTCTGAAGTGTGTGTGTGTGCAAGTGTGTGTGTGCGTCTGTGTGTGTGTGCGCATATCTGAGTGTGTCCTAAATATGCTCAGGCACAATCACTGTCTTTGTTTCGGAGCACAGTCCTGTGACTCTCTCCTCTCGGCTGATGCGTTTGTTTGTTTGTCTCTGTTTCTGTGTGTGTGTGTGTGTGTGTGTGTGTATGTGTGCGCGTGCCCAGGGCATGGAGCCTGCTGCCTGGTGTGGCCCACTCTCCGGGTGAAAGTGTCCTGAAGCATCTGGAGGCCTCTGCCAGGGCGGGCGCCAGCAACATCCTCAGCTTGGCCAATGCCAGCATCTCGCCTGCCCTACTCCGGTTAGTGTGATGCTCACACACACACACACACACACACACACACACACACACACACACACATATATATATATATATACACACACACACACACACACAAACACATACACACACACACACACACACACACACACACACACACACACACACACACAAACACACAGAGAGAGAGAGAACACACACACACACACACACACACACACACACACAAATATACAACCCCAAATCAGAAAAAGTTGGGACGTTGTGTAAAATGCAAATAAAAACAGAAGGTGTGAAATGTTGTCCCATTCCTGCCCGATATACTGTAGGAGTTCAGTTGCTTAACAGTATGGGGTATTCTTAATTATGTTTTTCATTCCATGATGCGCCTAATTTGACAGGTCTGGACAGCAGACAGACCATTTTAACACCTAGACACTTCCCCTATGAGAAATACTGTTTAAGTATGTGCAGAATTCATTTTGGCATTGTTTTCCTGAAATATTCAATGTCTTCCCTAGAGCAAAAGACATTGCCTGGATTGCAGTATATGTTGCTCAAAACCTGTATACAAGCAGGTTAAAATTACAGCAGCATTAAAATTACATTGTTTCATCATTCGTCCACATATTCTAACAATTTTTTTTTTATTTGGCTTTTGTATCATTTAATCTTGTTTGCATTTATTTTTGGTTGTATGTTTTGTAAACTCAGGGCATTGCTGTAAAAGAGCTTGATGCTCAGTCAGTAAACGGTTGATGACGATGGCGGAGGTATCAGTAATCAGTAGACATGTGCCATGTGGAACCAAGGGTACATGGTTGTGGGGGTGGGGGGGAGGGGGGGTGGACACTGACTCTTAGCTCTCATGACTGCTCAGCCATACATTACATCATAAGAGTCTGTTTTGTTTTTGTTTTCCTTTGTTGTTTGTTTGTTTGTTTGTTTGTCTTCTCTTCTCTTGGCTCTCTGTCTTATCTCTTCCCTCTGTCGCTCAGGTCAGTTTGGGTTCCCCTCTGCTGCTCTACCTGGCTATCAGGCCTGTTGTTTGTTTGCTGGCCGGCGTGTCTGATGACTCCGATTGTCCTCTTTCTTCTCCTCCCCAGCCATGTCTCCTTTCTCTCTCTTTTCTCTTTTCTCTCCTTGTCTGCCCTCTCCTCATCCTCTGCCTCTACACCACCCTCTTCTTCTCTCTTCTCCTCCCCTCTCATCATCTCTCCCTCCTTCTCTCTTTTCTAAGTATAAGTATATTTCTCCTCTCTCCTCTCCCTCCATGTGTTCTTCTTCTGTCTTCTCTCTCTCCACTCCCTCCGCTGTTGTTTTTCCCTCGCGTCACCTCTCTCTCCCACACTAGCCTTAGGGTAGCTCCTCTTTTTGGAATTGCTCAAGGTTTTGCTCTATTTAAAAGACAGCCTTTCTTCCGTTCCTCCTGTTGCCCTTTGCTGTGGGCCCTTGGCCTCGCGGAGTTCAGGCCTTGACAAGGTTGCCTTGTTTCTTTGTTGTTGTTGTTGGTGTTGTGCTTGATGTGATCGAGGGTGCTACCAAAGTAAATTCAATGAAAATTTAACTACTATGTCATTTTCTCTCTCATCTCTGTTCTGACACATTTCACTGTACAGCATGCTGTTTGTGCCTGCAAGGTTCACTCCTGTTTCATTTTAAACATCTTTAATAACTCATGCATTCTCTCATGCTTGCTCCTCTCTTCACGGTCAGGTTCCCTCGGAGTTCCTACTGAAGGCCTCCTGAATAACTCCTTTGCTTCTTCTCTTTCATACCTCCTCCTCCTTTATACCCCCTTCTCTCTTCTCCCTCCTCTCTTCCCATCTTTCTTTCATAACTTCTCCTTCATATCTCCTTCTATCTCTTCCCTCCTTATCTTTCATACCTCCTTCTCTCTCTTCCCTCTTTCTCTTTCATACCTCCTTTTGTCTCTTCCCCCAGTTCTTCTTTCTCAGTCTACCATCTTCTACCATCTTTCCTCTCTCAGCGTGGTATCGTAAAAGCACCAATTACCAACCCTTTCTTTCGAAAACTCTAAAACAACAATGTTTTTTTTTTTTTACTTCAAAATAACATTTGATAAGTTTAGTGCTGGGCTGGTGGGTGCCTATTTCCAACCTTTCTCACGACACATCAACGGTTAGACCGAGAATTCTCGTCGCAAATCAAAATTCCACTGGAGCTCCAAGCGGATTTGTACACGCAGCCTTACAACACTGTTTACAGCTCTTTGAGTCACGGTAAAATGTAATTTTTGGTACATAGCTAATACACTTATGGTGTGGGTTAGAGTTCTCAACGGGTCGGGTCGGCCCAAAAAACCCGACAGGACCTGCAGGTTCGGGCCGGGTTCGGGTCGAAAATATAAGCAAATGACTCGGGTCGGGTCGGACCTCGGGCTTAACCTTTTCTGCTCAGTGAAAAAAAACATTTATTAATCATCGCAGCTGTTCACCGTAAAGAAAGTCTGCTGCTGCGTGCAACGTGCATCATGGAGAGGGGCAGGGGCAGACGCTGCGTGCACGCCTTTAGCCTGGAGAAGAAGATGGAGTTGGTGAAAAGTAGGCTAAACTTGCCGCAGGTGAATTCACCGTTGCTACTACAGGAGTGGGGAAATCAGAGGTCTGGAAAGTGTTTGGAGTGGTGCTGGATTCTGATGAATTCTATTTGCAATGCTCAAAATGCAAGGTGCTGATGAAATATGTGACCCTGCAAGGCGAAACCAGTCGCTTTGGTAAAATGTACAAAATTAAGTTATTGTGCTCACATGAACGGCAATAAACTAAGCTTTCCAACGATATGTATATCGAGGGTAGGCCGATTGCAAAAAGTATCGCTAAGATAACCGCATCCAAAGTTGGCATGGTTCTTCCGTCACAATACGCCAGAAGAGGAGAAAATCACCGTTTTAAGTAAATTGTCACGCTAATGTGTTGAATCTTCACCTAAATAAAGTCAGGGTTTAACAGTCAAAACGTAGCCTATGTTTTACGTCGGGCCGCGGGCCGGGTTCGGGCAGATGATTCATGTTGATGTGTCGGGTTACATCGTGTCCGGGCTTTAAAAGCCACGGGCCGGGTCGGGTCGGGTTGTAATTTTCAGGCCCGTTGAGAACTCTAGTGTGGGTTTCTTTAGGAATCCGCATCTTGGTTTGTATAGAAATGAATATGGAATGAGGAATGAGTTCAGAAATACGGCACGGTTGGTAATAGGTGACGTTCCTATAGGCTGGCTGCTATACAGTAGAAGGTGTGTGTAATAATTATCTAATCATTCTCTCTCTCTCTCTCTCTCTCTCTCTCTCTCTCTCTCTCTTGCTGTTTTACTCACAATCAAAGTTGCTTTATCAGCATGATGTTTAGATACAGTGTTGTCACAAGATAAATAACAGTGGAACACATTGAAAAAATATGAATCTCACACACACACACATATTTTAAACACAGGCACACACACCATACCTGTCAACCCTCCCGTTTTTTCCGGGTTTCTCACATATTTTTTCCAGCTTTCTTCCTGTTTTAATATTTTCCTGTAAAATATCCCATATTTTAATATTCTTATATCATTAACCCTACCACCGGACCTGTTAGTCTTTGTACTGTCGTCCTGTTGCTTGAAGGCAACCTAAATATGTGCATTTTACTGTATAAAACACATAGAAAATATAGGGGGATCATACATTCCATCTGGTCCCTATTGGTCCTACAAGTTATTAGATTGCAGAATTATATTTGAGAAAAGAATCAGGGAGAAACGGCGACTATCACTAGAGGTCTGACTTCTGGTATTGGTTTTATTGATGGTTCTTGTCAATCGTTCACACGGTCAGCCGTCTGCTGCTGCGTCTTGCCACCCGAAGCCTCCTCCTGGGGACGGAGCCTTTGCGGTTCTCTGTGGAACTCCAGAATCGGGCTGCCCGCTCGGCCTCCTCCTTCCTGTCTCCAGCCTCTGGCCTTAAAACTTTCCTTTTCTCCCTTTTCATTAACTCATTGAGTGCCAAAAACGTAATATTACGTATTTCCTTCCCATGCGTTGAGTGCCAAAAACGTAATATTACGTATTTCCTTCCCATGCGTTGAGTGCCAAAAACGTAATATTACGTATTTCCTTCCCATGCGTTGAGTGCCAAAAACGTAATATTACGTATTTCCTTCCCATGCGTTGAGTGCCAAAAACGTAATATTACGTATTTCCTTCCCATGCGTTGAGTGCCAAAAACGTAATATTACGTTTTCACGTTTTTTTTTTTTTAAATTACGAAACTAGACACTCTAACACACCTTATATGTGGCCTTAAAACTTTCCTTTTCTCCCTTTTCATTAAGTCCTTCAGAAGCTAAACATAATGGGGAGCATTTCATTAAATTCACGGCTGAACCATTTTGAGGTTTTAAATGTGAGCTCACTTTTTACATAGCCCACTTATCGCTTAAAGTTGGAAGTCGGTTCTGGTGAATCAATCTCACCCAAAGTCGAGTCCACTTTATCCAGGAGACCGCCAAACAAGGCTTTCACATCGTCGTCCCACTGTGCATTTCTCTCCTGTTCTTCTAACTGTTTAACCAAGAACATATACGGATCATTCAGGGATCTCCATGGGCATAGTGAATCCCTCTTCGTAAGCCCTGTTGTCCAGTCCAGTTTTGCTCGACCTGCTTCAGCTCTTTTATTAGGAGCTTTTGAAGTTCCTTTTTGGTCTTCTTTTTGTTTTTCTTTTTAGTCACATCCACATCAATGTTAACTAAACTCCCAAAGCCTCCAGTTCTCTTTTTAGTTCCTCCAGTCCATATTTTTGGACACATTTCTTAATTGTTTCGCCTTGATCCTGCCGTGCTGCCAGGCAGCAGGCTAAGAACCAGCAGAATCACATTGAAATCCGATCGCCAGAAATCGCAGTTCGAACATCAAATGATCAAAAAATCTGAAACCAGCCCATTTTTACACAAGCTCAAGAAAGAGTGAACAAAAATTCCTGTTTACCCTGTGCCATGTTCTGCATCATGAGGTTGCCTGGTCACTTTTATGATCCTAAACGGAATGGTTTAATGCAAGACTGCTGTTACCAGTTACACGCTCAGCTCAAATTTAGATAGACCCCCCACACACACACACACACACACACACACACACACACACAGCCAGCCTGTGTGTGCCCTACACCATCTTTTCTGTGCAGGTCATTAACTTTTCATTCTCCCCCATTTCTCTCTCTCTCTCTCTCTCTCTGTTTGTCTCTCTCTCAGACTGGTAGGCTGGTTGCTGCTGAAGTTCTTTGACCTTCTCTACTGCAGTGTCCAGGTCAATCTCAACCAACTGGCCGCCCTGCGTCGTGCCGCCCAGATGGTAACTCTTGTCCTCTGCCCGCTCTACCCATCCATCTCTTTCTCTTCCTTTCATCCATCTCTCTTTCTCTGTAGCTCCCTCTGTCTCTCCAGCCATCAGGCATCCATCACCCCCCTCCCATTACCATCACCCCCTCCCATTACCACACACACACACACACACACACACACACACACACACACACACACACACACATCACCATGATTACTCCTTTATGCCCTGCCCTCTGTTGTCTTAACTACATCCTTGAGCC
>NW_027468848.1:13611528-13629028 GCF_046254945.1 Alosa pseudoharengus
AAAGAAAATGACAAATCACGCAGTGATTTTAAATATTTTAAACTGATGAACCCAGCATCGGTGCGTCGCATAAATTAAAACACAAATTGAAGCAACAACTTGATCATTGGACAACCCTACCACTAAACCTTTCCATAGGCCTGCAACGTTTATGACATAAAAAGTGGAATATGAACGCATTTCATCACACCTGACAATTAAACGGAGCTGTGGCTGTTCGCGATTTGACTGATTCTTGAGAACGAGGAGCGACTGATATTTGCACCGCTCAGCTCCGCTCACTACCTCTGATTCGGAGGCATATCACATATGTAAAGATTATAAAATCTGATTATTTTTCGATTCATGACACGTTTCTTCTTATTTTTTTAATGCGTTCTGCGGAGAAGGGAGATTGGCGTTAGTCACGGTTTGGAATGAAAGGGAGAAAACAGGACAAAGTAACACGTTTTTTTTGTTTTGTTTTTTGCCTTGACTGCAAAGTGGTGCGGGAAACCCTGTCTGTGTGTGTGTGTGTGTGTGTGTGTGTGTGTGTGTGTGTGTGTGTGTGTGTGTGTGATGCACTGCTCTCTGAGGATTAGGCATTAGGACTGCTTACTTTACCTCAGTGTGTGTGTGTGTGTGCAGTGTTGGGGAGTAACGGAATACATGTACCGGCGTTACGTATTCAGAATACAAATTATGAGTAACTGTATTCCGATACAGTTACAAGTTAAATAGTTGGTATTTAGAATACAGTTACATTGTTGAAATCAATGGATTACATGACGATACTTCTCTGTTTCATAAGTTTATTCACTCTCTAAATAAATTAAGGCAACTCCATTTCCCAGAAGCTCCTGAAAGCAATCTATGATGAAATTGTTTACATGTTTAAATCCAAGCCCCGCGGTCTTGCACTAGCATCAAAACGCAGTCAGCACGCATTATGGACGCGTCATCGGAGACCCTGAAATGACTGTTTGCACAGCAAATTAGGAGTAGCCTAAAGTAAGTGGAGGTAACTCCTGTTCCTCACTGATCGTGGTTCCTGATGTCTGTTCAAAGGATATTTTCCCAAGTATTAACAGCTCAAGCTACTTCGGCCAATCGGTTACACAGTTTGCTAATCAATAAACAAAGCCTAGTTCACGTGTTGATTTAGACCTAGGCCTACAATAAAACCAATCTCTAAAATAGGCACTGCATTCTAAGTTTTTTATTCTAACTTAAAATAGATTTATGGATTATTTTTTTTCTAATTAGATCTACATTTACGTTTTAAAAAGAATTATATGGTGCAGCCTCTGAAGAATTATTCTTGCGAGTAGGCCTAGCATATTAGCGTGCGGTTTTTGATTGTCATTACGCGATCACGTTCATTTTGAGAGCCCTGATATACAGTAGCCTATAGTGTTTACATTTACAGGTCATTTGCGTTCCACCTGCATATGCGCCCCTCACTTGTACTGGGTTGATGCCACCGGCACATCTTAATTATAATTTCTGGCTACCCCCTTAAAGTAGCCTATTTATTTTGTTTGTTTTAATTAGCCTAGTCGCCTGCTGTAGTTTTAGTGGTCACCTTGCTATTTTAAAGTTGTATCAGGTAAGCTATGTGGGCCTAACACTTCAGCCATTTGGAACAGACGAACACACCAGAATAGGCCTTGATGGCCGCATTCCTACACTTATAAAATGCAATTCAATGCGGAAGTAATCTAAGTATTCAGAATACGTTACTCAGATTGAGTAACGTAACGGAATACGTTACAAATTACATTTTTGGGCATGTATTCTGTATTCTGTAACGGAATACGTTTTGAAAGTAACCCTCCCAACACTGTGTGTGTGTGTGTGTGTGTGTGTGATGCTATGCTACTCTCCCTGAAGATCTGTTGCATTAGGACTGTTTACTCCCCCTGAGTGCACAGCTACGCCAGGGTGCCTCAGGTGGACCAGTGGTACTGCAGGACTACATTTACTGTCACTGGCGCCTTAATGCAGGGGCTTACCTGGGCTTCAGCCCAGGGGCCTCGACCAATAAGGGGGCCTCCTAATAATAATAATGAATCAATAATATTAAACGGCCGTGTCCGTATTCGCGGCGTCAGTCATAGCCTACTCTGGAGCTAGCCTAATTGAGCACATCGCACTGCTCTACAATGACATCCATGCAGGCAGAAGGCATAGCAGGGAAATATCGTAGCAAATAGCCTGGCAATGAAAGGGCTTTAAAAGCATGTATTTCACTTGTCTCACTAAAGTGAACGCAGAACATGGGCTGTTGCGCAAAGAAATGAATTAGTGATCAGCATCTCCCTTCACCAAAAACTAAGTTTGTGCTAACCCATTCGCACAAATAATAGCCTATGTTATGTTTTCTCCATTGTTAACGTGAGATATGTCTCCATGTAGGGTAGTATAGTGATAATGCACAAGGTAGCCAATGTTCACGTCACATGAGCCAGCTGCTTGTTCTGTAGGCTAAAAGTATTTATGTCCCTCCCAAGTTGCGTGTGTTAAGTGGACAGAAATTTCAGAAAACATCCTGGGGAACACCCCGACGCGACAAACACATGCGCTTTTGAAAAACTTGAAACGTCCATGTGTAGCCTAACGCATCTTTTAACTTAGCCAGCCAGTGTTGTAAGAGTTCAACGCTTGTTTTCGTGCAGTAGGCTAGCCTTTTTGATAAGCGATGTCAGGGGTAGGCTGACGTGATTAAGGAGGGCTTTCTGTTCCTATTTATGTAAAGGTTTTACATAGGCGCAATAATGATAGGCTACACTGCATGTTATAGGCTATATTAACCAAAAGCGCACGTTAAATAGGCGGGTCAGATCGCTGGCCGGGTATCATTTAATCATAATTAATTTTTGCGGTTTTGGGGGGGGGGGGGCTTAAAAACATATAGCCCAGGGGCCTCAGGTGGTATTAAGGCGCCCCTGTTTACTGTGTGCGTGTGTGTGTGTTTTACAGAAGACCCCGCTGGTCTTTGTGGCCATACGTCAGAGTGCTCTGGATCAAGCCCTCATCGCTTTGGTGCTGTTCTGCCACAGCCACAGGGTGCCCTACACCATCTCATCTGTGCAGGTCAACAACACCTTCCTAAGGTACACACACACACACACACACACACACACACACACACACACACACATAAGTGAATTAAGTGAATGACGTGAAAGTAAGACATTCGAAAGGCCAACGAAAGCTAAGGTTGCTTTTGATAGCACAAATACTGTTGTCTTTGAAAGGTTCTCTTTATGACGCATTGAACTGCAATTTGGGTTAACACCTGCTTTTACAAGGCGGAAGTATTTAGGCGCAGAATAGACGTGCGCTTTCAGGAGCAGTCTTTGTACATACCGCGGAATACATAATTAAGCGCTCTTTACTCTTCCCCTCCCATCTTTTTACGCCAAACTCCCACTTTCCCCTGGATCCTCCCATGAATGCATATGCATGAACGAAAAATGCAATCTGCCATTTTCAGCTCCCGCAACAGGCAGTTCGCGCTTTTACATCATTGCGGCTTGTTTGTACATACCTCGCAATGATTTTATACGCACGTTGCGAAACAAATTCGCCTGAAGTGGACGCAAAAGCGTTAGTACATCTGGCCCACAGTGTCAGCATGTGCCCTACCATCCCTTTAGTGCAGGTCAATAACTCATTTTTAAGGTACAAGCACACACATAAATATGCTGTACACAGCCTGCTTACATGAATTCACGATGGAAACACACACGTGAGTCGGTGCTTTGATCAACGACGCCTCTTACACACACACACACACACACACACACACACACACACACACACTAGCCCTATACAGTATATCCTCTCCCCTGTGCCATACGTTATGTGCGAGGTAGGACTAGATGGGCCCCTAAATTACATGCATCTGTTCGTTAGTTGACCCGTCCCTCACTGCCAATTGATGTATTGCGTTGAGGTGACATAAGACTGTTGGGTTTTTAGCACCCTCTATTGCAGTGTTTCTCAAAGTGTGGTCCGCAAGCTATCCCAAGTGGTCCGCGAGCAGACGTGGTAAAATATAATATAGATGAGTTGTTTGCAATATTGAACCAACTTAAATCGCCCTGCAGAAAGTCATTAGTTTCTGACAGCGCTACTCGACCAGGGTTCAACCAAGGGAAAACAGGTTCTGGGAGGGTGTTTGGCTCGGGGTCATGGTGCAAAGGACCCTAGGGTGAAATTACTCCGAACCATCGCTTAAGTGGTCCTTGGTCTGAAAAAGTTTGAGACACACTGCTCTATTGATGTCCAGTGCTGGATTACACAATACTACACATCATCACTAGCCTAGACATCTAGACGCACCCTAGCGGCAGCAAATGACATTTTCTGCCAGGGCTAGTCTAGCAACTCTCCGTTGGTTTGTGAGCTGGAAAAAGAAAACCTTTATCAAGCCAATCAAATCGTGTATAGAGACGTTAGGCGGGCTTAACATAATGATTGATGGCAGAGTTGCAACGGTTTGGCTTGAATTCCCTGCTACTTGAAAACAAACAATATGGATGTTGCTGTTGGCGAACAGTGTGACACGAGTTAAGCTTTTTTTTTTAATTGGCAAAAGTTTGAACTAGCCAACTAGCTCCGCTGGTGGGAAAACGGACTGTGACTCATAGCGCTGTCCTATTGCGTGCAGAGGGAATTTGAAAGACAACCGATTATCCTGCCCCTCGGTCTGAGCACTGCAAACGGTGAGTGCCCAGACCCTACATTTTAATGTGGGTCTGGCTCGTCAGGCTACATCACTGCATCCTCACTCACAACTTTGTATAGTTTGGAGAGGACTGTAAATGATTTCAACCTGTAGTCTTATTGCAAAAGATGTATTATATGTATTTGAAAATGTAGGATACCTTTCCCAACAGCCTAGTAATGAAACCTTTCACCAGTAGGTTATACTGGCAATGTGAAAGATCTTTGTTTTATCCAAATAAGGATGGGGCTTGAGTTAACCATAGCAACTGAGTGTTTGCTTTTTTTCCATTTCTCATAAAAATGTCGATAGTGTCATAACCTGATCCCATTGTAGATGCTAGCCAGACCTCCACTGTTCTAGAACAGAGGCCAGAGGCCATCCTCAAGGAAGGCCAGAGTATTGAACACATTCATTTGATCCTCCAAGCCTTAAACAACTTCTTTGCTGACTTTGACACTTCTCTAAGTATTTGCCTTTCCTAAGCAACAATACACCTCTTCCTGTCTGGCAGCCATTTTGGATCATGTCCATTTGGATAAGTAGTTCAGAGCTGGAAAAAAATAAATTATAAAAACAAACTGGTGGGTCATAGTCTCCTGGGAGCATCCATGCAAACAGGGCATAAATCTTAAAGATCTGAATCTAAAGACTTGGGCAGGATTGATGAGAGTACACTAACCGTTACTCCACAGTGGAATGAATAACTACTGTGTTACTGTCACAGCCTCAATGGAGAGGTCAACAGCCAATGTGACCTTAGGCCAGAAGGGTTATGGCAGATGTGAGTGAGTGTTCAGTTTCCTCCTCCTCTCTACTCTCTTTAGAGTAGATCATTGTTACACTACATTACAGCATCAAAAGCAACACATTACATTTAGCTAAGACTTTATGGAGGCACCTAAAGCACGTTACAGTGGGGGGCGGGTGTGTGGGGCAGGGGGGGCACCTCAGTTCAACCATTACCACACACCCCATTAGCATTCAGTCATTCTCATTGGTCATTTTAGTCAATTTTAATTATTAAAACTGGTGCTCAGCCAGAAAGGGGAATAGACAGAACTGGGAAAAGCACTTTCTCTCACGTCCTACACAGTACGTGTCATGGGCTGTTTCTGTAGTCCTCTGCTTGTGTCTTAACTTTTACTTTTTAAGCACTTAACTCGTTAGATGTGTGATTTGACTATAATGAAACTATTCACTCCTTAACCATGTTAATCACGTCCTTGACAACGATCGGATTCATCCATCGCTGCAATATCACACATCGCTCCCAAATGTTTACACTGCAGGGGTAGGTAAGGAAAACTTATGGCATTGTCAAGAGTACTAAAGGGAGAAGTGCCATTTGTTTTGACTGCTGGACTTCCAACATAATCTCTCTCCAGCGTCGTGAACTCCCCCTCTATCTAATCTCAGATTTGTATTTAGTGGTATGGTCGATATCCACTGGACATCGAGGTCCTCCAGACGCACCTACTGTAGGCAAACACACCCAGTCTATCTCGTCAGTCTAGTCTAGTTTCTTTTGAAAGTGTCTTTTCTGCTCATTAGGATGAATGTCCGCATCTGCTCACATTAATTTATGTTTTGTGAGTAGGCCTACTTCAAAGTGTTCTCAGCAGTACTGATGAATAGAATGTTTTTTAAAAATTGTGCTCCTCCTTTTTCCTCCTCTCAGTTAAATTGAAAAGTACTAGTGCAGTGCCCGTTCAAACATGCCATTCCTGAAGAAAACCCGTAGCTCAATTACATGCCCACAGGTATGCCTGCTTTAAAAATAGGATGATAGGGAAACATAATTCCAGCTACAGTAAGCATTCAATAATGAATACTGAATATTATAATATATTAGCCTATAATTAATTTGGCCTCTAATACATGTGTAATAAATTTAGGCATGGCTGCATGTGACATTTCTACAGATCAGAATGACATTAGCCTAACAACTGTTTTGAGTTAAGTGTGTATAGCTTAGCCTACTGAATAACTTCCTAATGCTATTCAAAGCGTCAGTTTATTGCACTTTTATTTTGAGTCGTCACTACATACCCGTGTTTGATGGCGTGATAAGTGACGTCACTCAGCCTGCAACTTGTTGTCTAACGTTAGCTATGTGGCATTAGCCTATCGCTCGTTTCAATTTTGGACCTTGCAGTCGGAATTGTCGTTTGTTTAGTCAAAGTCTCAAGTCCAAAGTAGCCTGGGCTATTCGAAGCGTCAGTTTATTGCACATACTTTTATTTTGAGTGGTCACTACATACCCGAGTTTGTTGGCGTGTTGTTGCAAAATCCGCATAATAATTTTATGCAAGCAAACTGCATACAGGCAGTCTTTATTATTGAGGTCAGACATGATAATCATCTTGCATCTTAACCCACAAGCGGTTCCCGAGTAATCCGTTTTTTAAATTGCGACTGACTATCATCAAAGTGATATCTAGCAGAGCCCGTTCTCTGGACCTAGCAACTGTCAGTAGCTACATGATCCATCGGGTGGAGCTCCCCTGAAACTGGTCCCCTTGGAAACAGTGCAGTGCAGCGATAAACGTCCTACGTAAATAAGCATATTTTAAAATATGCATTCAAAAATCTTCAAAATCGAGAGTGCACACCTTTGTGCCACGCGCGAGCCACATACGAAATATTGGGTCAGTCTGACAAACGGTCAGCGAGGTATGCGTGCCACAGACACACAAACACACAGACGCTTCTTGCTTTATAGATAGATATCACAGGGATGCGTAAAAGAAACCGAATGCTTTGTCGAGTGTTTACGGCTGTCTTGATGTCAATAGCCCTGCTCTCTTTTTCTCTCTCTCTCTCTCTCTCATTTTCAATTAAAGTGAGTTTTTATTGCATGACATGTTTTTTTTTTTACATAGACAATGCTTGTAGTACAATATATGGCAAATAGATATGCATTCAAGATTAACAATCAGAATCTCAACTATTTTAATCCCTCTCTCTCTCTCTTTCTCTTTGTTTCTTTCTGTCTGTCTGTCTCTGTACCCTCTCTCACTCATACACAAACACACACTCACTATCTGTCCTCTCTCTTTTCCTCTCTCTCTCTCTCTCTCTCTCTCTCTTTCTCTTTCTTTCTGTCTGTCTGTCTCTGTACCCTCTCACTCATACACAAACACACACTCACTATCTGTCCTCTCTCTCTGTCCCCCTCTCTCTCTCTCTCTCTCTCCTTCCCTCTCTCTCTCTCTCTCTCTTTCTGTGCAATCACAGGGCTGTACTCCAGAGACTGGGCGTGATCTTGCTCCCGCGCGGTGCAATCACAGAGCAGGATGCTGAGACGGACAGCCTCTACTCACCCCTCATGAGTGCTGTGAGTGATGCCCTCTCTCCTCAGGGACAGTAGTAACATGATGACTGACTGACTGGCCACATTGCTTCCTGCTGTGTTCTGTCTGCATAATCATTGCAGCTCCTCACGCTAAAACATACGCTCTAAATGTGAAATGAAACTAAAAATATCCACACATAATACTGAATGAGCTGTTGCTAGAACTGATCGGCTTATTGAAAACGGGGAAAAAAAGAGATTTTATGACTGTCCCTGTGTATAGTGTCTATCTACCCAGGGAGGCCCTATCTAATCACCCCAGCTAGATTGGGGGATCAGCTTATTAGGTGACTAACAGCCCGTGTCGCCAGGATCTGTCTGTCAGGAGACAGCCTATTATGGCCTATTAGAGACAGGGCGACCTCAGTCAGTGGCCTGTGTGCAGGATGGAGTTTTCAGTCCGTATATAACCGGACTAACACGCTCAACACCTTAGTTCTCAACTGGGTGCTTAATCCTGCTGAATGTCAAAAAAAAAAAAAACTTTAGGAATAAAGGATAACACTCAGTTTCTCAATGAATCACCCACTCCTCCAACAGCCTGGACTGCTCCCACTTACAGTACCATGTCATGTGTGTGTGTGTGTGTGTGTGTGTGTGTGTGTGTGTGTGTGTGTGTGTGTGTGTGTGTGTGTGTGTGTGTGTGTGTGTGTGTGTGTGTGTGTTTGTGTGTTTGTTTGTGCCTCACATCACACACGTTGCAGTCTGTGCTTTAAGAACAATAGGCACAATAGGCAGGTCTTGTCTGCAGATTCCTGTAGTTAGAGGTCTCTGCCTGCCCTCAGTCATGCTACAAGTTTAAATGGAGAAAACACTTGTGAGATTGATTAGGGCTGAGTGAATCAATAGATCTCTGAGCAGTGAGTCTCTGAACACATGCATGCCATATGTAAGCAGTGTAGGAGAGCAGCAGATGTGGCCTGAACGCTTTGATCTGTATCACATGAGAGGAGGTGCGAATTAAACCGTCGAGGAAGTGTTTCGCTCAATATGCAAATGTCCAGTTGTATTGAGTTGTATATGAGGCACATTCATGCTCTCATTAGTAGGAATGGATGGTGCTGTGGCGTCAAGCATCATCAATTGTGAATGATGGAATATGATGATTCTGACAAGGTATAGAAAGTAGAAATACTGTGTCTACAGCCACTGGAAGGTGATACAGACATGCCTTTTCACTCAGACATCTCAGTACTACACCTCTCTATCTCTCTCTCTCTCTCTCTCTGTGTGTGTGTGTGTGTGTGTGTTGGATGTATTGCACTTATGCATGTGCTTGTATCTGTGGTGATATCTACTTAAAAGTAGGATTGTTGGTGGTTCTGTGTTTGTGGATATGTGTGTTTGATGTGTTGCCCTTGTGTGTGTGTGTGTGTGTGTGTGTGTGTGTGTGTGTGTGTGTGTGTGTGTGTGTGTGTGTGTGTGTGTGTGTGTGTGTGTGTGTGTGTGTGTGTGTGTGTGTGTCTGTATTGATGTGTGGTTGAAAGTGTGCGTTTGTGTGTGCACGTTCAGTGTGGTTAAATCCCCCAATCCTCCTCGTTCAGGTCGAAAGTGCCTGAAAGCCTTAGCTGGTGCAGATTTGCCATTTTAAGCAAAATCCCCAAAGAGAGAAATCTATGCAGACACCACCTGACAGAAGAGTGGCCTCTAGTCTACACACAAGCCTCTCATCTCTCCTTCTCACTCTTTACACTCACACACACACACACACACACACACCACACCACACTCTCACACACACACACACACACACACACACACCACACTCACACAGACACACACACACACACTTACATACCACACACACACACACACACACACACACACACACACACATGTACCACACACCTCACTCTCCCTCTCTCCATCTCTCCCTCCTTTCATTCATTATTTTTCACTGCATCTTTCTTTTTTGCTCTCTTACTTCGTTCATTCTTTATTTCTCTTTGTCTTTATTTTACTTTCATCTTTTTTCACTTTCTCTATTTCCTCTCTTTTCTCCCTTGTGCTCTCTCTCTCTCTCTCTAACTAATGACGGACTAGCCCTACACTTTGTCCATCCCACCAGCGATGCCTGCCTGATGGATAGATAGGTAAGAGTGGGTGTATCTGGAAAGTAATTTGACGCAGTCGAGTGCTTTCCAATGAGATTCGGTATTCTTCAGTGAATTAAGCAAATTCACCCACGTTAAGTGAAAGTCTCTTTTGTCTCTGTGGAGTTAAGTTTATTTGACTGTGACATGGTCAGTGGAGGCCTTATCGGTCTGAATAGGTGTGTGTATGTGTGTGTCTGTGTGTGTGTGTGTGTGTTTGTCTCTGTGTGTGTGTGTGTGTGTTTGTCTCTGTGTGTGTGTGTGTGTCTGTGTGTGTGTGTTGTGGAGGTAGGGGGCGTTGTAGGTGAGGTATTGTTTGCATGCTAATGGCTTCGGGGAAGCGAAAAGAGAGAGAGAGAGAGTGGGTGTGTGTGTGTGTGTGAGATGTGGAGGAGGAGAGGAAAATGGATGGAGAAAGAAAAGTAGAGATGTCAGTCTGAAAAATGATGGCCATGAATCAGCGAAGAGGCATGTGTAGGGAGAGGGAAAAGAAAGGAGAGAGGGAGGGAAAGGAGAGAGGGAGGGAAAAGAAAGGAGAGAGGGAGGGAAAAGAAAGGAGAGAGGGAGGGAAAAGAAAGGAGAGAGGGAAAAGAAAGGAGAGAGGGAAAAGAAAGGAGAGAGGGAGGGAAAAGAAAGGAGAGAGGGAGGGAAAAGAAAGGAGGGAGGGAGGGAAAAGAAAGGAGAGAGGGAAAAGAAAGGAGAGAGGGAAAAGAAAGGAGAGAGGGAGGGAAAAGAAAGGAGAGAGAGAAAAGAAAGGAGAGAGGGAAAAGAAAGGAGAGAGGGAAAAGAAAGGAGAGAGGGAAAAGAAAGGAGAGAGGGAAAAGAAAGGAGAGAGGGAAAAGAAGATTTCAGCTTATCACCTGCCACAAGATATCCTGGCAGAGAACTGTGTGTGTGTGTGTGTGTGTGCAGTGTGTGTGTGTGTGTGTGTGTGTGTGTGTGTGTGTGTGTGTGTGTGTGTGTGTGTGTGTGTGTGTGTGTGTTTGTGTGTGTGTGTGTTAGTAAGTGTGTGTGTGTGTGTGTTAGTAAGTCTGTGTGTGTGTGTCTGTGTGTGTGTGTGTGTGTGTGTGTGTGTGTGTGTGTGTGTGTGTGTGTGTAGGTGCCCCATGCATCAGTGTGCTTAGTGTGCTTTCATGCATGGTTGCGAATGTGTGAACATGTGTTTGTGTGTGTGTGTGTGTGTGTGTTAGTAAGTGTGTGTGTGTGTGTTAGTAAGTGTGTGTGTGTGTGTGCGTGTGTGAGTGTATGTGTGCGTGTGTGTATGAGT
This sequence comes from Alosa pseudoharengus, assembly GCF_046254945.1. NCBI lineage: Eukaryota > Metazoa > Chordata > Actinopteri > Clupeiformes > Clupeidae > Alosa > Alosa pseudoharengus. Next base: position 13,622,961 of record NW_027468848.1, read on the forward strand.
GAGTGAGAGACAGAGAGAGGATGAGAGATTCCAAGCTGTCTGTTGTCCTTATTTGGCTGCTTTGCCCCAACCTATAAAATGTTACTCTTAAGCTTACAAGTATGCTGCAGGTTTGTTGTGCTCAGCCAAGCGTTGCCTTCCCCAGAGTTTTCACAACATTCACCGTCGACCAGAAACAGATTAGGACATGAGCAGCCATTAACCTGAATCAAGCGGTCAGATTACCTTGTAGTGTAAGCCCCATGGAAATGTAGGCTTTTCAGACCTTAGCGGGCCTTGCTGAAAAGTCTCACTCTTAGCGGATATAGCAAGGAAGATCAGGCACCAGCTTTTCACTTGTGGTTAACCTCCAGTGACACTTTCCTTCCCAGCGTCCCAGGCTTTATCTAAGTTACGTTTGATAAGATGCGGGCGGGGTGAAGAGGTGGTATAGGATACCACCTGACAATCGGTCGGCCTGGTTGTTTCCGTTCCTGTATCTGTCTGTGTCTTTTTGGATTTAAAACCGGCTGCCACTTTTGTGCCCTCAAGCAAAACACCGGGGTTGCTCCGGGGAGACTGGCCCTTGTAATAATTGCCACATGCAATAATTGCCACATAATAATTGCCCTTTGTAATAGCCCAGCTACCTTCATGAGGATGATGCTGTCTTTTGTGCTACCTCGATGATGTGCTTGTATTTGCCAAGTCTGAGGCAGAGAGTTTGTAACGCTTGCGCATGGTGTTTGACCAGTTGAAGGAGCACAACCTGAAGCTATCTCCTGCTGTCTCCTGCTGTGTTGTGTTTCTTAGGAGATCGTTGAAATGTTTAGGTAATATCATTTTCTCAGGAGGGTGTTGCAAGCGATCCAGATAAGGTTTAGGCTATGGTGAATGTTTCGCAGTCAGTCCTGATGGATGCTGATGGCGTCACACCGTCAGCGAGTAAGATCTGCTCTTTTCTTGGCATGGTGGTTTACTACCTAGCCTAGAAATCTAGACGCACCCTGTAATAACTGACACATGTATAATTGACACATGTAATAACGGACAAATGTAATAACTGACACATGCAATAACTGACACACGTAAGTCGCTTTGGATAAAAGTGTCAGCCAAATGAATAAAATAGAATAAAACATCTGCTAGATTTCAGACACCTTAAAAATGGCCTACAATGCTGACCTCAGGTGTGGCGTTGTTTTCACTGCGTGCCAAACACCACCACGTCCTTCTTGCTCCCACCCCAGTCGTTTCCTACTCTAACACGTAGGCTGCATCAGGTGTACAACTGAAACGCTCTGTTAGCAGAGCGTGAAAATCATTTTAGAAGACTGGCCTTCTAAAACGGAGATAGTATTTGTCATGTCTGATGTAGCCACTTCCATTGATTATAATGGAAACTAATTGTTGCACAAGCAGAGCACATCAGTTACGTGCCTGGTGGAGCCTACCTGTAAGCCTAAGCCTCCTTTGTTGATCCTTTGCCAAACTGGCAGTGCTTAGATACCGCTCAGCGGAGTGTTTCAAGACCAGGCTACGGAAGAGCGCCCGAGCGATGCCGCCAGAGACTTTCTAATGTGGAGACACAGCACTCAAAAAATCCTCCATAGAAATGCATGGGGCTAGTTTGTCACGCCAATATGGCCGTTGTCTACACATATCCCACCCCTTCCTCGGCAAAACGTCGACATGTGAATACATTGAGCCAATCATGTGGTGTGATGTGAATACATTGAGCCAATCATATGGTGTGTTGTGAAGACATCGTGCCAATCATGTGTTGTGATCTCGCCAATGGAGCAAGATTGGTGTCATGAAGCCTTGCGCACACGCATTTCTGCCGAAATGGATGCCCAACGAGTGCCCAAAAAGCGTTGTCAAATGGCCGCCGAGTGGAGGGACTTGCCTAAAAGGACTTTGATGCCGCTCATTTAAGTGTTTCCAGACCAGGTAGACTGGCAGCACCCGAGTGTCCAATGGTCTCACCTCCGTTTCGCATTACAGTACATTTACATGTATTGATTTAGAAGCCAAGTTTATACACAGTAACGGTTCCAAACCAGGGGCCTGTACTACGAAGGGAGCTTAACCTACCCAGATGTAACCCAGGGTTACTTTGTTAAACCGGGGTTGACAAAACCTGGTTATCTTTAGTGGTGTTAATCGGTACTACGACGCTGATTATGAAGTTGATTTGTTGAGTAGGGGTTAACCTCATTGGAGTTTGTGCGCGCTCACATAAAAGGGGCGGGATGCAGCGCAAATTACCACTTTCAGTGATGACGCGTTCACCTTATTTTACGGAGGAGGAATGCACAATTATTATGACAAGTTACGAGGAATTAAAACCCACTCTACGACAAAAATCAAATATATGTCGGCAGTGAACAAAGCAAGGCAAGGCTGTTGGCAACGTATTGCAGATCGGGTAGCCAATGCCTAAAAGTAAAGTTTTATGTCCACATGTTCTTCAAATACGGAGGATTAGTTTGCGGAATGTATTTAATGAGTTTAAATAATTAAATTGCTTATTTATTTTGAGTTCATAGAAATGCCTACAGATGCAACACAATTTAGAAGTGGGCATATAGATTACAGTAATAAGGATAATTGAATGTTTAAGTAGCCCCATTGACTGATTTAGTGTAGCCTATGCCTATGCCTAATCCTGTGAACATTTCAGATGCAACACCATTGCCAAATGCACATGGCAGCAGGTGAATATGAAATACAAACACATTATTCAGAATAGTGGTTTATAGTCATAGCTTGCATTAATATTTCTTATGAAAACATGTAGGCCTATGCTTATAGCCTTCACTTGGCCTCTGTTTTACAGCTAACAAGAAAAAGGTGTCTTTGAACACTACTGTAAGGCACCAGAGTGTTTTACAGTAGCAGAGGAGTTTGCCATCGCAAATAATAGTGGAAGGCCGATTATGGAGGGGGTTGAGGGAGGCATTCGGTCGGATTCTGGTGCTGTGGAAATGTGTAGCGTTTATGTGCAGGGTACAGTAATATGACATTCAATTCAATACGTTTGTAAAAATTGTGATTTTAATTTATTAGGCCTACTAGAACTATATGTCCGATTTATTCTTGCTCAGATGTTCAGCATAGGCTGTAGGCCTATGTCCGATTTATTTTCGGACATACAGTAGGCCTAGCTATTCTTGCTCAGATGTTCAGCATCATCAATGGAATACATGAATGTCCACGTACGGGCATTGCTATGAGACGTCTTCCTAGATCATCTGACAAAGACAACGAATTTCCTCGGATGACAATCTATATCTTCATAGAGAATATCGTCCGGGTAGGCTATCTATATTTTCTGGCGGTCTCTAAAACCCCTCGCCCTGCGAAGAGAGTCCCTCACGATTTGCGCTCCAGTGTCGTAGGCTATGGATCATCCAGGTACGCCGACATGTCTCGGGAGAAATTGTTAGTGGAGGGGTGGTACTTATAAAGGGTGTGGTTAACAGAAACCTCGGGTTAACCAAGAACATAACCTGGTCGGAGCAGGTTTGAGATGCAGCGTAAATTGCCATGGCAGCATACCTCGGTTAAAACCTATCCACCTTTCGTAGTACGGGTTAATCGGGAAGTTACGCCACACGTGATCAAGTTACTCTCGAAGTTACCCAGATAAGCCAGTAACCCCGCTTCGTAGTACAGGCCCCTGGAGACTTGAGTTGTGTTGTGCTATGACACACTATCTATAAGTTTGCATTTTTATCAGCATGTCAAATTGAATTAAATCCAGTTTGCATTTTTATCAGCATGTCAAATTGAATTGAATCCAGTTTTATTTGTATGTCTCCTTGGGATGGAACCCTTGGGCGAGGATCACATCAGCCAGCGGCAAGTGGCAGCGGAAAACGTAACGCAACGCTCAGACCATAATACGTTTTATGTCGTTACTAAGCAACACAAACGGTTTGTCAATTGAATACGCTCGCGTTGCGCTTTGAAAGTTGAACCAAGTTTAACCGTTCCGCTGGCAAACAATAGAGAACAATAGGAAACCTGCCGCTTGCCGCTGGCTAATGTGATCCCCACCTTAGGCCTGGTGTTGTTAGTACTGTGCTATACTAGTGCTCTCTCAGCACTTTGGTCAACTGCCATTATTGCCATATTAATGAGTTGACATTAACATTGACTACAAGAACTCTTTCACTCCTTCAAGTTTTAGTAGTTGGTACGTGGAGCCTGTGATCTGGCTCCACGATCCCAAGATCTGTGTGACCGAAATGTTGTGTGAAGTATAATAAAGATTTGCATGCGTAAAGGACAGTGTGCGGGATAGCTTTAACACACAGTGCTGTTTTAGTAGAAGTGTACTAGCCTGCTAGTCACTCTAGTAAGTAAGTTCTAGTTTTTTTTTCTAGGTTTTTCTCGTAGGAAGTTATTAGTGCTGTTCAAGAACAGAATGCTTCAGCCTGTCGACATAAAGTACAGTTCTCTTTACAAAGGAACCACAGGAACTTTTGTGCTCTCTTTTCAGCACACTTGTGAGTGCTTTTCTTCAGACTCTGAATGTGCTTTGCTTTGCAGAAATGCACTCAGCCGTGTTAAAGAATGTTCTTTATTCTCTACACCCCCCCCCCCCCCGTCCAGATGAACAAGTTGATTTTATGCACTGCGTCAACCTTGCGTTATTCACTCTTGCTGTTCTCTCCCCTTTGCTCATTCTCTGTCTCCCTCTAACAAATCTCATTACTTGGTTGCTGAGTTTGAATTCGATAAGAATCAAGTTTTTGCCCTCTCTGTGTGTGTGTGTGTGTGTGTGTGTGTGTGTGTGTGTGTGTGTGTGTGTGTGTGTGTGTGTGGGGGGTGGGGGGGGGGTGGGGGGGGGTTGTATTAAAACCACTCAGAACTGGCTTGTGGACTCTTCCTTTTACACTCTACTCGGTATTCTGCCCTTAGTGTGTGTGTGTGTGTGTAAATATGCGTTTTTGTCGACTTCTTGAGGTGATTGTTATCACCATGAACACTGAAGCTATTCTTGCTTGCATCATGATTTCTCTGACTTTTCTCTCCTGTTGCTTCTTCCCGTGCTTTTCTCTAGCACGTACACACCTCCAGGCACACACACTCTCTCTCTATCTTTCTCTCTCTTTCTCTCTCTCTTTCACACACACTCTCTCTCACACACTCACACTCTCTCTCTCTCACACTCACACTCTCTCTCTCACACACACACACACACACTCTCTCTATCTTTCTCTCTCTTTCTCTCTCTCTTTCACACTCACACTCTCTCTCACACACTCACACTCATAGCTCAGGGCAGCATAGCAAGCGACCTCCCAAGCCAGTGTTGGTTGTTTTTCCCATCGATCTCCTTCTCTGGGCACCCTGCAGAGGATGGGCCCCCCAGTCTGACTCTGCCTCCTCCCCAGGCTTCCTCCCCATAACCTGTTGAGGAGTACGGTCACAAATATGTGATTAGAATGTTTGCGAACCGAGAGTTCCACATTATGATGTCACAATTACCCCCAGAGATTTTCCCCATAGACTGTATAAGGAACACTGAAACTATAGATTGTTTGCGTAGAATTCTAGAAGGAACCAGGAAAATAATTCACTCCTCAACAGGTTAAGAGGGGTTCTCCTGTCACTCTCAGCAGGCTGTGCCCTTGCTCCTTGCTCCTGGATGTTTTGGGCCTTGGGTTGGGAGAGGGGCATAGGCGGTGTTCATTGTTTTGTCCGTGTGTATAAATAAACAACATCGGATTTAATTGAATCTTTCATCCAGACACAGCACCTTTGTTCTCTGCACAAATGGCGGCCCTCCTCATTCATTCACTGACTAACTCCCTCGCTCTGACTGATGGCTTACCATTTACACTCACACACACACACACACTCACACACTCTCTCACACACACACACACACACACACACACTCACACACGTACACACTCACACACTTACACCACACACACACACACTCACACACTCACACACTCACACACACACACACACACACACACACACACACACACTCACACACACACTCACTCACACACTTACACCACACACACACACACACTCTCCCCCCGTAATTTTTTTTAAATTAT
>NW_027468848.1:13634028-13636528 GCF_046254945.1 Alosa pseudoharengus
CTCTCTCTGGCTCTCTCTATTGCAGGAGATGAGTGACACAGGCCGCTGTCGTGTGGACAGAGGGCGCCCCCTACAGGAGCTGCTGCTGCCCACCATCCTCAACCACAGGTCACCCCCCCACCTCCCTCCCTCTCTGTTTCTCTTAGACTTTCTTAGTCTCTATCGGTTTCTTTCTATCACTCCTTAAACTTGCTCTCTTTCTGTCCATCTCTGTCCCCCAGTCGCTAGAATTCATCCTCTCTTTTACTTCTTCCTCCAGTCGCTAGAATTTGGAATAAAGTATCTCTCTCTCTCTATCTCTCTCGTTTGCTCTTCCTGTGTGTGTGTGTGTGTGTGTGTGTGTGTGTTGTCGGTGTGTGTATGTGTGTGTGTGAGAGAGAGAGAGAGTATAAGAGAGAGAGAGAGACTGAGAGTTTCCCTGTTATTTTCTTTGAACAGAGCATCATTAGAGGTTTTTCAAAATGAACTGAACTAGTTTGGTTCCCCTGCTGGGACAGATGCTCAATACAACACAAACACATACATACACACACACACACAGAGACACACATACAGTCACCGCAGATGTAGATATCTGTCTGTCACTATCTTCCCCTGTCTGTCTTCATCCCTTTCACTCTCTGAGTCTCTTTTGCTCTTCGGTGCCTGTTTGTCTTCATCTATCTCCAGATGGCCTCACACAGTCACACACACACACATACACACATTGTTACTCACTCACTGCCACTCACAATCACCTCGTTTTCTGTATTTTGTTTAGTGTAACTGTATTGTAAGTACTGTATGCACTTGCTTGTCAACACTACCTGTTGGACCCTCTCTGTCGCTATAGTGATGTAGATAGAGACCTCAACACTACCTGTTGGACCCTCTCTGTCTCTATAGTGATAGAGTTCCTTCATTTTAGAGTTCCAGAGGGTCTTTGATCTCTGTCTATTGCTCCCACTCACACACACACACTCACACACTCATACACACACTCACACACAGACACGCCCATACACACACACACACACATACATACATACAGACAGACAGACAGATAGACAGACACGTGCACACACACGCCCCTACACACACACACACGCCCCTACACACACACACACACGCCCCTACACACACACACGCACACACACATGCACACACACACACACGAACACACACACACACACACACACAGACAGACACGCGAACATAAACAGACACACACACACACACACACACACACACACACACAACGCGCACATAAACACACACACACACACACACACACACACACACACACACACACATGACGCGCACATAAACAGACACACACACACACACACACACACGACGCGCACATAAACAGACACACACACTAGCCTTTTCCTTCCTATCCGACTGCTCCTGCTGCGGGTTTAATAGTCAGTTTGTGTGTGTGCTGTCTCAATGTGAGCCTGGCAGTGGGCAGCACAACAGCGGGCACAATATCCAGTGTCCAGCACCATCCATATCACCCCCCGCTACGCCCATGCCCACATTCCCTTCCCCTGTGGCCATTCAATAGCACGGCATGTGGATGAAACATGCTTTCCAGAACAGGCTGGCCATTACTAGACACATGAGTTCCTGTGTTATGTGTGACAACACACACACACACACACACACACACACACACACACACACACACAGTGTATTTATTAATTTACGATATTCATTCATTTGTGTGTGCGCTTATTCCTCATTTTGTTGTCAATTTATTGTGCCGTTGTGGTCCCGTGTGTGTAGGGGAGCCTGGAGATCCACTCAGTAAAAAAGAGAACAGACACTCCAGCTAAACTCATTTATTTGGGGCGGATAGTGCCCACACGTACTTCAAAACGTGATGGCAGAAAAACAAACTCGCGTTAAACGGGCAACAATAACTCTGCACTTAATCAGCCGTGTGCCAGCCAGGCGCGGAGCAGATCATATTCTTTCACAAGTCCCTCGTCGGAAAGCGCATTCTCCCCCGCCACTTCACTCTGGCCTCTATTAGCAGAAGAAAAGCAGTCGAGAGGGGGGGCGGGGGGGTCGTCATCTCCCCTGCAGTCACTGATATTGTTTTGCGTTGTTGTGATGATACCGGCCGGTGTTGGCTGCAGCGAGCGAATGCTAAAGTGCTCTGAGCGCCATGGAGGATTAGATGAATTTCCCGCTCCCTTGTGAGGCAGCTTGGTGATAAGGTATTGTCTTTCGTTGGACAGTCGGGAGGAGTGGGGAGAAGAGAGATAGGCCCTGGGCTCCGGAGAGGAGCGTAAATTAGATTCCCCCTATGCAGCGTTCGTCTGACTTGTCTTCTAAAAGCGGTTATTTTCTCCCCGCCCAAATCTCTTCTTTTCTTCCTTCTTTTTTTTTTCTTATTTCTCCCTTGTTTTGTTTCAGCGTTTCCATTAATGGCTTTGATTTACACCAACGCAAGCTTTTACCATCACGTTGATTCTTCTGTGATCTCCTTTCTGCGTCAAGGCATTATTTT
>NW_027468848.1:13641528-13644028 GCF_046254945.1 Alosa pseudoharengus
GTCGGTGCTCGGGAGATAGGAGCCAGTGGGTTCTACTTCACCGCCCTTCACAGGTGACACTGTGTGAAGTGAGGATGATGGAAACTAAGTCCAGAAGACGCAGAGAGGTGTGTGTGTGTGTGTGTGTGTGTGTGTGTGTGTGTGTGTGTGTGTGTGTGTCAGTGTCATACTGTAACCAAGGCAGCATAGAGCCTCACAGGAACTGGAAGTGGAAGACACATGCTCTGATGTCTGACTTTCATCTCTCTCTCTCTCTCTCTCTCTCTCTCTCTCTCTCTCTCTCTCTCTCTCTCTCTCTCTCTCTCTCTCTCTCTCTCTCTCTCTCTCTCTCTCTCTCTCTCTCTCTTTCTTTCTCTTTCACATTGTTCTGCTCTCTCCATTCCCTCACCCCTGGGTTTGTTCTGTTGAAAGCTTGTCTGATTGCTAATAGTTTGCCTCTCTCCCTCCTGCAGTCTCTCTCCCCCCCCTCCTTCCCTTCTCCATCTCTCTGGCTGTGTGTGTGTGTGTGTGTGTGTGTGTGTGTGTGTGTGTGTGTGTGTGTGTCTCTTCCCACTCGCTAACCTGTGTGAGTCCTCCTAGTTGGCTCTGAACTCCCCAGAGGACGCGGCACGACGACCCCCTCGCCGGAGACTCGTTAAGACACATCATTTACTCTCCCATTTTTAGACCAAAATAGACACCATCTCCGTGACAAACACCCCTCCGCTCTGCTCGTCCGCATCCGCAAGCTCTCACAAAACGCACAAAAGGTGGAATAGATGAACGCAGAGTTTGGACGGAATGCTCCGTTCATCTGTTGCTGCATCCGTAATTAAAATCGAGCATAAATGAAACTTTGAGGAAACGCACCAGATGGTGAAATCAAAAATCCTGTTTCAACCCCCTCTGGTGAAATTTCATTACCATCCAGGCAACATCCTGGACACAGTCCACTAGCAACATCCTGGATTCCATTCTCGCAAAATCCTGGATGTTGTTAAGATGGCATTAGAATCATAAGTTGGTAAAATTTCACCATGTGTCTGGGTTTTCCCAGATCCCATCACAAATGAGCCTTTAGGAACAGCTCCCATGTGTGTGGTTTTTCCCAGATCCCATCACAAATGAGCCTTTAGGAACAGCTCCCATGTGGTGGTTTTTCCCAGATCCCATCACAAATGAGCCTTTAGGCTGGGTATGGGGAACAGCTCCCGAGGGCAACTGTGGTCATCTGGGCATCTGGCTTCATGGGTAGCATGTGTGCTTGTCCAGTGCAGTCTCCTCTTTACTTTTACATGTAGTAATTTGCCAGACACTTCTAAAAACATTTCGGGGAATTTTATTCACATTTGCATTCGTTAATTCAGCTGAGGCTTTTATCCCAAACTACTGTCAAGTGAGGAACAGCTCTCAAGAGCTAGCAATAGGAGACGTTAGAGTAAACAATAACTGGTTTTCACAAAAACAAGAGAAAAACTAAAGCATAGCAGTGAAGAAGACTTCAGCAGAAAAAGAACGAGGATAATGTTTAAAATACATTTATCCCACTTCAAAATGAGGTGCAATACAAGCAAGTAGCCAAACAAGGCAAATCTGAAGTATCCTGTGTGTGTGTAAGTTTCGTGCCACATAAGGACAAAAGTAAGAAGAGGCCAGAGAATTACTACAGTATGCGTGTATGTCACAGACTACAGTATGCGTGTATGTCACAGACTACAGTATGCGTGTATGTCACATACTACAGTATGCGTGTATGTCACAGACTACAGTATGCGTGTATGTCACAGACTACAGTATGCGTGTATGTCACAGACTACAGTATGCGTGTATGTCACAGACTCGAGATACCAGTCTCAGTCCAGTAGTGCTCCTTCCACATTCTGTAGTGGGAAGTAGGAGATATTCAAGTCATATATTCACAGCCAGAAGAAATCTGCTGCAACTGTTTGACACAGTTATGTCCACACAGACTAGAATCCCATTGGCATGATGGCAGCAGCCTTACCCATATAACAACTATGGCCAACGTCTCTGGAACGGTGACTTTGTCAATACGCTGCTCTGCTGTGGCAGCGGTTATCCCCAGTTCCTGAAAGGTCCATCTAACGAAGCGTCCACAGAGCTGAACAGAGCAGAGGACACGCCTTTGGGTAGCCGTGGCCTACTGGTTAGGACTTCGGGCTTGTAACCGAAGGGTTGCCGGTTCGATCCCCGACCAGTAGGAAAAATGTGGGCGGGGGAAGTGATTGAGCACTGCTCTCCCATGCCCACGTCCACGGGCACATAACATGAGCAAGGCACATAACCCCTCACTGCTCGCCGAGCGTTGCTGTAGCAGGCAGCTCACTGCGTCGGGATTAGTGTGTGCTTCACATGTGTGTTCAGTGTTCACTGTGTGCTGAGTGTGTTTCACTAATTCACGGATTGGGATAAATGCAGAGACCATATTTCCCTCACGGGATCAAAAGAGTATATATACTCATATACTTATACTTGGCCGCTACAGCTGTGCCTGACAGCC
>NW_027468848.1:13649028-13714028 GCF_046254945.1 Alosa pseudoharengus
AGAAAACTTGTCACGTCCAGCCCCGAGTGCAGATTTACGACTGCTTTTATTCGCTTCTCTAGTTTTCATGTTTGTGTGAGGCAATTAAATCACAAAACTCTTCAGACAGGTCTGTCTGAAAAGGTCACTGTGCTCGCTCAGCGCTTGAGAGCGTTGCTGTGGCCTGCTCGGTCCTGCTCCGTGGTCTGGAACATTCCCTGTCTGGGGCAGTTGTGGACGTGGGCGACATCTCGGGGAGACGGAAAAACTTACTCCGTTAAAGGTTGTATCAGCGATAGCGGGGACAAAACAAAACAGAGCTAGCTCGCTACTCCCTCCCCCTCCCTCCTGTGCAATTAAAACGCACATCTTGTTAGTTATGGGTAGAAACACTTTATTTTGCCTTTGAGGGGTTGCCAACCCTTGTTGGTAGTAATTGTTTTTGTGTACAGATCTCGAAGCCTAGTCTGCCTACAGAGACGTGTTTTTTTGACGGCCTGCTTATGGGGCAGGCAGCTGGCGGATCGTTAGGAAAGATTAGATGAATGTGATCATTTATGTTTGGGCCTTTTTTGGGCCTGAAATCGCTGATACAACCTTTAACAAACCCTTCAGTGTTTGTTAGTTGGTGTCCCGGACAGGAATAGGTTTAATAGAAAGGGGTCTGGTCTTCATCTGGTATGGGACCCTGCTGTTGTGGATTATTTTTTCTCTGAAAATCCTTAAATGACAATTTGACTACATGGGAAGACTTTACCGTCATTCAGTTGGGGAGCAAAAAACAAAACAAAAAACACTTGAAGCATTGTGTATGGGCCAAAAAGATTCTAATGCACAGCATTTTTGTCAGGCAAACCACACAAATGCTTTTTTCCTAACACTACATGCTAGCATTAGCCTGGGAATACCCATACGAACCTTTGGAAAATTTGGGATTTGCTCTGCAAGCCCATTTCCAAAGTCTCTAAAACACAGGCACGCAAATACAATCACTAATCCGGCATGGATGTGTACCGGTATATCTTTGGAATTGAGTAAACAACTACAGTACATTTAAAACCTTTACGAGATTGCTACACTTCTGAAACGATTTGGTAAGAGTGTAATGTATCAATTTAAGTTTTATTTCACTGCTAGTTACGCCCCCACAGTCCCCCTCTCAATCACAATTCAGACGGCCTACGTGCTAACCAGGCTATGTTAGCATTAAATATCGATCATATTTCTAGTATAGACAGACAGACACTGTATATAGATCTCTCCCAGGAACCACACGTACGATCCTAAGGCCCCCCTGCTTCTGCACTCCTAAAGGGGTGTTCATTACAGATCCAGGCTGTGTGTGTGTGTGTGTGTGGATGCTTGTGGTACAGTGCACATTAGTGTGGCACAGTCTGTGATGTGTGTGGCCATGGGCATGGGCTATGTGTGTTTGTGACTTATGCCATGCCCATTACTGTCTATGGCGTGTGCGTTTATGGATGCATATAGCGCTGTGTATTTGCATGTTTATGGCATACTGGCACACTCATTGGTGAGTGAGTGTCTGTGTGTGTGTGTGTGTGTGTTTGGCCCATACTATGGGCATCTGAGGGAGAGACAGAGGAGAGCAGAGTTAGCTGGCTGGACTGGGTTTAAATGTCTGGCAGTCCACTAAACCTGAATGGCAGCAAAGGCTGTTTAAAATGCGGCCAAAGGTTTCCCACCCTGTTGTGGAGATCATCGCAATCTGTGCATGTTCACGCACCCGCTGTCCTCTTGGCCCCCATCTCTCTCTTCCTCTCTCTCTCTCTCTCTCTCTCTCTTGCTATCTTTCTCTTTCTCTCTCTCACTCTCTCTCTCTCTCTCTCGCTACCTCTCCCTTTCTCTATCTCTCTCTCTCTCTCTCTACTTCTCCCCCTCTTTCCCTCTTTCTCTCACTCTCTGTCCTCCCGACACGTTTTTTTTATTTTTATTTATTCATTTATAGATTTATGTGCACTCAGCTGCATCAAACTGTAGCTGTTGTCTCTCTCTTTCCCTTCATCTTCCTCTTTTCTGCCCCTGTCTCTCTGTCTCCCTCCTTCATCTTCCTCTTTTCTGCCCCTGTCTGTCTGTCTGTCTCCTTCATCTTCCTCTTTTCTGCCCCTGTCTTGTCTGTCTGTGTCCTTCTTTAGCGTACCCTTTGTCACACTCTCCATTCGTCACTCACACCTCAATCTTACTTCATCTCTATCTCTCTTTCTCTCTGTGTCTGAATCCAGCGATAAGGAGGGAATGTCCCTTTTGTGGGTTGGATGAGGCTGTTGAGCACCTTTTTCTCTTTTGTGAAAGATTGGGGGAGCTTTTTGAGCTATACTGGGGCTCCTGGGTTGCAAAGGTAGGGGTAGGGTTTTCTTTTCAGCTTTTCTTTTGGAGGCACTGTGTACATGGCTAAGAGGAAAAGGGACGTGGGTTGTGTTTTGTTGGATGACAGGAAGTGCAAGATTTCGGGGGCTGTTTTAACCAACCCTGTGGAGGCTTTTAGGGGGATGGTGGAGGTGGTGGGGATGGACAAGTTGCTTTCTAAAATTGAATTGTAGTTTGTATGGTTTTGTTTGAGGCTGTAGCACTTGTCTGGTTTTATTTTGTAGTATTTAAATACCCAATATTGTTTTAAAGGGGAAGTATGCAGTTTGAACTTAGCTTAATTTAGCCTAACAGCTTCATTGGAATATGACTTTTTCCAGGTTGAATGGTGGATGTCACGCTTCCCCCTAGCGCCTGTGAGTGGAAAAACCAGCTCTGCAACTTTGCCCCGGCGAGACGCCGGCCTCAGAGTCAGAAAGTCTCGCGGTCTCGCAATGTAACGAATTGCTTTACGGCACTAAACACATACACGCCAGGCACCAGCTAGAACAAGGTAGCAATGGAGTTTCTCAGACATTCTACATGGCAGAGCCGGCAAAAAGAAGCAGAAAGCAGAAAACAATATTGGGTATTTAAATACTACAAAATAAAACCATCGACAAGTGCTACAGCCTCAAACAAAACCATACAAACTACAATACAATTTTAAAAACAGTTGTCAGAGGAGCAGGGAAAGAGGAAACTGCAGACTGACCGAGCAAGGAGTGTTGTAAAATGTATACTCTAAAGCTGTAGGTGGAGCTCTGTAGAGAAAACTGCGAGCAAAAAGCAAGAAAACAGCAAAAAAATTGGCAAAACTGCATCCCTTTAATAAAGGTGATTTCAGCTTTCTCTCTCTCTCTCTTGTGTTCAGTGTCTCACAGTGAAATTGAAGTCCGATTGAAGGGTGCTTCACTGGCATCAGCAAACACACACACACACACACACACACATACATACTGTACACACACACACACACACATAAAAACACTTCCCAGTGACGCCAGCAGAAAAATAAACAACCATAATGGTGGGGAAATGTCAAGAGCTGTGCAGGCAGAAGATGAAACAGCTGCTCCCACCACCCCTCCTTCTCCACCCCTAAGCCATCACTCCATCACTGCCCCAATCTCTCTGCTGCACTTCTCCACAGCGCTATTCAGCCTGTTCTACGCACATAACAAGTAGCTCCTCTTGTAATACCCCTGCGGGGGCTGTTGTTGAATCTCATTATGTTTGTGTTCTTCTCTAAACAAAGAGCGCCAAGGCAACAGTGTTTTGTGTTATCCTGACCCTGCTGTCTGCGAGGTTAAGAGCTGGTTTAATTGGTTTTCACACCGTGGTCAAGAGCTTCATATAGACAGCATGCATCTACAAAAGGCTCATCCTGATGAGTTGTGCAACCTTCAGGTACAACAGGGCACTCAGAGAACGCAGACCTTCGCCAAGGCCAATTTGACGAACCTTGCTATGTAAAACAAAGTAAAATTGACCTGCTCTAAAATGTATTGGGTCCTAGGGTCATGTTTCACCCCTCCACCAGGTGTCAAATGATAAAGATAAACAAATGACAGATAAACAGATCAGCAAAAGCAAAAGGAAAATACAGTATAATCAATACAGAAGATCAATATAACCATTAGAAACATATAAACATAGAAGAGAGGCCTGCAAACATGTTGACATAGCAACACGGACATCTGACCATAGCAAATTGATGAAGTCATCACCAGCACCACCACCTCCTCCCCCAGCACCACCACCCCCTCCCCCAGCACCACCATGTCTTGAATTTCCCCTGGGGATCAATGAAGTATCTATCTATCTATCTATCTATCTATCTATCTATCTATGTGCTCCTCCAGGACCACCACCTCCTCCTCCAGCACCACCATCTCCTCCCCCAGCACCACCACCTCCTCCCCCAGTCCTCTCCTTCAGTTGTTAATTCTCCATGTTGTTCTTCGCTCGATGCTTGTACGCTCCAACACCATCTCCAGACACGTGTGTGTGTGTGTGTGTGTGTGTGTGTCCCTGCTGAGTTCAGCAGACTGTGTGACAGCACAGCAGTTGGGTGTAGAGAGACTGTGTATGTGTGTGTGTGTGTGTGTGTGTGTGGCCTCAATCGGTCATGCTCTCTAATTGTCTCTTTCCTTCTGTGTCTCCATCACTCGCTCTCTCTCAGCCGTGTCAGTCTGCTCAGAGCTTCGCCCTGGACGCTGTGGATAGTCTGGTGCGCTGTGGCATCCTAATCATGGAGGAGGTACACACACACACACACACACACACACACACACGCCTTAACATACACTGGAACACATCTACAGTACACACACACACACACACACACACACACACACAGAGACGTGCATTGGCACACATTAAGACTCTCTCTCTCACACACACACACACACACACACACACACACACTAGGAACAGACAGTGAGAACAGAGGAGTGAAGAAATGTGACGTGCTACCAGAATATATGATGTGCTGAGGTGCAGCATGTGTGCACAGGGACAACATATACAACATACAAACAGGGCATATAGTTCTGTATGAAGCTCCGTAGTGTCCATTTAAAAGTAACAGGGAGGATAGTTCTGTATGAAGCTGCGTAGTGTCCATTTAAAAGAAACAGGGAGGATAGTTCTGTATGAATCTGGGTAGTGTAAAAGTTTTAAAAGTTTTTGTCTTGAGAGCAGGGACGTGGTTTAGTCTGTGGGGGCATCAGATGGCTACATTATAAAACCTCCCCAAACACTTTTTGTAGAGCAATTTGTTGGTCTGATTAAACAGTTTCTCTAGCCAGCCAAGTGACCAGACCAGAAGGATAGATCAGCTGGACATTTAAGATTGTCCATAAATGCTCCAAACCACAAGGGCCAAACAGCCAAGGCCAACCACCAACAGGCCAGTAGAACCGTCTGGCTGGAGAAAAACACTAATTTGAAGCATGCATTTACAAGAAATCGTTTTAACAAGTCACAACTGGTTTATTCAGTAGCTTGGTGACCGCATTAGGTTTTGGTACTATGAGATGGGTTTCGATCTGTCTGCATGCTTATGTATTGTGTGTGTGTGTGTGTGTGTGTGTGTGTGTGTGTGTGTGCGTGTGTGTGTGTGTGTGTGTGTGTGTGCAGGTTCCACGAGACACACCAGTGTGTGACATCATGAAGAGGCAGGGGACTCTGACGTGGAACGCTGCAGATGAATCAGATTACAGCGACTCAGACTGTGGAGAGCAGGAAGCTCGTTCTTACAAAGTAGTTACACACACACACACACACACACACACACACACACACACACACACACACACACAGAGCTTTACACACCCACATGCCAGGAAGCTCACTCTTACAAGGTAGGTACACACACACACACACACCTCATTCTTGCACACACACAAGCACAAACAGTGAACAGGCCGTGAGGAACCAAGGGCATGCTCTAAAGACACACACACACACACACTGAGCTCTCCTCCGCCTTCAAAAAGTACAAGAAATTGCTTGCTGTCTGATACGGACAAATCCAAGGACTTCAGAGCTGGTGAGATTTTAACAGCCGCTCTGGAAGGTGCTTGACTTTTCGTTGAGTCATCGTATAAAGTAATGATGCCAATCAGAAGCTTTTATTTCAGTAGCCTAATCTCATACTGGGCGGTGTTGGAGGTGTTGAACTGTGCTCTAAAAGGGATTCGAAATCATTAAGGTGTTCAGACACAGCCAACCATGTGACGTTAGTATAACGAAATAAGTTTAAGAGCACTTTGGTATGTTCTTAAGCTAGTTTGTGCAGAAATGGTTGGGTATGTGTTACAGTAGTTTCCTGTGAATTAGCCGCATTGTGTATAAACCGCAGGACAGTGTTTAATGTAAGTTTAAAAAAAAAAAAAAACATATAATACCATATTAACTGCCCCCATGTATTAACCTCATAGCTGAAGAAATTTTGCAAAATCAATGTATAAACTGCGGCTAATAGTTAGGAATTATGGTAAACAAAACAGCCCTCAAAGATCCACAGGCTCTTACAGATACTAACTCATGTCTATGGAGCACAGGCTATGTATACTACATCTGTGGGTGTGTGTGACCATGTGTGTTCGTTAAATGTACGCATGGTTGCATGTATTTTTGTGATGTGATTTATGTGTGTGTGTGTGTGTGTGGTCCCCTCTCCTCCGCAGTTGAGTCACCCCACCCAGTGTCCGGACATGCTCTTCTTCCTCTGCAGTCTCCTGAGTGTCCAGTTGAGGGCGCTGTGCTGGGCCATCCAGAGCTTACACCTGCTGCCCACCCCGCTGCCAGGTCAGCTCTGCCCGCCTCTACCACCAACCCCCCCCCCCCCCCCCAGCCAGTCTCTTGTGTCAGTTCCCCACGTGCCCACAGTCTATGCCCACCTGTGACAGGGTGGTCCACCTTTTTTTGTCCCTCTACAGTATCACCCACACCCTAATGGTGCATTGTGTGCGTTAGATAGATAGATACCCTTGGGGATCAATAAAGTATCGATCTATCTATCTATCTAGCAACCAAAGCTGTTTGATGACATTTTCCATTGGAATGTCCTAACGTCTTTTGTCGGACGCCACGTTCCGATTTTCTCTCTGTCACTTGCATCGTTCAGCTATTTTGAACAAGAAATATGACGCAGTCGAACAGCTTGTTAAAGGAGAATTCCGGTGTGATATTGACCTAAAGTGTATTGAAACATGATACATCAGAATCAGATTCCAAAAATAATTCAGTGGAAATGCATGGATTCCAGTTTCTTCCAGTAGCAGCAACTGGAATCCATGCATTTCCACTGAATTATTTTTGGAATCTGATCCCTTATCATACATGTTCATTCTTACTCGTCGCTCGACTTATCGTGACTAAATTCAAGATGGCTGCAAACGCTAAACTTCATGAAGATACTGTCTGTATAAATCGTCTTGTAAGTAAACTACCAGTGCTTTTTCAAAGTTCTCAATGTCTCGTTTTAAATGTCAGGGCCCTCGGAAGTCTACCAATGAAGTGTGGAGATACATTGAGCCTCGTAAATGGTGTAAAACAGTGATTTATTTGCATGGCTAGCCCGATGCCGAAGCACCACCATTGAAAAAGCTGTTGGTAGCATCGGCTAACTAGCGCCAGATTTTGGAGTGCAGGGGACAAGCCGAGATGGGCTATGAGACATACGTTCACACTCGGTATCATGTTTCAATACACTTTAGGTCAATATCACACCGGAATTCTCCTTTAAATAGATACGGTGTGGATAGAGAGAGCACTCGATGCTACGCCAAAGTCGGACGCTCGCCTGCCGTTAGGATAAGCATGTCTGTCATGACTGGGCCAGGGCGGAGTCCCAGATGGCCTCAGTTAGTTCTGGTGTGAGGCAGGGCCGAATCAGGACTGACGGGTGAAATACAACGCGAGGTTAAAACAACTGAGGAATTTTTCAAAACGACTTAGCATTTGTTTACGCTTCGGAGAGTGCTTGTGCCAAAATAAATAGAAGTAATCAGAAAAAGAGAAAAGGCCGCACTTTGCAAAGATCAATCTTTTTGACATATTTCAGCGTAGTGCCTTCCTCAGTGTGCTCAAGTGAATAAATGGATGATTGAGCATGCGAAGCTCCATCGGCACGATACCTGTGCATACCTGTGCATACCAGTGTACCTGCTGTCTCTGTTTATTTACACCTGTGCCAAGGTTGCCCTTTTTTCTGCCAAGTCTATTCTGTCCCTCTGGCACCCCAAAGCCCGCACACCCATATGCACCCCAAAGCCCGCACACCCATATGCACCCCAAAGCCCGCACACCCATATGCACCCCAAAGCCCGCACACCCATATGCACGCCAAAGCCCGCACACCCATATGCACCCCAAAGCCCGCACCCCCATATGCACCCCAAAGCCCGCACACCCATATGCACCCCAAAGCCCGCACACCCATATGCACGCCAGGGTACTGGTGTCACCCCCCCCCACACACACACACACACACACACACACACACGCACCACACAAACACACCCATATGCACGCCAGGGTACTGGTGTCACCCCCCCCCCACACACACACACACACACACACGCACCACACAAACACACCCATATGCACGCCAGGGTACTTGTGTCACACCCCCCCACCACACACACACACACGCACACACGCACCACACACACACACCCATATGCACGCCAGGGTACTGGTGTCACGTCCCGATAGCAGCTGTGACGGTGCCGCTCACTCCCTTCCTAGGTCTCCTCTGCCGCCTCTCACCCGCACCCCCCCCCCACACACACACACACACACACACACACACACACCACACACACACACACCCGTCTGCAGAGCCATCTGAATGCCAGGGTCGCCCCCACTGCACCAGTCCACGTAGACCTGTGCAAGCGTTTTTGCCGTCTACTGTATAAAAGAACAGCTTCTCAACCTTATCTGTTCTCCTTGTATTACAGCATCCCATTGTGTGATCCAGCTTCATGCTCATGTGCGGAACCTTGCCAACCTGGACAGAGGACACCATGGTGACATAACAGACACACACACACACACACACACACACACACACACACACACTCATTTATACTCATTAGTCTGATTTACTCACCCTCTATCTTAGGGCGTCGTGGAAGGCTGAGGCTGACTCAACTTTGAGACCTTGTAAAAGAAATTTGATAATTGAGACTCATATACACACACACACACACACTGCGCCCTACACACACACACACACACACACACACTTATGTATATGTACAAACACTATGCACATACTGTATATACATGTGCTCATGTGCACACATCGATCATAGACTCCCACAATCCCACACACAGGCACACTTACTTATACACACACACACACACACACACACACACACCGATTCTAGAGGTCACCCCATTTAAGTCCTAAATAGAGTTTCAGCTGACACTGAAATTTTGGTAATACATGTTTTATGAGAATTTTAATAGGTAGTGAAAGTGCTGGATGGAACTCAAAGAAACAGTACCCGCCCCACCATTCTGGAACCACCGCTGGGACAGGAACTCTTAGGAGCTCTTAATCTCTAACCACAACCTCTGCACCAGTGATCAGATTCTACATTCCGTTGATTGGATCTGAAAATATTCTGATTTCGGTCACGAAGCAAATTAAAACAAATGAAGTGTAATTGAAAATTTGATGGTTGATTTGTTGCCATGGAAACCCCTCGGTCGTGAGATCATCTCCATCATTGCTTCTTTTGGACAAAGGCCCCAGCAGTGTTTAAATTGATTCTGTGTGTGTGTGTGTGTGTGTCAAACAGAGAGCTCTTCCATGGATCTGGTGAAGACATCAGTGCGTACTCTCATTGACCTTGGGGTGAGTGATGCCTTTTGAACTATTGAATTGATGGGGGGGAGCCCTTTATATGTAAGACAGTGGGACAAGGGACCTCATCATTGAACATTTTACATTCTCCCTATTTTGTGTTTGAAGTCCTCACACCTGATGTCTGTGTGTGTGTGTGTGTGTGTGTGTGTGTGTGTGATGCAGGTTCTGACTGAGGAAAGTGAGAACGGCCATGTTTATCTGGATCTGAGTCCACTGTTCCAGTTAACGGAGAACAGAGAGAAGCTGCACAAGTTTGTCTCTCAGCATCTCTACAATTAGCACTACTCACACACACACGCGCACACACACACACACACAGTTTGAAAGGATTGCAGTGAATAGACACATTTACGTTTACATTTTGAAGCTCATCATTGTTTTTTTATTATTATTATTATTATTATTTTAATTAGAAGAAAAAATATCAACACGCAAGACAAACAAGTGGACAAACATAATAAGGAAAGAAAAAGGTGGGAAAGAGCTTGTTATGGGATAATTATTATTTATTTTTTTGTATTTGACAGTTGAAGCCTCCACCATTATAGGTTTTTAAGTGTTATCTTCAAAATTACTCCCATCTTTTTATTTAGAGCAGTGAAGTTGAATGTGTTTCTGTTTTATATACCCTGTTACAACTAGTGCAATACTTAGTGTTCATACTGTTTGTTCAACCAGGGTCCAGGCACTTAAGTATATTTCCTGTTAATGATTTTGACTTGCTGCTCTTTGATTATGTAAGATTGTGTTTACTGTAAACCTGGTGGGGAAAAGTTTTTAAAGAGGGCTGACACAAGGACAAGCTTAGTTTGCTTTTGTAGTGGTAGTTATACTGAGGCTGAAGGTTCAATGTGCCTAAATGTGTGCTATTATTTCTGTTTTCTGATTGGTCCTGAATGTTAAAACAAGAATGTTCTAGAGAATCAATGGCGCTTTAGTCATCCATTACTGTGTGTCTTCCTGTAAATGAGCACAATGGCATGTTCCCCACCGTCTCCTCCAATCATACAAGTCCTTTGTCTTTTTCTGCCTCACACACACACACACACACACACACACACACACACACACACACACACACACACACACACACACAATTATAAAGTAACAAAAGGGATGCTCAATCTTTTGAAAGTAGTATTTGAAATCTCAGACAAAGCAATTCACATTCATATAAAACTTTAAACATGTTCAAGGTTCATGTAATCACACTCCCACATACAGTTATGAGATGTGAGAGAGGGCAAGGATGTAGTCTCCTCAGTTTCAACATTGAAAAGATGTGGTTGTTTTTGACAGCTTTGTGGTCGTCAAGAAACCACCAACATTTCAATAAGCTGTACCATCAATGGTCCAGGTGCAAGTCAAGCCCAGCAGGGTGAAATGTTTGCCCTAATACTAACAAAAAGCAAAGACGCCTAAATAAGAGAGCAGTCCATAGTAGACAGAGTGTACTTCCCCAGTGGAATCCATTGGCACAAAATTTAACTTGCTTCATGTTTTCTGTGTGTGTAATGACATCCGTTTCTTTAGGGCACTGAACTTTGATGTATCTCTGTTACAGGGTGTCCGCGCGGTAGTAAAAGGTAGTAAATAGAATCTACCAAAATTAAGGCCCTTGAAAGGTAGTAAAAGGTAATAAATGCTATTTGACTTGGTAGTAAATTTTTCATCACCACCTCAATATGAGTTTACATTTTTTGCTTAATATTTGTGTCTACATGTTTTAACTTCATCTTGCCTAAATATATACTGTACGTGCTAACAGGACCTGAGTGAGTCGGAGTCGATAGCAATGACGTAGAAGTAAACTGTGTAGAGTTCCGTGGTTGACAGCCTATCAGCGACGCCAACAAACAACATTTTCGCCTTTTTGCTTCAGTTGATATTACAGGATGCAGGGATGCTTTTCGGCGACTCTCGCGTTTTTCACGTCATCTAGGCCCTACCGCATGCTACCAGAGCAGCGTTTATCATATGGGCCTGCTGGTCCGGTGTCCGGTGCTTCTGTCACTCATCTAATAATATTTGTTCATGTAGCAAAGGAGCGGTAGATGTAGGCCTAGGCTAGCCTATCACTCTGATAGCAGCTAAAAAAAATATAGGCTACACTCACTCCGTTAGGAGGCAAGTCTCTCAGTTTACACTAGGCTACTTCAGCTGGAAGTTTTAACAACTGTGGACTTGACTAGTGTAAGCTTTTGTTCAGCTGACGGTAGCGCTGCCATCTGACTGTGATCATCTAGAACCGTGCAATAAAATTCCATCTATCCCATCAGTAACAAAGTTCGAACTAGTCACTGACATAGTAACCGACAACATTTTTTTAACGTAACCTAGACCTAGTATCTAATGTTACGGAATTGCAAGAAAACGAGTGAAAACAATTCCTTAGTTTTAACCACGCAAGTGCGCGTGTCATTTATTAAAACGGTAGAAAACTGAATCAAAGACGGTACTGTCCATCAACAAAAACAGCATGCACTTTAAAAGTCCCAGACATTTAAAGGGACAGCGATCACTCAAGACAGACCTACACCACAACTGAGTGATGAACGTGAAATTCTTTGAATAGACTACAAAACACTGCATTTAGATGACAACTGCGTGAAGAACCACGCTAAAGTTAATGGCGAATTAAGTTTATGGCATTCACATTTAAATCATTCAATAGCCTATGAAAACTTGATCAGTTAAATTGTTCTCATAAAAGGAACAGCAGGCCTACAAAATATTCCAAATAGGCTAGTTTTATTGCAGT
Organism: Alosa pseudoharengus; assembly: GCF_046254945.1. Lineage (NCBI taxonomy): Eukaryota > Metazoa > Chordata > Actinopteri > Clupeiformes > Clupeidae > Alosa > Alosa pseudoharengus. The sequence goes on from NW_027468848.1 coordinate 13,661,529, forward strand.
GACAGAAAACTGCAACATATGAGTTTAAAACCATGTTAAATTTGAAAGCATCTAGCTAGTGACAGGAGGTTTTAGGGGGGGAAAGAAACTCTGTAACCTACTTGATTCCACAGTCAATGTTCAGTATTTGGCCTATAATTTAGCCTATAATATTGGCATTTGAACCCATGAAAACTAACCAAAATCATGTGGCATCCTTACCTACCTACCTAACTGTTGTTTTGGGAAGTATTTATCATGCAAGCATCGTGCATCCATGTTGAGTAATGCAATGAAATCATAGTTTTCAATTTTGCATTAGTAAAGCAGTCCACTGATGTGCATGTTTTCACGGACTGCTTTGTGTCAAATGTGCAACAACAATACCATACCAATAATAATGGCTTTATATATCCATATAGATTTCTGGGCCTATCCTTAGACTGGAGTTGTTTTTTTTTTGTTTGTTTTTTGGGGGGGCGGGGTAGTCGGTGGTGTTTGTTCTTCATTTTTCACCACACGTGTTTGGTGTTTTAGCGTCATTTGTGCCAAGGTTATCATTCACCTTATTAGGGCTAAGGGCTGGTTAGGATAACTCAAGGGCTAGGGTTAAGGTAAGGACAACTGAAACTGAACGCCTCGACACTACAAAAAAACATTGTCATTGACAATGACCATACTTAATGATCACAATTAGAAATTATTAGTCTACCTAATATTTATGATTTATACCTTATAGCAAGTAGTAAGTGGTACCCCCCCCCCAAAAAAAAAAAAGGGCTGCTGCTTGATGTCGTGTTGGTAGTAAAAAATATTGTGGAGGTAGTAAAAAAGGTAGTAAAAAGTAGTAAATTCAACTCTATGATTCCTGCATATACCCTGTGTTAGTACTGAGGTCGGTCAGACACTGGATAACTGTTGCACGCCATGCCACAGGAAACCTGTCCTTACTGCTAACTTGTCCCTCTGCCTGTCTGTACCGATGTGCTGTGGCAGGAGATTGGGGTAGAGCACGGGATAAAGTTGCAGAAACGTGTTAAGACCGGCATTAGATGTAGGAGTACAGCCATAACTGTTCGTCTTTTAAAGTGAACAATTCTCCCTCAGAAGTCCTGTCTCAGAATTCCACATTGAAAAGTAACAGTGCCCTCTGCTGATGGTATTAGCACACTACAAATCAAGGGCAGACAAAATCTATCCTATTATTCATGCAAAGGAGAGGAGACAGATGCACATGACAGAGATGCGAGATTTATGAAAATTATATGCCCATCATAGTCAGGCAGGATTTCAACCTGACAAAACTGCACAAAAGGTGTCCAAACAATGGTTATCGTTTATTATCAGTTAAAGTTGTGACGTGTAGAGTAAAAGAATGCATAGATCACAAAGTGGCAATCACATGGCTTTCTCTGTGGCCTTGACCATGCCATCAACATGTTGGACATCTTCACAATACCGCAACAAATGGACCAAAGGTCAGCTCAGTTTTTGATTAATGATTATATCTATTTCCTAGCTGTGGAGCCAGTCTTTGAAAGCTCTTCCATCAGATTTAAAGGCATCCCTTTCATGTGCATTACATGATAAAGAGTTGCAACTTTAGCCTCCAGCGACAATCTGTGGATAAAGAAATCATTTTTCAACACAACCTACAATGTCTGAATGTGACAGTCAAGTTTTACTGTTGTAAATACTCAGGCACTGTACACCCCCCCCCACCCCCCCCCCCCCCCCAAAAAAAAAAAAAAAAAAAAGCCTCTGCGCAGTAAAAAACTAACGGGGCAGTATTGAGATAATGGCACTTTTAAATCAGCTCGGTGCGGCATGCCGCAGAAGGGTCCTGTCACACCACTGTGTTACGGATGGCCCCAATCTCGTCGATCTGGCACTCCACCACGTCCCCCTTCTGCAAGACAAAAAGCAGGACAAAAACAAAAAAGAGATTTAAAGGAGGGATGTGACAGTGGAGGGGCATGTTTCAACTTACAGCAGAGCGCAACAGCACAACAACTTACATTAACGCAGCAGAACGGAACAGCACAACTTACATTAACGCAGCAGAACGGAACAGCACAACTTACATTAACGCAGCAGAACGGAACAGCACAACTTACATTAACGCAGCAGAACGGAACAGCACAACTTACATTAACGCAGCAGAGCGCAACATCACAACAACGTACATTAACGCAGCAGAACGTAACAGCACAACAACGTACTTTAACGTAACAGCACAACCACAGTGCAGCTGAGAGAGTTTGTCAGGAAGTTTGAATTGCAGGATGTGAAGGTACTGGCAGGAGGCTCATTGAAATGATGATGATTAGCTCAGTTACTTCACAACATAAAAACAGCATGGGAAGTTTTGTCCCATGTCTCATTAACTGAAATTTTAATTCTCAACACCATAAAGGTTATTTGTCCCACATTTCTGTGCTGCTATAGTCATATTAAAACAGCTTAATCCTTAATACCAATTTCAAGTTTTTGCCTGAAATTGCACAGCGCCTGCTTCAGAGGCCACTGTTCCCACCTACTTTGGCCTATAATCAAATGCTTGACCTCTTTGAAAGCTGACATTGTAGTTTCTTGGAAAACAATCGACATTGTAGTTTCTTGGAAAACAATCAGAAGAACTGTGTGATGTACTGTACACAGTTACAGAGACTAGAATATTGTTTTTTCTTTTTTTTTTTGATAACAAGCATCTCTCAACTAACCACATTTCAGCCCTCTAGGTCATTTGACATGGCCTAGAAACACAACTGAGCCCTAGCATCAGGTATTGTGAAGCTTTGTTCAGAAGTAGATCAATATAGAATAAAAAATGTGAGTATTTTACACCATTATTTGCCAAGGTATGCTCATGGGTTTTGTAATTTCCCTATGGAAACTCCCCATAGGACTTTTGGTTATCCAAAATGCATACGGACAATCAAATGCTTACTGCCTATGAACCCCTTTGTGTAGAAGCATAATCTTGGTCTCAAATGAAAGGTAACACTTAAGTTTCATGCTTGCATTTGAATTGTACTTCAGGGGTTCTGTATAGAATATGGATTCTTATGAATATTTCAAGACCCATTATGCTATATTTAGCATATTGCTAAGGATATACACTGCAGCTAGAAAGTAGGGAAGCACTAAAGGTGGAGGATGGCATTTTTGATTAAATTTAATTGAGACATAGTAAGATTAATCTGACAATGTATAGCACTACACATATTTTACATGAAAAAGATTGTCATGTATTGATTCCCAAGAGTATATGACTAGTATGCTACATAACAATCTAACGTAAAAAAATTATTTAGAATGTTGGGGGGGTGGTGGGGGAGGGGGTAACCGTCCCGCCGGCGGGACACTGCAGACTATACATTTCAGACCCATTAAATATTTCAGGTTGTTCCATGTTACATTTATAAGCAGAGATATTCAGTGTACATCTTCAAAGCAGTGTGCAAGACAACCAGTAAAACACTGGTCTGTCAGGTTTTTAACAGAACACAGGACAAATTTGATTTCACAACCTCATCTGAAACATCGGAAGCTGTTCTATTTCCTTGACTGCACCTCACTAATTGAATTTGCCGCACAGCCGGCACTCAATAGTACCATGCATCCCTCTCTCCCTCTCTCCTCTGCGGTGTGTGCTGTGCCCGGCTTGCTGTGTGAAAAACGGATGGTTAAGCGGATCAAATTAGCTATCTAATTAGTGAACTGATTAAGGTTCCGTGGCAGCCGTCTGAAGCTGATACGGGAGGCTCGTGGTAATTTTGTATAACAGGACCGTCACAGGTAGTGAGTGAGTGAGAGGGTGGGGGGGGGTGGGGGGGGGTAGAGCAGAGCGTCCATTTGAATTTTAATTCCTTGTTAGGCCCAGAATGAACAGTTGCTAAATTACAATTTCATCACCAGGAGTTGATGTGAGTGGTGGCTATGATCTAGGGTGTATGTGTCTCTTTTGCATGGGTGAATACGTGTGTGTGTGTGGTGGCAGTGATATTGGTTGTGTGTGTGTGTTTGCTGGCTGACAAAGTGCTGGCTGGGTCTGCTGACTTACTTAAATGCGCTCATTAAGGCTTATGTTACCCGTCAGCCGCTACACTCCTCCAAGGAACTTCATCTGGCATAGCTGCCCATACACACACAGTAATCCAGACTGTTGTCGTTTGTAGTTCTGTGATGGTGGAATGACCTACCAAGTGCTACCTGTGATCTAGGATGTGTGTGTGTGTGTGTGTGTATGGTGGCAATGATCTAGTTAGATTCTGTTAGTTCAGGTCAGATCGCCTGTTGAGGTGTGGCGACGCAGAGAGGCCCCCTCACCTTAAGGAACACCGGCGGCTTCTGGAACACTCCCACACCTGGGGGAGTACCGGTCAGAAACACATCGCCTGGGACCAACGTCACAAACCTGCAAACACACACATATCCATACTCAGCCATAAAGACAGAGACTTACAACATCCTCATACAAACACACACATACACACTCAGCCATAAAGACAGAGCACTTAACAACATCCTCATACAAACACACACACATACACACTCAGCCATAAAGACAGAGCACTTAACAACATCCTCATACAATATTCTCACAAACATCCAAACACAGGCAAACTACAAGAAGCTGAAGACCATAATTGGAAGACCTGAGTCTTTTTTTGTTGTAACGCTGCTTACACACAGTTGCATACAGTGCAGTGCTGGAGACACATCTCGTCCACTTTGCATGGGCTTACGTCAGTGTTTCCCAAACTTTTTAAAAATGACAGACCATCGCGACCCATTTCACTTCAGATCTAACATGCAACCTGCATGCAACCATATTGTTTTAGGCCACAGGTTCTCAAACTTTTCTTGGGGGTATTCTTGCATGCTACGCAGTCGTCACTCTTCAGCATAGTAAGCTGTTCCTGTATTTCTAAAGAGTGATGTTGTAGGCTACGTTACGGTTATACAGTAGGCCTACTTCAAGGCATTTGCATAGCAGGCTACACACCCTCGACCGTAGGGTACACCCACTGGCATGCGGTGACGGAACACAACTGTGTGTAAGCACCGTAAGTCGGTGACATTACCGCTGCTACACCATGCCCACAATTTGTTGTATGATGTATACAGTATGTGGTCCACCCATGGCTTCATCCTATGATATATGAAGAGTGAAACATACTTCCTCAACCACAAACCGTCGCCTCACTGATAGCCAGACTACTAAGCATATTTTTTGCTACAACACTAAAGCATTCAGTTCTATCTCTCAGGGCCAGCCTTGAAGGGATATCTGCACTCTTGCAACATTTTGTGATGATGAGGAAATGCTTCTTTTTTTTTTTTCAAGCGTTCTGTTGTGAGCTCTGCAACCTAAGCATGTATTGTTGTGTTTGCTCCAAGTGAGGCGGTTTCTTAGAAGACCTTTGTTTTTTGCCCTTCTTTGAAGCCAGAGCTCGACAGCTAGCTGGGCACCAGTCAACAGTAGTAGTTTAAGGAGATGCAGAACTTACTGGGAGACCCAAGCCACTAGTTTCTCCGTCCTGAAGATCATCTGGTCAGTGTTGCTGTCCTGGACCACTGCACCATTGACCAGACACCGAATACCCAGCTTGTGGACATCTACAGCAAACACATAAAAGTGTGTCGCATTACGAAATGGTACCTTTAATGACACCTTTAAGAATAACATTGGTCATTCTAATAATAGTGCATAAATGAAAAGCATCTTCCCCTAATAATACATAACGCAGCATTTTGAATTACAGTAGTTACATTCTAGTGTTATGTTAGTAGTGGAGTTTGGGCAGCAATAATTCATTTGTGTAAAATTAATTCCAGATTATGAGTTCATAATAATAATATTAATTCATGTACTTCCAAAAATCATGACTGGTATATATTCAGGCCTGCTTCTAGTCATCTCAGTATACAATGTACAGCATTGTCACTAAATATAAGTAATACATGATTTAAATTGTATTATATCTATTGGTGTTAATACGTTCACTCTACAGCTATTTTATCTTTCACCCACTGTGGCCTCCTACCTTTTACACTTCCCGTGGTGACCAGGGCCGGTCCCAGCGGACAGAACGAGTCAAAGGTTTTTCCCAGCAGCCACTGCTTCCCATTCCTCCGCATCTGCCAATCACGGGCGCTGACATCGTTGGCCACTGTGAACCCCGCCACGTGGGAGAGAGCATCCTCCTCCTGAGAAGGAGACATTGTGGAAAACAGACAAATCTCAGTTTAGCACTTATTTAGTTTGAAAACGTAATGCTGAATTAGTAATGGATAATTGTGACATTGCAAAGCTAAAACTCATTTGTGTCAAAGGGGAGCAGTTGGATTTTTTGCTGTCTGCTTACTCTATGGCTGGACAGGAAATAACATAGAACAATAACAATGTCTGATGTGTCAATGTCAATGATAAGTATAAGTATATATATTCTTTTGATCCCGTGAGGGAAATTTGGTCTCTGCATTTATCCCAATCCGTGAATTAGTGAAACACACTCAGCACACAGTGAACCCACAATGAGGTGAAGCACACACTAATCCCGACACAGTGAGCTGCCTGCTACAACAGTGGCGCTCGGGGAGCAGTGAGGGGTTAGGAGCCTTGCTCAAGGGCAGTAGGCCATGGCTGCTCCTCGATAGACAACAGGTTTGTGAAAACAAAATTGAAAACTGCACTCACGCATTAGCTCTTGAAAAAGTCTAATTGACCATGTTTTTAAACGTATGTGTTTTGGCCCTAGGCCATCATTGTTGTTGGCAATCAAAGCAGCTGTGATTTTAAATAGTCACAGGTGGGCCCTGTAACATCACCTAATGGGCTGCGCCCTAGGGTGTGTTCAGTCATTGAAATGGTCCAAGGAAAAGGAATAGTAAGGTGGGAAAGTGTCCAGTTATTAGACTAGGGTTTCCGGGAAATCTAATCAAAACTATTTCCCGATTCCCGGGAAATGTTATGACTGGAAACGGGAAATGAAAGTTAAAAAAAATTCCAGTGCGCTCCTATTGGAGTGCCCGTCTATTGTTGTCTTACGGTAACGTTGCATTCAGTAGCCTACGCAGCAGTATCTACCGCCTAAGGATGTCTACTGCCAGCTTTGTATGGGAGCATTTTAAAAGACTTTAAAATGAAAACGCAAAGTGCATGTTGTGTGACCGGATTGTCAGGTGTTCTGGGGGGTTATTAAATTTATTTGAACTTTGTGGTGTTTAAAAGATAAATATGCCTGCATGCGTTAATAAAGAAACATTTGGTTAACTTCGAGTGATTATTCCCGTTTGCAGCCGTTAACAAATCTCACATCATGGATTTCGTTTATCAGAATGGTTTAGGAATCATTCTATGGTTTTACTTTAGGAGATTTTGTCAGTTTTAAGGGTTGCCTAGACAATTCACTTGGCATTTCATAGTGCTGCGGCAGATAGGCCTATCACGCACGCAGCAGAAATGATAATTGCAAACTTTGTCGATGGACATAAACTGTGTTCTTTTGGCCTAATAATGATACAAATAATATAAAAATGTCAGTTTGCGATTTGGGAACGCATATTTGAGTGATATCATACATTACTTGGGCTAAAAACAACAACTACAAAAAACAGCTATTTCCCGGGAAATGCTCGTCTTTTCCCGGGATTTGATACATCTCATTTTCGGGAAAAATATTAAACCCTAAATTAGACAACACTTTAGCTGCTAAATGTCTTCTCGGGTTGTTGTCCAACTGGCTACACTATAAAGAAATTTCAAGGATGATCTCAGTTATTTTGGGTTTCTCTTGTCCATGACCATGAGGTCAACCTCCCTTAGAGAATCTGGATTAATAACAGCTTTATTTTTACAACAGTGACAATAGTGACCCTTCCGTACCACCACCTCATCCAGCAGCCTGAACATATGCATTCATAATTAGACACATTAGACATTATCACTATTATAGGCCTATAATCCAAAAATGCACTGTACCCTATATAAACAACAGGTTTGACCCATGAGCTGCCCTCCTGAGCACACTGCAAAGGTACCCGATCAATAATTAACCTCTTGCACTGCAGACAGAGTCCAATGTTAATAGCAAACAGTGGCAAGACAAGGGTTGTATTCTCATCTTAGTTAGACAGCTTTATGAGATGTTTTACAAGGAAGACTATAACTGTGAGATTCATGATGCAATTTCTGTGTATTTCAAGTACTGAAATAATAGATTTTATCAGATGCGTCACTGAACTTGTTGTGAGTTTTGGCTCTGTTGTACACTACTGTATTCTTCATATCTGAAGAGGAACTGAAAATGTAATTTAGTTGAGTAATGCTGGGTATATCTAGTGCCATTTTCTCCTTAAATTGAATTAAGAAACAAGCATGATATCTCTGAGCAATCTACAAACTGCTCACATTTGAATATTATTCAATTTAAGAAATGAGCATGATATGTCTGGGCAAACTACAAACTGCTTACATTGGGGTGAGCTCTACACTCTATTTGAATACAAGCACTCATTAACAACTTGTTGTAATTCTGTTAAATTCAATTTAGTCCATTAATTGGGGGCCAAGCAGCGAAGCTGCGAGGACCTCATTGTGTTTCTACGTTTTCCTATTATTATTATATGCAATGGAAGTCAATGGCAGCCCATAGAACCGTCTGGTAAAAAGTTGGGAAATTTGGCACACTAATTGGGGACGGTCCCATGATTCAGGTCACCAAGTTTCATGTCGGCAACTCGAACCCTCTAGCGCCACCAACAGACCAAAGTTGGACGTGCGTTCATGCACGTAACTTTTGACCTGTTGGTCCGATTTTCAAAAGTCAGGTATTGTTGGAAATTGTAGCAAATGGAGTTCAACGCACCCTATGACGTCATTTTCCGCCATGATGGATTTTCCGCCATTTTGGATTTCATCAAAAACACTTAAAATGTATCAGGGGTCACATACTTTCTCTGATTCCCACCAAATTTGACACAGATCATCTTCAGACCAAGCCTCACAAGCCTTGTCTTCGGAAGTATTACCGTTCGCCCGTAAAAGCCAATCAAAATTTGCGGCGAAGCCGCCAAACAGGAAGTGAGCTCATATCTCAGCAACCCTTGCATCTATCAAAACCAAACTTAGTACATGTACTCAGGACCCAATCAGGAGGACGCTCAATAAATCTGGTGACCTTTGACCTCTAGGGGGCGCTGTAATTAAGAAACATGCCTTTTGGCCTGTAGCTGCTGTTGTGCTTAGAATTAAAATGCACTAGTGGTTTCAGGTAATACTGTTGGAGGTCCTTAGGCCAACTGAGGGAAACTTGTCACATCAATATAATTTATTCGGCCGCCATATTTGATTTGATCAAAAACACCAACAATTTCGCACAGGTCACAAATTTCATCTGATCTTCACCAAAATTGGCACAGACCATCTTCAGACCATGCCTTGTCACTTCATTTATTTCTGTAACAATTGATAGAAGCGTTCGCCCGTCACATCCAATCGAAATTTGTGGCGAAGCCGCCAAACAGGAAGTGAGCTCATATCTCAGCAATCGTTGCATGTATCAAAACCAAACTTGGTACATGGACTCATGACCCCATCAGGTGAATGCCGAAGAAATTTTGTGACCTTTGACCTCTAAAGTCACTACAATTAGCAAAAATGCATTTTGCCTTGTAACTTTTGACGTGCTAGACGTGAAACTTGCTTTGACAGCTTATGGCCATACGTCTGATTGCAGCATTGAGCTAACAGCATTTCGTTGCCATGGTTACTCCGGCCTATCTGCTTGGCCCCCTCATTGCTGCTTGCAGCTATATTTTTATTTGTATTTTTAGGCTACTTGATTCTACTGTAAACTCTTCATTTTAATGTTAAAGTTTATTGATGTCATTAAGTTGCTTTGAACAAAAGCGTCTGCTAAATACCATAAACATTAACATGGTCTTTTCATACACAGTAGCACACTTGATACCATTGTCACCCTCTTAATATGATTCTGCAATGATATTATAATGCTGCGGGCATTATGTTGCTTTGATGCCTCACTGCAGACCATTCCTCTGATATCTGATCTAAACAAGCGCCAAAATAATTGATTCCACTTATAGGCCTGGAGCCAGGGGTTTATTAATTATGCTGAATAAGTTGTCACTGTGCTGGCTCGGAACAAACACGTCAGAGATCTGATGTTTGCCCTTGATTTGAGATGTATCATAATTGGTGCTGAATGAGAGACAACAAAGCTTTGTGTGAATACAAATTGATGATTCATTTATGATTAGATGAACCAGGGGACATGAGGCTGTGCTGTGTTCATAGTGTGTCTAATCAGAATATATGGGCCAAGGACAAGGCATGAATTTGATAACATTTAATTATCTTCTTCCCTCACTCACTGTTATCTATATTTACCTTCCTCACTTTTCTCTCTCTATCCCCTTCTCCTATAACCCCATCCTCCTCTACCAACTCCTCTTTCTCTCCATCTCTCCCACTTCACTTCACTTACCTTGATGTGCTTCCCTTTGCGTCCAATCACGAAAGCCAGCTCCACCTCCCAGTCCACCTCCTGCAAACACATGCATGCCAACATGTGAGGAATCAACCTACTGAACTTGCATGTCAACATGGACACAACATGTACAAAACTACTGGGCACTGAAAAACAGCGGTCAGGCAGACATTGGTTTGCATGTCAACATGACAGGGCATAAGCATATTGGGCATGTAAAAAGAGCTGGGGCAATCACATCTGTGATCATGTCAATGTTGTCTCAAATAACACCTTGTTTTGCTCATGTAGACATACAGAGGCAGAGTAGAAGCTTTCGGGCCCCTGGGCCCAGATGTATTACACTAATTGTCGCATATGTGTAGGGGGAGGGGGAGGGGGGTAGGGGGGTTGAGGGTCCTCCCCCACAATTTTTTTCATTTGTTTGATGTGATTTTCTGTATTCTGGTGCATTTTGGGGATGGCCAATACTTTAATTCAATCAGATTCATAGCCTACATTCTGATGTGTTGATATTGAGGCAATGATTCCATGCAATGGCTTGGGCTTCAGGGCGCCCTGACCCCTTGGGCCCCTGGGCTTGGGCCCGGTAGGTCCTTGTAGTAATCCATCCCTGAGTAGAAGAGAGTAGCTGCCAAGCTAATGCCCTATGCTTTAAGCAATTTTACCTTTTAGTCTTCCACTCTATCTGGGCAGTGATAGTGCAGTGGCTAAGGAGCTTGGTTAACATGTTGACATGGAAGTGCAAACATGCATTTGAATCCCCAGTTACTAAATCTGTACCCTTGAGCAAGGCACATAACCCCAAGCTGCTCCAAGGATACTGGCCCGGCTGTTTTATTGACAAATGTACATAATTCTGTTCTGTTCGGTCTCATGGTATATTATAGGGGGCAGTCGTGGTCTCAGGCTTGTAACCGAAGGGTTGCCGGTTCGATCCCCGACCAGTAGGAAAAATGTGGGTGGGGGAAGTGGTTGAGCACTGCTCTCCCATGCCCACATCCACGGCTGAAGTGCCCTTGAGCAAGGCACCTAACCCCTCACTGCTCCCCGAGCGCCGCTGTTGTTGCAGGCAGCTCACTGCGCCGGGATTAGTGTGTGCTTCACCTCACTGTGTGTTCATGGTGTGCTCTGTGTGTACACTAATTAACAGATGGGATAAATGCAGAGACCAAATTCCTTGTTTACACAAGTATACTTGGCCTATAAACCGGATTTACATTTACATCATGGTCCGGTATATTAAATTAGCAAAATGATTTTGACTAGCCAAGTTATTAAATAAGCTAAAGTTACATTTTGCTCACTGTCTGACTTTGCTGTTAGTACATCATTCAAATAAGAGCCCCGTTCCTCCACACCTGTATGTACCAGATGTTATAGTCTGTCTCAAACAGTCACAGCTCTAAAGGAGATATGGCAAGTCAGTCACAGCCCATTACTACAGACTACAGAGCTACACTCCCAGAGCATACTGTAGCACTGTATCTACCTGGCAGCTCTAACTGTTGGCTGGAGCAACTTGAGCTTAGAAGAACCGATTTTTTTTTTTTTTAAATTTTTTTGTACCTACATTACATGGCATTTCTGTTCTATTAGTTTTCTATATGATCAAATCAGCATTCAAGTTTCATTCAAGAGCAACTCTCCCTTTATCTGTGCTTCTGCTTCTGCTTCTGCTCACTCAAAGCGAGTGTTTTTACAATTATTAAAAGCTGAGCTCACCTGGCTCTCTTCAGGTAAGAGGATGTCGTCGTGGGGGCCGGTGATGGCGCTGGGGAACTTGCTGAAGACGATGGGCTCTGCCGGGATGGGGGCGTTCTGCTCCAGGCAGTGGTCCCTGTAGTTCATGCCCACACACACCACCTTCTCCGGGGCCGTCACCGGTGACAGCAGCTTCAGCTCCGACCGCGCAACAACACACTGACCGCTGGACAGAGCCCTAGTGAGGGGGGTAGAAGACATGGACAGTGCCTAGCCTCCAATATCAAAGCCAACTGGACCATGGCTCTGGACTAGCGATCTTCATACATTATAGGTTTAGAAATAAATACAGTCAATACAGCTTTACAAAACCAAAAAATGAAACTGCAATTGTGGTTTTATGCCAGTGGCTTACAAGAAATAAAATGGTTTTTTTTTTTATAGTCTGGCTCCAAACCTGACAGGCCACTCAACTACACAAATAGGTTTGTGTTATTCCTTTACTGCACAGCTACAAAGCAAAAGTTTTGAGAAACTCTCTCAAAGCTTTGTAGTATTGTGAATTAACTTTTTTTCCTACTCCTTTGTGTTCTTTTGTTTACTTTGTAGATGTGAAGCTTTCAAAACACTCCTCTGATGTGCTGTTTTTGTTCTTGGAATAGAAATGTGAGAGCCTCGCTGTGTCTCCTTATTCCTCACAGCTCAATTTAGTTTGGTTACTGCTACTTACTAGTACTAAAGGTATGTGTTTTGGCCAACAACCTGCTCCTGACAGCCACAGGCACACAGTTATTGCTCTGTTTGCCATGATGACAGAACAAATGAATGAATGCTTAGACTACCTTTGTGCACATTCCATGCCCTTCTCGCCCATCTCCAGAAACTCTCTCATGGTAGTGGGCATAGAGGGGTCAAAGGCCTTGAGGTCGATGACCCCCTGACCTTCTGCTTGCTCCACTCCGACCCGCACACCACTGCCATCTCCGTGGCGACAGAACTGCACCAGTCTCATGCCCACCGCGCTGCACACGCCCCGCCGACCTCTGCCTGTAGCTGTCAAACACACCGCACCGACTCGCCTGAAACCGAGCAAGTAGCCACAAGGAAGTATCATCTACCGTGAAAAGATGCAATGGTGAGAAAGAAGACGGAGGAAATGGAAGGGAAAGCACATTGATTAGATTGAAGGTAGTGACGGCGGAGATCATCATGGAGAAGAAAAGCATAAGCTGTAAGTTTGCTACACACAAAAGCAGAAAAGGCTAGTAGTCGTCCACGGTTTGAAAAGGCCTGCAAATCACACTTTGGCATATGCAATGTTCTGCTGTGTTGCACAAACTCTTGCAGCCACCAATTCAGTCCATTCATATATTAAGCTAATCATTTAGTTGGCCTTAGACGATCATTGTTATCTCTCACAAACCGCGATAGCAGGTTCCTCTGCAGAAAATAAGATAAGCAATGCTGACTGGTCATACCTGCTGAAGTCTTTCGGTCTGCTCAACCTTGTGCTATATTGAAATATTCACTAAGTTGTAGTAGACTATGCGACAGACTTGATGTTCAGTAATTTGAATATGTATATTCAATGCACGTCCAACGACTGTTAACAGGACTTTGAACGAGGAGTAGGCTACTCACCTTCATTAAATGAACTCTCAGCATTACACTTCCTGGTAGTCGCTTTGTAGTTTCAATAGTTTTTCTGCATACGTCAAAAACGAATATCCTACAAAGCAACCACTAGATATTTTACATGTCCACTATATTACGAGAATATGAAAACATGTTCAGCCTTAAAACGCTTTTTGTTAGAGTTCAAGTGAAGTTAGTAACACTTTTAATCATTAGAAACTTCACTTCCCAGGAATCAATGCGCTTCGCTAAAATCATGTGATTGAACTTGAGCGAGTTTTGTCAGCTGACTGAACTCATTCGCCGCTATTGCTCTCAGACTCAGGGAAGACTAGCTGAGATGTCTACCTGGTAAGACCATTTTTTTAATGTCTGTTGGTTACCATAACACAATTACAATCATCCTAATACTTTAAACATGAGATGTGTTGTATGTTTCCATGTATGAAAAATAACTTAAGTGAGGCAGAGTATATTTTCCAAACCAGCTTTTGGCTGTTTAGTTTCATATAACGGTAAGCTACAGTGCCTCGTTGCATACATTGCTCCTGGTGTTGGCAGCCTAGCAAGACCGATTATCTGAGAGTGTGAACTTGATGTCAGTCAGTGTTTTTAATGCAAAACAATGGATTTATGTTGTGTGGTGTAATTATAGCTAAAGATGCGGTAGCTGCACTGCTGGTGAATATGATCGTAGACGATCAGACATCAAATGTCAAAGGCAGAAGATCCTTAAGGTGGGCTACTGATTGGAACGTCGTATAGCAAGTGCAGCTAGGCTATATAATCTGTCTGAAACAGAATGAGTAGGCATCAGTCCCTGCTTGCTTACTTTGTGAAAGCATCAGCAACTTCACGCGAACCTCGTGTTCAGGACAATGCAGAAGTGATCTTCCGTGTCTGGAAGTGAAAGTAGCATTTACACGACAGTTCTGAAACATTTTTTTTTTTCTAAAATGCATTTGTAAAGCGAGGACAAAAGCGTCTGCTAAATTATATAACCATAAATATGCCACCACATTTAAGAATTTACTGTGAAAACTTGCTAAGCAGACTTTTTTTTGTATCGTTTGGTGGACCAATTTTCTATCAAACACATATGCAACCACCTCTATGCCATTCTACAGACTTGAACTGAATGCTTGTGTCTGTGTGCACCAAGCTAATTACTGCAATTGTCTTTGTGTTTGGCCTCAGTGTCCAGCCCATTCAGTGCACTACCGACTGCAAGGACCAGAAGTAAGTAACAAAAGCAGCCTGGGTTTTAAATGCAGAAAGTTGTGCTGTGGAGATGCAGACATGGCAACTTTGTGTCTCAGAAAGTACTTTGTCCCAGACTTTGGTCTCTGCTTTCACATAGAAGACCTTTATTGCTTCACATTACAGCTTATCTATTGGCCATTGAGTGTCTATAGCCAATTGTTTACTTAAGATGCCTGTAAAAAGTTAGGACTTGTATACGCATGAGACATTATACTTGCCTAAAAGCTGAGTAAATAGGGTTGAATTGTGATGAAAGTTGCTTGTTCGACTGTCTGTCTGTCTGTGCTTGTGCTGCTGCAGTTTTGATGGCATAGTTTTGGTCGCTGAGGGCTTTGATAAGCTGCCTAAGGAGCTGGAATGCCTGAAAACACCTCTGGTGGACTACAGCTCTGTATGTACCTAAACTCTCTTTCCATCTCTCTCTCACACACATTTTAGACATTCATTCATTCATGACATATCACAATGACCAGTAGTACTGGTTTTATTATTCACCACAACATGTCAGTGAGTACAGATGACAGTATGTATCAGCAAACAAAGGGTGTCTGTCATCTGGGTGGATTGCATATTTTGAGATTTCTGATCATGACCCGCCCGATGAGTAAACAGTGTTTGTCCTGATATGCGTGTCAGACCTTTTTCTGACCACATGGAATGCATCGCAAAAGCACATGCAGTGCTGAACTTCACGATTTCACACACACGCTTTCAGGTGACGTGTTGGAGATCATACGAAGAATAAGCTCCCTTAGATCCCCATAGAGTACATCCAGAGCAAAGAAATGATCCCTCACATTAGTATCTTTATGTTGAAATTTGTTAAATTATGCCAGCATTGCTGTCTTTTTTTTTCTCTCTCTCTCTCTCTCTCTCCTTTCTTTCGGTCTTTCTTTTTCTTTCTTTCTTTCTTTTTCTTTCTTTCTTTCTTTCTTTCTTTCTTTCTTTCTTTCTTTCTTTCTTACTTTCTTTCTCTCTCTCTCTCTCTCTCTCTCTCTCATTCGATTAAAATGTGCTTTCACAGGAACAATAGAAGTTGAGTTGAATATTGTTTGTCTCTCCCTCCCTCTAACCTTTCCTCTGTCCATGTCCCTCGCTCACAGGTGGACAATGGGCTCGGGGACGAGGTGGTGGTCCTGAAGATCCCTGGTCTCCCTGGCAACAGGCTGGTGTTTGCATCCACGGGCCCCGTGAACCGTGACTATGACGACGTCAGGAGGTTCAGCGATGCTGCCAGCAACGGCATTAAGAGGTGTGCCATTTGAATTGGACCCAAGCAAAGCAGATGAGCGGGACATTGTCAAGGCTCCAGTATTTGTTTCTAGTTTTATTGCAGGCACTGTGCCACAACTCGGGCATGGTTGTTTAAGATCAAAACATAGATTATATTTATATTTAAATAGACTAAAGTGCTTATATATATAGTATACAGTGGCTTTCTTCAGGCACATCAATGTTCTTTGCTTTCAGTCCTGTTGTTATTGTGGTCAGTCAAAACATATACAGACAAAGACAATATAGTCTAGCTTTTGTTTCCCATGTTTCAAAGTAGCCATCATTTACCTTGTTGGCTTTTCAAACTGCTTCATTTTGTGTGTTCTTCTTCTCGATCACCTTTGCTATTTTCTCTCTCTCTATCTGCCTCTGTCTTTCTCATCCCCTCTTTCTCTTTCTCTTTCTCGTTACTTTCTCTTTCTCGTTACTTTCTCTTTCTCTGTTACTTTCTCTAACTGCCTTGCTCATTCAAATTCAAAGGTGCTTTATTGGCATAGACATTTATGTGTACCATACATAGATCTAAACTTATATAAAATAACCATTGAGGTAATAGAGGACAGAAAAAGACGGATGGAGGACAAAGGAAAAACAATACAATACACACACACACCCCCGACCGTCCATCCACACACACACACACACACACAAACACACATTCAGACAATACATGCAAACCAATGTCACATAGGTGTCCCTCAGGTTATGGCATAATTATATATATTTTGCTGCCAACTTTATTTCATTTAAATGTTATTTTTATTATCATCCGAATGCTCTCTCAGTATGATATGTGTTGTTTATTGATTGAACATAAAAAATGATAATCATAAAAAATATATTTTGCTGCCAAGGCAGCTGAAGGATGCTCTCCTTGGAGGATAGGCATTTCATTTCATTCATTTGTTTAGCTCTTCACAATTTGGGTAGGTGGTTTTAAATGTGTGGGAAAAGGGTTTTCTTAGTTCTTCATTCTCTTTCTCTCTCTTGGTTACCTCTCTATCTCCCTGGCTCATTCTCTCTCTCTTTCTCTTGCTTTCCCTTTCACTCTCTACTAGGGCATTGAAAGCCGGCCTGCAGCGCCCTCTGCTGGTGTGTCCGCCTCACCGCAGTTATGAGAAGAGTACGCTCGTGGGCCTGTTGGGAGCCCTTCAAGCACTCTACCTGGTCAGAACCTTACTGCGGCCCTAACTTGTGTGTTTGTGGTATCCCTAATGTGCCACATAAAGCATTGTTATCACCTGTGTGTGTGTGTGTGTGTCCCATAGCTGTGTAAGATGGATATGAAGGAAGATTTCTGATAAAATAGATGTAAATTGTGAGATTTGACTGTCAAAATGTGAATTTCTTCCCCCAGCCTCTGGAACTGCGTGACGTGAAGCCCTCCCCCCACAAGGTGGCAGTATTGGGTGTGTGGATGAATGATCCGCAAAAGGGAAAACAACTGGTTGACCTGGCGACTGCGCTGGAGAGTGGACGGTGCGTGTGTGTGTGTGTGTGTGTGTGTTCGTGTTCGTGTTCGTGTGTGTGTGTAAGAGAATGGGAAACCCCTTACTACACCATGCATGCCAATCGTACTTGCTATTGTCCAAAACCCAGGCTGGTGTGTCGGGATATCGGGGGGTCAGACCCGGAGCGCATGGCGGCACCTCGAGTGGCTGAGTACGTCCAGGCGGTCTTCAAAGACAGCCCTGTGGAGGTGAGACTGCACCCCGTCCATACCAAACAACACCAGGCTCACAACATCGCAACCTCTGTCTCTGGACTTCTCTTCTCCCTCTCTCTGGCTCTGTCTCTTTCTCATGTCTTTTTTTTTTCTCCATGTGTCCGTCTATCTTTCTCGTTTCTTGCCACTGTTGACCATTGACCATTAATGTGGACATCCGAAGACACACACACACACACACACACACACAAACATGCACACATTCACACACAATAACCTTAATAGCTTTCAGACCTACGTGTAAGTCTGCATGTTCTGTTGATGTCAAGCGGTTGGACCGTATATTTGAACAACATAACCGGCTATTTGGAATTCCGAACTTAGCCAGCTCTTACACTACTCCCCTCCTAGTATTTTCGACGGACATTATGTAAATTAGCTCGTGTCGGAACGAAACAAAGAACATGCAGAGATTCTGTTCATGTTCGTGTTTGCGTTCAACCTGTTCAACCACACGGAGATTCTGTTAATGTGCGTCGGTGTCGTTCACACATATGACTGCATAATGTCGGACCACCGTTTGACAAAGCTCCGTATATACTGTGGAGGATGTGTACATGGCTCTGTCTCTGTGTGTTTTTCAGGTGAAAGTGGTGAGTGATCTGGCTGTGCTGGAGAAGGAGTATCCCTGTCTGGCCGCAGTGAACCGCTGTGCCAATGGTAAGAGTGAATTCGTAACACATTTTATATGTTTTATATGTATGGTCAATGTGTAAGAAAATAATGAGTCCGTTCTACTGTTGTAATGTAAATCTGTTTGATTGTACGTTTATATTTATATATGTGATATGTTAATCATTGGTGTGTGTGTGTGTGTGTGCGTGTGTGTGTGTGCGCGTGTGTGTGTGTGTGTGTGTGTGTGCGTGTGCGTGTGCGTGTGCGATGTAGCTGTGCCACGCCACCAGGCCAGGGTGATCAAACTCAAGTACTGTGGAGAGGGACCCGTACAGCAGACCCTCATGCTGGTGGGCAAGGTGAGAGATGGTGGACTGACCTGTCCTTACACACACACACACAGAAACACACAGAAACAGACATGCACACAGACAGACATGTACTCGAAAAAAGACATGTGTATTTCACCTTAGTTTAAGCATATACTGTATATACGGTCATCTCAAACACATTAGAATAGCATCTTGCATATCAAACCATATAAATACTGAAAACAAAACATCATGTAAAGTGTGTGACGCGTGTGTTCTACTGACGCGTGTGTTCTACTGAACCTGTCCATCTGACACGTGTGTTCTACTGTGGGCAGTAGCCTAACACTGTGTGCACTGCATCCCCCACACCGTTAGAACCTGTCCATCTGACACGCATGTTCTACTGTGGGCAGTAACACTGTGCAGTCTCAGACTGAGGGTTTCCCATTACAGTGCAAAGTGATTGTGTGAGAGTGGGCAGAATGTACATATGACACTGGATCTCCCTGGTTGATGAGAAACAGATGCCAGTGTGGCAGGTGATGACGTACAGTCTTAACGCTTGTCCTCCCTCTTCACTGCCTCTCTCTTTTTCTCTCTCTCCCCCTCTTCTTCTTGCTTCTTTCCCTTCATCCCATTCTCTCACTCCCTCCCTCCATCCACCTCATTTTCCTCTTGCAAACATACTCTCTCTCTGTCTTTCTCTCACTATTTCTCCTCCATGTATTTCTCTCTCTCTCTCTCTCTCTCTCTCTCTCTCTCTGTCTCTCTGTCTCTCTGTCTGTCTCTGTCTCTCTAGGGTATCACCTATGACACCGGTGGAGCCGACATTAAGGCCGGGGGTGTGATGGCAGGCATGCACAGGGACAAGTGTGGAGCAGCCGCTGTGGCGGGGTTCTTTGAGGTGTGTGTGTGTGTGTGTGTGTGTGTGTGTGTGTGCGCGTGTGCGCGCGTGTGTGTGCGCGCGCGTGTACATCCACATGTAGCGAATAGTGTGTGTTGCTTGCGTGCGTTCTTGCGTGTGCATATGTTTGTGCGTATATTTATGCGTGTGTGCATTCACATGTATGTGTGAAACAGAGTAAAGTGTGAGCGTGTGAGTGTGTGCGCAGGCAGGCTAAACTGTCTCGGGCATCAGATGTTTGACATTCCTCCCATTTGTTCTGGCTCTCCCAGATACTGGCCAAGCTGAAGCCCAAACACCTTAAGGTGGTGGGTTCCATGGCGATGGTACGCAACAGTGTCGGCTCAGGTGAGGATGACATAATGCATGCCATATCAGAGCACACACACACACACTCACACACACACACACACACACCACAGACCTCTATGGACAGCTCAAGACTGAAAAACAATGAGACAGACACCCCTTTACACAGTTTTTCATTCATCTACTGTGTGTGTGTGCGTGTGTGTGTGTGTGTACGTGCGTGCGTGTGTGCATGCGTGCGTGTGTGTGCGTGTGTGTGTGCGTCACAGACTGCTATGTGGCGGACGAGTTGGTGGTGTCCCGTGCTGGCCGGCGTGTGCGTGTGGGGAACACTGACGCTGAGGGGCGCATGGTCATGGTGGACCTGCTGTGTGAGATGAAGGAACAGGTAGGTAACACACACACTCTTACACATACACACAAAACTCCTACTGTACATATCCACATACACGCATGTGCTGCAGTCTGTCTCAGCCTGGACACTCTTGAAAAAGAGTGCATTTTCTCTGCATTTTACCCATCACACGCATACACACACACACACACACACACACACTTGGAGCAGTGAGTTGAGAGCCCACACACACTAGGACTACACCTACACACCCGGAGCAGTAGTCCAGAGTTGCAAAACAAATAGCAAGACTGTGCTTGCCAGGTCTGTCAATCAAAAGGGCAGAGGTGTGTGTTCTATGAGTCAATTGTGGGGAAAACAATAGAAGCGAAAGGAAAACATGGTGCTTCCAACGACCTGTCAGTATGAGTCATGTTTTTATGGCAGCCGTTTGGATGTTTGTTTGTGGACTCTTCATACCATAGAGGGTTTGGTCCTGAGGTGTCGCAGGCTGGCAGGGATGGTCAGGTTGCTTACTCCGATGGCCTTCATTCAGCAAATCCAATTTGTTGTCTTTTAATCTCGCATACACAGTTTCTGACATGTGTAAAGGCCCTTGCCATTTCTTTTGAGCAAACACATCTCTGTATTTGTCTTGTCTATCCATCAGCAGATCTTTATTTTGACCAGATCTCCTCCCAGCAGAAAGCTGCCTTTCCCTCTGTGATCCTTAGTGATCTGTCTATCTCTCTCTCTCTCTCTTTCTTTCTTTCTTTCTTTCTTTCTTTCTTTCTCTCTCTCTCTCTCTCTCTCTCTCTCTCTCTCTCTCTCTCTCTCTCTCTCTCTTTGTGTTTATTTGCAGGCTGTCGGAGAACTGTCTCCTGAATTATTCACCATTGCCACCTTGACTGGACATGCCATTCGTGCCATGGGGCCCAACTACTCCGTTAGTATGGCACAATGACACATATACACACAAACTCATCTGTAACCTGTGTGTATGACACACACACACTCACAATCCCAACTGGCCACTACGCTGTTCCATGCCCTCCTTCTCCCTGTCGTCTCTCCTGAGCAGATCATCATGGACAACGGAGCAGCCCACCGTGCTGGAACCGCCCAGAAGATGCAGACAGGTGAACTCATATATACACTCACACTCACACTCACACTCACACTCACACTCACACACACACACACACAAGATGTCTGCTGAACACAGTGAATGTGTCCGACCACAGTGAGCTGTCACTGTAGCGTGGGAAAAACCCAGACGAACTTCAGGCAAATTTGATTTACTGAGAAGGGTCTGGTGTCAACCGGGCTACTGTTGCTGCACTTAACAAAGCCATTTGTTAAGCCAAACCTTTCTAACAGGACTGGGTCTGCATTAACATAACATAACATAACATAACATAACAAAACATAACAAAACATAACCATAACATAAACATAACATAGTGAGTTCTCAAGAGCACAACGGTGGCATGCAGGAAGACATCGCTTTTTGTATTGTGCTGCTAGCCCAGCTCATTAGCCACCGCCCTTTTCAGTTTGCACAGGTGACTCCACAACATTACTGTAGCGAAGGGTTATCAGTAAGCATCTGAAACGCCCCATTCCAGCTATTTTGTCACAGTCAACTCAACATCATTACAACAACATTACAGTGTTTTGACAAACTTTACTGTGGCAATGGACAAAGGGTTTTCAGTAAGCATCTAGAACGCCCCATCATTCCAGCTATGTTTGCCAAGAAGCAGACAGGCCTCAATGTCTAAGTAAGTTTCAGTATTACACTTCTTGCTCAAGGGCACAACCGTAGCTGGCAGGAACCCACAGCTTTTTGTACAGCTTTTTGATGTGTCATTGTTTGGTTTATATCAGTAAGTTTTGTTATTACTCTTCACGTAATATCAGTTTCATTATTAGGCCTCATATAATAATGAAACTTACAATGAGATAAATTATCATAAGATAAATGTGAAATGCTGAAATAAAGTAAATATACCACATTATAATATAATATAATGCTGAAGGAATATATATATATATATAGTGGTGTGGATCTGAAGGTAAACCTGACGGATGTATGACTTCTTTGACCTTTGAACTTACTGCCTGACAGCGGGTGATGTGCTGGGCGACGTGTTTGAGGTGTCCAGCATTCGCCGCGAGGACTACGAGTTCCACAAGGGCAAGTCTGAGTATGAGGAGATCCTGCAGGCCAACAACCTGCCGTCCACACTTACTCCCCGCGGCCACCAGGCCCCCTCCGCCTTCCTCATCATGGGCTCCGGACTGGACAAGGTACAGCTCTCTCTTGCTCTCTCTCTCTCTGTCTTGCTCTCTCTCTCTCTCTCTCTCTGTCTTGCTCTCTCTCTCTCTGTCTTGCTCTCTCTCTCTCTCTCTGTCTTGCTCTCTCTCTCTCTGTCTTGCTCTCTCTCTCTCTCTCTCTGTCTTGCTCTCTCTCTCTCTCTCTCTCTTGCTCTCTCTCTCTCTGTCTTGCTCTCTCTCTCTCTCTGTCTTGCTCTCTCTCTCTCTCTGTCTTGCTCTCTCTCTCTCTCTGTCTTGCTCTCTCTCTCTCTCTGTCTTGCTCTCTCTCTCTCTCTCTCTGTCTCGCTCTCTCTCGCGCTCTCTCTTGCTCTCTTTTGCTCTCTCTCTTGCGCTCTCTCTCTCTCGTTCTCTCTCTCTCTCGCGCGCTCTCTCGTTCTTTGTCTCTTGCAAACACACCCACTCTAAATGCTAGGGGATCTGGGGGCAGTTGATACATTGAGACTTATATTATATTGCATTCATTGATTATAGCATATTGCAATACAGCCTATAAAAATCTACACTGGTATTCAACAATTTTTTTGCTAACACAATTTTAAGCAAGTCTATTGGGAGTTCATCAATAGAGTAGCTCCTGAGCAACTATAGCCTAGCAGTTTTGAATAATGTAAAGGTGACACCAGTTAAACTCACCTCAGCATAACATTTACTGAGGGTAGAAAAATTTTAATACTTCCAAACTTGAAAACCCCTGACAGGAGGGGACAGGAAACTGGCCGTTAGAGCTACGTGAGTGTACGCACAAAATGAAAGCAGTCATACAAATAACAACGCTGTGGTTCTAGGCCTACTTTCATTTGAATGTGTGCATGCGGTCAGGTAGCTAGCTGTAAGTTAGAGCAGTTAGAGGAAAAGTGACAAGATATACAGTCTCTCTCTCCACACACACACACACACACACACACAGGAAGCCTGTGGTTTGTGTGTGTGTGTGTGAGAAAGAGACTACATATCTTAAAGAAATCTGTAGAGTACAGTATATATATAATCCTCACCACTTTTACATGTATTCATTGAGCAGATGCTTTTATCCAAAGCGACTTACACAGGCCGTTCTCATCAGAGCAACTCAGTACGGTGGCCAACAGGTGCAAACGACCTGCAAGTTATGGCCGCACATGCAAATCGACAAAACACTTGCAAATAGACAAAAAACAAGCAATAAAACATCTTCATCAATTTGACAACAAAAAATGCATAGCCTACCTATCGTCCTGCAGGCGGACTAAACCATTTTGCGCTTTAGCAATGGGTGTGTGTGACCTTAGACACTCTTCACTATTTTTTATATACAAAATTCAGTCATTCAATCAACCAAATTATTCAGCAGATACACTTTACTAATTAACTTTACATTTAGTTTTACATTCATTATGGCATTTAATTTGGAAAGGAAAATATTCAGGTAAAATAAAATATATTCCAGACTTTTCAAGGGCCCTCTTCCCCCTTGGGGCCCTAGTAATCAGTCCACACACACACACACACACACACACACAGTGTGACACCCCTGCACACAAGTACTAACTATGCACATAGATATATTTGCAATTAGAATGCGCATAGGTGAGCACACACAGCACAGACTCCCACAACACAACTGAGCAACTATGGCCTAGCAGCTTTGAATAATGTAAAGGTGACACCAGTTAAACTCACCTCAGCATAACATTTACTGAGGGTAGAAAAATTTAAATACTTCCAAAGCTGAAAACCCCTGACAGGAGGGGACAGGAAACTGGCCGTTAGAGCTACGTGAGCGTATGCACAAAATGAAAGCAGTCATACAAATAACAACGATGTGGTTCTAGGCATGCACAGCTACGTGAGCGTATGCACAAAATGAAAGCAGTCATACAAATAACAAGGCTGTGGTTCTAGGCCTTGTTATTTGTATGACTGCTTTCATT
Source organism: Alosa pseudoharengus (assembly GCF_046254945.1). NCBI lineage: Eukaryota > Metazoa > Chordata > Actinopteri > Clupeiformes > Clupeidae > Alosa > Alosa pseudoharengus. Next base: position 13,686,357 of record NW_027468848.1, read on the forward strand.
TTGTGCATATGCTCACGTAGCTCATGTCAGGTAGCTGTGGAGGATGAGGCATTACATACTATACAATCAGTTTAGTTTTGCTTTCAGGATAAAACATTTGACCATTCTCTTCCATGTTCAGCTTTATGTAAAATTGTCATGCCATCCCAGCAGACAATACTCATTCATACGCACCATCTCAATTCTACGCAACTACAAGCAGCACCTGTACTGTTTCTGGTATGAACACATCTCTCACTAACCCACCTCTTTCCCCTCAGTATGGTGTGGACTCCAACAAGCCGCTGCCTTACTCCCACATCGACATCGCCGGCTCCTCCGGACCCTTCCCAGGAGTCCCCACCGGGGCGCCCATTTTGGCCATGGCCACCAAGTACGGCCTGTTCTAGGACTGAGCGGCCCGCACAGCGCTATCAAAGGCCGTCCCACTCCGCCGGGCGTTCACACACACACACACATAATATTCAACCATCATGTCTGTGCTGAACCTGCTTATTGTTTAGTCATACAGTTGCAACTGTCACTCAGTGAAACGGTTCATTTTAACTGTTGTGTTCTGATCTTCTAAGTTCTCATCTCCAATATCTATAATCCATTTTGAATATTACTTTTCTTTAAAACAGTTAATCCATCCAACCATTAGGCCTATCTATGAGTCCCTCCAATTAATCGAACTTGGCTGCAGGTCATTCCATCCATTGTGTCCAACGGTCTACCAACTGTCCATTTCTTTGGTCAGCAGTTGGCATCATTGTACTATATCAGGCACTGTCCAGTGATAATTAAAAGCCATTAAAATGTTGACTCTGCGGTTGAGATTAAAGCAGGTTAAGAATTTGTATGCCTTCTTTTTATACTCTCTACATAGACATAGGGTGTACTGTATATCTTTCTTTGCATAAAAAAACGGCACTCAAAAATAAAATAATTTGAATTGCACGTCTTGTAAGTTCATGTTTGCTGTGAAGTTAGGCAGAATGAGCGCAATATTCAAGTATACTTTGCGCTTACTTGACATGGGAAAACTCATTAAGCTGTTCTATGGTGGAAGTTTGGAGCATTACTATTTTTGTATCGTAGTCACATTCCAAACTTAATCCATATTCATTAATGCCATGGTGTAATAGAAATGTTCCATGTAAAAAGCAAGGGCCAAGCATTAGGCATACAAGTAACCTAAGACCAAATACTATGGCAGCTGTGCTCCAACATCCCCCAAAACATGTACCGTCAGTCAAGATCTATTAATCCATAATGATATGGACTTGTCACATTGCAAGCTGCTTTGATAAACATTTAAGATTTAGCCTTCATTCCAAACCATTCAATTACTGCACAGTACAAACCACCTTGCTCAACAGGAGAGATTAATTGTATCTGCCCATGCAATCAGTTGATCGCCAATGCGGAAGGACTATCAGGGCATTAATATGGTGATTCATCAGAATCGCCAGGGTGAATCCTGGAGCATTTTTTGTTTATGCAACACAAAACTACAAACTAAACTTTTAACTTAGATGGAAGAAGTGCAAGATTGGACCAAAGATAAACCACCATCAACAACTGCATGCACCAATAGTAAGTTTAATGCAAAAATAAAGTCACTTTTTTCCCTCCAAACAATTGATTCAGTAAGTTGTTAAATTCTGTATTTTGCATTCACACAATTTCAACCAGTGATGATTATTTGACAACACCAGACTTAAACGAACAAATAGTCTAAAATCAAAACTCATCATTTAAACAAAATAAAAAGGCAGGCAGTAAAGTAAATATCAAGTATTTCTAAGGTAAAAAAAAAGTTTGACTGGTATGGCTTCACTATCCAGAACTTTCAGAACATATAAAAATAACACACATGAACAGAACAAAGGACTTAAGGCGGCCCCAGGCTTCTACAAGTAGTACAGGAAGTCATCAAGGCTTCTACAGGTAGTACAGGAAGTCATCCAGGTTGTAGTTGGGCTCCTTATGGATGCTCTGACCCACCAGGAAGGCCAGTTTGTGGGCATACTGGCATGGGGCTGGCACTCGGACAATGCCCTATGAAACAAGAGAGAAGAGAGAGAACCTGTTTGTCAAAACAAATTGTAAGGATTTTCACTATTTGTTTTTTTTTAATTAAGTTGCTGCTCTTCCCATTGTCAACACCACCACAACAAAGTCAAATCAAATTAAGGAAACAAGGGCTTCTCTCATCATCTTTGCATTTAAATCACACCTTTTAAAGCATGTAGACCATTTTAACCCTATGAGCCATCCCAACCCACCTTGTGTGTGTGTGCTTGTGTGTGCAATGAGCATCCATTACCTGCCAGTTGTAGTAGAGGTGGCACATCTTGTAGGTGAGCCTCTGCATGTGGTCTGGCTTGAGGCCGCTGTTGTCGTAGACCACGTTGTAGTGCGTGGGAGAGACGCTGCCCATACGTACGGCCTGACTCACAATGAAGAAGTCATACCTGAAGGGGCGGGGGGGCAAAGGGGTAGGAAGAGTCCACACAAAAATACTCAGTGGTTAAAAAGGTGCACGATAAACTAAACACAATGAAAGGCACACAATAGATCTCTGAAGTTCGCCTACAAAAAAAAAAGATGCCATCTTTTAAGATCTGGTACCTTGCGATTTTTCCTATGGGAAAATAACATGGGGTTTTTAAAATGCAGACTTTTTGCTCAACACACTTTTGTCCTCTGCCTTCGAGTGGGTACTGTGATCTTCGGTACCTTAAGACAGCAAACTTAGATTTTTTGCTACCCTAGAGCTAACTTGCAATGCAACTTGCCATAGGTAAGTTAGCTTCAATTAACACCCGTATCTCCTTTTATGGGCAAAGATGGCAGCTTTGGTTCCTTTTTGTAGGCGAACTGCAACAGCCGGTTGAGTGGGGTGGGGTGGAGGGGAGGGGAACTTGGGTTATATTGTTCATGCGATACACACAGTGTTTGTGTCTATTCAAATACAGACGTACCACTCCGGGCGCGTGACCTCCGTGTCGATGACTGTGCCAGGCGGGGGATTGGTCAGTTTGCCGTCGATGCAGGCAAAGAAACGGGAACAGATGCGTTTTTTCACCACCACCACAGTCAGCTTGGGCCTATAGGAGCACAGCATCACTGATCACACTGCCCAATAGGAGCACAGCATCACTGTCCAATAGTAACACATCACTGATCACACTGCACAATCGTATGAATTTGAATTTCCCCATGGGGATCAATAAAGTATCTATCTATCTATCTAGTAACACATCACAATGCCCAATAGTAACACATCACTGATCGCACTGCCATATAACAGTACAGAATCACTGATACCACTGCCCAATAGTAGCACATCACTGATCCCACTGCCCAATAGGAGTACAGCATCTGGACTTCTACTAATCAAATCTAACCATCAAGTCATGCCAATCTTTAAGTGTTTAATTACATAAATTAATAAAAAGAATTAAAACATGGATGGAAGAGATCGTACGCGTAATCCTGTCCAAGGGCTTTGATGGACTGCATGATCTGAGCGATTTCGTAGTTGACGACTGTCTGCAACATGCCGTCGCCGACTCCGTCGCGGTACACAATGATACGTGACGGCAGGCAGTTGTTGTGCTTGTACCACGCCTTCAGGGCAGCTGAGAAAGACAGAGCAAAGGACACATTGCTCAGGAATACACAAAAATCAGAGGGATATAAAATAACGACAACAGCTGAGAAAGTCCACCAACACTTCCTCAGAATCCTTCCTACTCCCCTGATCAAAGTGGGAAAGGGATTTGAAAATCACACACAGGTCAATGTTGTGCTTGCAGCTTTGATTACAACAGTTGCACAACTTACCGTGCAAAGCCTCCTTCAAGCTATCAATAATCTCCTGTCCACGGTTCTGCAGCACACATTTGGAAAACCATCTGGAAAAGCAAAGCAGGTCATTAGTTTAAACCGTACCTAACTTTAGAACTTGGTGCGTGAGTGGTAGGCTACAGTGAGAGCAAGAGTGAGAGAGAGCGAGCGAGCGCGAGCAGGAGATTGCAGATGCATAGCGAAAAGCTGGAAAAGTGAAGCTGGTGACCAAAGCAGAGATGGTGAAGCAGACTTATGCATAGCTTGAACTGTTGGCCATTGAATTACACTGCAACTCCTCAGACTGGAGCTGCATCTTGCATCTGTCTGTTGCTCATACCCTACAGGTGCAGTGAAAATGAAATTAAAGCGTAGGGAAACCGCTACGCTACTGCGCTTTAGGGGAAACGGTGCCCTAATAAGAAGTGTGTGTGTGTGTGTGTCTGTGTGTGTGTGTCTCCGCTTGAGTCCCCACCTGGAACAGCTCTGGTTGAGGCTGGCCACCAGGGCGCCGATGGATCTCTTCCCAGCCAGCGTGTCGTGGTAGCAGTCGATGCCCACCACCATGAGCTGCTTCAGCTGTGAGACAACAGAGCAGAGCAGGGACCCGTCAAGACGGTCAACAGATGGCCATTACAAGCGCCTGGGGTGCGTTCAAATTCCTTCAACAGAGGCGAACTTTCGAGGCGAACACGTTTACGAACAGAAAAATTATTTTCGGTAAACATTCCATCTCAATAGTAAGTCTCCATCCAACTCTCAACATGTTCGCAGAGAACTACCTCCTCAAACGGTTTTCCAAACCTTTGTAGAAAACTAAAGGCAAACAGAAAATTGTTTGCAAACGTTCGCCTACGTTTGTGCCTTTGAACGCACCTCTGGTTTAGAGACAAACCTGGGTCCGCTAAATCAGTGGTTATCAAAGTGTGGGGCGGGCCCCACTAATGGGCAATAGAGACATGACCAGTGGGGCGCGATGAACAGGAGGATATCTGTTGAGAGCTGATAAGATGATAAGGGATCAGATTCCAAACATAATTCAGTGGAAATGCATGGATTCCAGTTTCTTCCAGTAGCAGCAACTGGAATCCATGCATTTCCACTGAATTATTTTTGGAATCTGATCCCTTATCATACCTGTTCATTCTTACTCGTCGCTCGACTTATCGTGACTAAATTCAAGATGGCTGCAAACGCTAAACTTCGTGAAGATACTGTCTGTATAAATCGTCTTGTAAGTAAACTACCAGTGCTTTTTCAAAGTTCTCAATGTCTCGTTTTAAATGTCAGGGCCCTCGGAAGTCTACCAATGAAGTGTGGAGATACATTGAGCCTCGTAAATGGTGTAAAACAGTGATTTATTTGCATGGCTAGCCCGATGCCGAAGCACCACAATTGAAAAAGCTGTTGGTAGCATTGGCTAACTAGCGCCAGATTTTGGAGTGCAGGGGACAAGCCAAGATGGGCTATGAGACATACGTTCACACTCGGTATCATGTTTCAATACACTTTAGGTCAATATCACACCGGAATTCTCCTTTAAATTCCCCACCTCCAAAGTGGGGATTGACAGAAAAAGTTTGAGAACCACTGCGCTAAGTGGTAAACCTCCAAACTGAAGAGCCCTGTGACTGTTTTTATTCCAGGTGAATGAAACCCTAATATTTTATTAACAGCTTCACCACTTACTCTCGAGTTAACTTACCCAGGTGTCACCAAACTGTAGCTTGAATGTAATTTCCAAAGTCGTTTTAGATAAAAGTGTCTGCTAAATGAATGTAATGTAAACTACGCATTGGGAATACCAAGCCGTGGGTCAACTGGGCTAGAGGATAGACAAAACACCCAAAAACCAAAAGACCCATATTCCTATTAAAGTGTTTGGGCTTGTATGAGTGTAAACAACATGTACTGCCCTCTTTATCCTTCTGTCAAGTAAGATTATCCTTATGAACAAGTACACAACATCGTCCCCTTAGAATTATAAGGTTCTATCTGACATTTTTGTCAAAATTTGAGTTATTGACATATTCTTATTCTGTGACACCTTAAGATGTGGTGAGGCGTTTCTTGTAGTTATATGCATTTTTGGACATTATATCTAAAGAGGTTTGTTCCTCTTATCAGTATAACTCAGATCAATGCCTTTGCCTTTGTGTGTGCATCGTGTGTGTGTGTGTGTGTGTGTGTGTGTGTGTGTGTGTGTGTGTATCGTGTGTGTATGGCATGAATTTGTGTGTGTGTGTATGGCATGTGTGGCGTGCGCATGTGTGTGCGCTTCACCGGCACGTCGACGCTCCACAGCTCTCCCCCCATCTTGCAGTTCATCTGCAGGGCGATCTTGGTGGCGACGGTCATGAGGGCCTGTGGGCGACTGAGGGTGCGCGCCACCACACACTGGCTGGGTGTCGGGCACTCCACACACAGCTGCTTCTTCACACAGTCGTACTTGTCCTTACGGTTCGACGGTAGGACCACCACCGCCTACACAACACAGAGCACACACACACACACCACATTAGGCTGACGAATTTTTAACCAAAGCAACTAACATGGTAAACAGTTTAAGTTTTAAAGCAATTCTCGACAATTTAAAAACAGTAGAGTACAGTAAGAATAAGTGCATCAGACAAACACACACAAAACAATAAAATGTAAAAGCTAAGAAACTAAACTAAAAGCAAATTTTAGTTTAAGAAACCAACCAGACATTCAGATTATTTTTAACAGACACATAGTGGTGTGTGTGTGTGTGTGTGTGTGTGTGCGTGAATGAGAATGAGGCTAATTACCATCTGGGTTCCTGGGCTCACGTTCTGCTGGAGGGCCCTCAGCAGGGAGTCCTGGCGATCTTCATACTCAATCCTGTTCAACACGGCCAAACACGTCATTAAAAAAGCTTCGGTCACTGACCACACCACCACACAGATCCTTCAGACAGCCAATCACCTCGTTTTAAATGTCAAGGCCCTCGGAAGTCAACCAATGATGTATGGAGCTACTTTGAGCCTCGTAAATAGTGTAAAACAGTGATTTATTTGCATGGCTAAGCTGATGCCCGAGGCACCCCCATCGAAAAACTGTTGGTAGCATCGCCTAACTAGTGCCAGATTTCTGAGTGCAGGGGACAAGCCGAGATGAGCTATGAGACATACGTTCACACTCGGTATCATGTTTCAACACACTTTAGGTCAATATCATACTTTAGGTCAATTGTCATTAACAATGCTTCCATTTTCTTTAGGAAGAATGTCGAGAGAGAAAGACAGAGAGAGAGAGAGAGAGAAAGGGAGACACAGACAGACAGAGATAGAGATAGATAGATAGATGGATGGAGAGAGAAAGAGAGAGAGAGGGAGAGAGAGGAGTGTGTGTGTGTATTCTTACATGGTGGCTTTTGCCATGCGCATGCCCATGGGCCCGGCCACCTTGTTGAGCGTCTGCAGCAGGGACTGGGCCACGTCTGCGTTGCGGCGGGTGAAGAGCATCACCCAGTTCTGCAGCGGCATGCAGCTGATCAGGGGCACACCGCGCATCTCCTTGGACCAGTCCGCCGCCCACGGGCTGTACTCAAACTACAACACACACAGGAATCACCTAAACACAGTTGTAACTGAAGACAGAAATACCTGAGGTACAAACAATCAAGTGTCAAGAAAGGAATATCAGGCATGAAAACGGGTCAGGGGTGAAAAAGGTGAGAAGGGCGCGCGAAGTGGGAAATGGCCGTTTCATAGCAAAACAGGCGCGAGTGACATTGTTGTCAATAGTGCATAGCTTCCATGGAGTATGAAGTTGCCTAAAACCAGAGATTTATGAAGAAAACAAACTACAAAATGACTAATTTTTACAAAAAAATACTTATTATTTCTTCTTTTTGGCTTGGGCCCAAGTGTGAAGGGGCCCACTTGCGCTGTTTGGCAACATGCTTCAGCCTGGCCCTCCTCTCCTCCTCAATAATCTACATGAGTTTTCTTTCTTTCTTTCTTTCTTTGTGCCTGAAGTTATCAGACATTTCTGAAGATTTCATAGGCCTAATGGACACTTCATAGTAGATTATTAGAATAAGTCTGAATATTTGTTGGACCAAACCAGGTAATAAATAAACTTGGGTAGGGTAGACTAGGCCAGTGTTTTTCAACCTTTTTTGTGACACGGCACACTTGACACATAAAATGTCCCACGGCACACTAACATCCTGTGTGAAGAAAAAATAAACATACCATAGCCTAAAATTTCAAATAATACACAGATATGGCCTTATTATGGCTTCTATGCAAGACCTGCTCAATAAAACAAGCGCCCTCTGTTTCATTTGTAGGTGACTATATCTAATTTAATTGTTATGAACTGGATATGTGATGATTCTGTGAATACTGAATATGGGGCCCCCGTTGTACAATGCCTGCATACCACAAATAGTGCAATCATACAATCAATGAGGGCATGTGGTTATAAATTATTTGATGCAACAATTGCTTTTATGGACCAGTAAGTGACATTTGGGTAATTTTCTGGGGCACACCTGATGATCTCTCACGGCACACTAGTGTGCCCCGGCACAGTGGTTGAAAAACACTGGACTAGGCTTTAATTTGTAAAATTGGTTTGAAATGTTTTAACCTGCAGCTAGGCTACTAACAGATTGTGGCATTGTGCTAGTGTCAGGCCACTGAGCGTTTCTTAAAAGACGGCATTACCATGTCAAACACTGTTTTTGTCTCTGAACTTGACAAACCGCACCAGCCCAGTTTAGGAACATTTAATTCAACTATTTAGTTATTCACATTAGCCTTTGGTATACTGATAAAGTAGCCTATGCCTATTTGCTTCACCATTTGTCGATCTAGATGGCTCAAACTGCACGTATTCTTCATCAAATGAACTCGTTATGTCTATATTTCTGTCCAATATCGCTAACTTTAACAACAGCCTATGCTACGTTGCTACACCAATCTCAATGTCTTTTTCTGACAGAAATTGAACGTTTCAACTAGCCCACCTGTGACATCAATAAGCATCTCTCCTCGCCGGGCTCACATTCCAGCTGACATTTCAGACGCATATATCTAGTCACACAGACAGGGAGGCTATTCCAGCGCAAGCGTTCTGTTCGCATTGCATCCGCGGCAAAATTTAGCTTCCACTGTTTCATAGGCTAAATGCATAGGGGCTGCATTCACATAATCGTTGCTGGATCAGACAAGTTTTTAATTGGTCTCTTGTCTTACAACGCATCAAGATGCGTTCGCGTCTGCGCGTGATTTCTAAACTCAGTTGTAACCCCATACCCCCCCCCCCTGTCCTACAATATTTTCTCATCGGATCTGTGCAAACCACGTAAGTCCCCTATTTTGGATTCAAAACGGCGAATTTCACCGAAAGGTGAGGAGTTTTCATGCCTGAATATAGTGGAATGGGTGAAGGCTGGTTTTAGCAACATCTAACATCTATTCAACATCTATCTCAACAACAATAAATTTTGATTGTGTATGATTGGCTCATTCACTCCCTCACTCTCCACCTCAAGCTGGTGTCTGGTGAGCGTTATTGGTGCATAATGGCTGCCGTGCATCACCCAGGTGGGTGCTACACATTGGTGGTGGTTGGTGAGGTTCCTCCTTCCCTGTGAAGCGCGTTAAGTGTCGAGAAAAGCGCTATAACGTGGTGTTGTATGCAAAGAACACATAGCATATGTTGAATGTGTGAAGACATCTTTCAACCGTCAAAAGTGTGTGTGTGCGTGCGTGTGTGTGCGTGCGTGTGTGTGGGCGTCCCTCACCGTCCTGCTCCCCTGGATGATCCTCTCAGTAGGAAGCACGCGCCCCTTCAGGCTCAGGAGCTTGTCCTCAAAGCTCAGACCCCATGGAGTCAGCTCGTTCTGTGCCTGTGGGCTCCTGAAAAAACATACCACACACACACACACACACACACAGAGCAAAGTCTTATTTAATAACAGAGCAAATATAACACCATTATTAAACATGAACATTGACTAGGCAGCTCAATGCTCCTACAAGCCATATGAATGAGAACTTCGCTTGTTGACAGACTTTGCACTTTGATCACATTTTTAAGTTAGGCTCCCTAAGTATGAGTACTCAAGATAATGAATAGTTAAAATAATTTCTCGTTAATTTTGAGTCGAGTTGAGTTAGACAAATGTGTTACTACTTACTTCTGGATCTTTCCAACAAATTTGTTCAGCCGATTCTCCCTCTGATCGGGGGTCAGTCTGGTGTGGGTGGACAGGTCCTTCATGATGTTGAAGTCATTGCGCATCTTATCCGTCAGGCCTTAGGAGGGGGGCACACACAAAAAAACACCAAACATGACAAACTGACCGACTGATAGCTTATCAAACCCTCTCCTCTCATTGACCAACACTGCACCACAGAAACATTTAAAATTTCTGCCAGTAACTTCACATGTAAGACTACATCATATACCTAGTTTTAAGGGAAAAGCCTATTACTCAACTTAGACAACCATTAAATAACTTCCAAATGGAAAAGTGTTAAGGAAGTTAATTTGTAGTACAATTGTTGACGGAAGAATGTGCTTTAGTTTTGCCGCAGCATCCGCCATCTCAATCCTCACCTACATGCCTCGATCTTTCCTACAACTTCAACACGAGGCATGTTAGCAGTTTTCTAAGCTGTGGTACAATGTTCATGGAAAAAAACATGCTTCAGTGTTTCCTGTTACATTTGAATTAGCTCCAAATTAATCGTCATGTCTGTCATGTGATTGTCGGGCCTGGTTGCCAAAACGTTACGTGTGGATTAAACTTTTCTAATTAATTTGGAGCTAATTCTAGTGTGCAGATCATTTTTTTCCTTTTTCCTGTTCTGCCTTTTGTCCAGTACCTAATGCTTATTAGATTTGGGCGTGCTGTCTCGAACACATCATTTCCTGTTACACCTGCCCTCTTCCACCCTCACCCATAGATATATATAGAATGGCTAGATGTCTCGTCCGCGCTGCTGGCCAATGGAGGTCGACGTCCGCACCGGGCGGCCATCTTGCCACAGTCAGCTCGCAAACTCATAACATTGTGTTTCAATGGTGCACTGTAATGACCGGTAGTGACCTGAAGGTGTCGTTGTTATAGCCTGGGGGCATTGTTCTGCCTTTAGTAGAAGAGCCATCAGGTACCACAGAGCCCACCAGATAGCTTGTCTGTGACAAGATGGCCGCCAGTGATGCCGTTGTAGACTCCGCCATAAGACATCTAGCCATTATATATATATATATATATATATATATATATATATATATATACATACACACACACACACATACACACACATCTATGCCCTCACCTGTGCGCTCTGATCTCACCTGTCAGGAAGCAGAACTCTGGGACGAGCAGGGCGGGGCCAGGAGGAGGGGCTCCAGCCGGTCCCCTCTTCTTCACGTTGCTGATGAGCATCACCTGGTTCCCATCGCTGATGTCCAGGTTATATTGCTGTCCAGCGAAGAGCACAGATGGAGACAGATGGAGGGATTTTTTATGAAAGATGAGAAGGAGGGAAAAGGTAAAGGGGGAAGTTGGGTGGTTGTGTGTGTGGGGGGGGATAAGGACACAAAAAGAGAACAAATGAATGAATGAATTCATGGGTTTCATCAGGTCCCTTGCCACAGGTGTATAAACTCAAGCACCTAGATTATGAATTCAGAGTTGCAGACTGCATGGTGCTTGATTAACACCTGTGGAAAGGGACCTGATGAAACCCATGAATAGCCACTTTCTGTTTTGGAAACAGGAACAAGCAGTGAGGATTAACTACCGTCTTGTAGTACTGCTTGAAGCTGATCTCAGTGTCGCCCCTCTTGAAGGTGTTGTTGGGGGTGTGGTCCCAAGCAATATCATCGACCCTGTAGGTCTTGTTGTTGTACCTTAGGGCAAGAACACACCAGAACCACGTTAACACACTATATTCACACCGAATCACTGTATAGAGTTAAAGTAACAATGTTGACTGTGTGGAAATTCTTCTCAGGACTTAAGAGCACGGAAAATCTGGGCCTGAAGCCACTGTATAAATGCCCACTATATGTATTATACAAATTCTTATATTTTATTTGTTCTTACCGACTCATGTTAGAGCTCTACAATTATTAATAATGGACACACCAGAACCACATCAACACGCCGCCAAAACACTATACTGAGTTAAATTAACAATGTTGACTGTGTGGAAACGCTTTTCAAGACTTCTTCAGGACCTGAAGCCACTGAATATAATGCATACTATATCTGTATTATACCAATTGTTATAGTTTATTTCTTCTTAACCACTCATGCTAAAGCTCTACAATTATCAGGGTTCCTACTCTAAGTCAAATGTAAAATTCCATGACTTTTCCCTGACTTAAAAAATTAAATTAATTAAAACTATTTACTGACATATAGCATTCAAGAATATTTTACTTTTTAGAGTGAGATGAATGAATGGGCATTTAATAAACAAAGTTGGCATAAAGAAGCGTGGAAATATTTGTATTAATGAATTTTGGTAAGTATATTTTATGACTTGATCAAATTCCCTGACTTTCCATGTCTGGAATAGACTTTGCAAAATTCCATGATATTCCAGAAATTCCATGACCAGTGGGAACCCTGAACTATTAATAATGGACACTCCGTCTCGGTCAGTGCAGCTGGAGACGCCCTTACTTGGTGAGCACGACGAGGCCAACCAGCTCCTTGGCACAGGCCTCGGCGAAGTTGTGGTCTCCGCACTGCCTGCGCAGGTTAATCATGAAGTCCAGCACAGTCTCATTGCGCAACACCTTGTGGCTGACATCCATGCACAGCATGATGCTCTTCTCGTACTGCAGGATGTTGGTCTGGAAGCCAGGCCAGATAGTCAACCTGTACATGTGTGCACACACACAGAGGGGAAAGAGTTTGGAATGGCCGATACAGAGCAGCATGTGGATGTTGACAACAGTGTCTATAGCACCAAAAGCCAGAGGGACAACTACGTAACAATGTGCTTACGACCTGAATATATTTTCAAAAAGGCCTCACATCGACATGCATTAATGCGAGCACTACTGTGCTGTTGTATAACAATTAGTTGCATTTTTTGCACTAGTGTTTGATGTTATCTGCTGTTGTGCAGTTAGATCACACAATATCAAAGATAAACTGACACACACACACACCTGTGCTGGGGAATGTTGAGGGGGTCATCAGGATTGTAGTGATGGCGGCCAATCTGCTGCATGTGTAAAATCCTCAGGATCCTGGTAACACAAGAACAAGTGAATGAGGCGTGGGCAAAATGAAAGCTTCCCATTTCCAACACTTTTCACCATCCTTTAAAGGACCAGTAAGTAGGAAATCATGGAAAATAAACTGTAACCATTCCAAAAATGATCACCATATGTTGTCAGAGAGTAAGGAAACACGATGAATTGAAGTAATGGCTTATTTGACAACATTACTCTAACCTGTAAAACCCCATAAAACCCATGAAAAAAATGAGTTACGGGGCGGAATCTCTTTTGGAATTTTTGTTTGTGTTTTGAACGATTAATTCTAGAATAGCGTATTAATAATGGGCTAGCGCGTCCTCCTATTTGGGTTGCCAAATTAGCAAAGGCCAACAACAGCTGTCAGTTGTAGTCATGAACGCCTACGAGAGGCAGGCAAATTTCCAAAATTAAAACAAGAAACAAATTAAGTGGACATCGGAGGAGCTTCCTGAGATGGTCTTCGTCAAACGAAGAATATAAAGTCTGACGCAGAGCTGGCCATATTTCTCCACAACAGGTAGCCTAGGCTAAACTTCATCTGCATCGCTAACTTCAGCTAAATATGTTACATTGGTTAGAGAGGTACTTTTTGTTTTCACTGTTTCCGTAATGTGTAGCTGGGTCATGGTTAGAGAAACGTTAAAGCAGCTGCAGGTCAACTAACGTTAGCTAAGTCTTCATTACATCTGGCAACCCAGAAGAGGCTCACGTCTGGTAGTCTTGAGAACGTTCACCAGTGTTTTGATTTTGGCCTACAGAACGTTCGGTAACAATCCTACAAATCGCACCTTTAATTTAGCAAGAGATTCAGGGCACACAGGGCTCCATCACACACACCTCCTAAAGATGATGTTGTAAAACTGCAGGCACACAGGGGAGGAGGGTAGCAGCTCATTGGTCAGGGTGATCTTGATCTGAACCTTCTCTCCATGTCTGGTCTCAGCACACAACACTGTCTCCTAAACACACACAAACAAATATGAGAATGGCTGAATCGGTAAAACTCAACTGTGTCTTCCATTCATGGAACACGCATCTTGACACATTCACGTTTATACAAATGTTAAGGTTACGTCAACAAAATGGTTTGACAACTTAATACACACATCACACAACAGCGATGTGGGCAAAATGTAAAATCAGTCTATGAGCAAAGTTCTCGTCCATGAACTAATAGAGTAACACGAGCGGATCCCTTCGGATCTGCACCATTCACACAAGTCACCCAAACTGACTTGAAAACAGCGGGAAGCGCCAAAAAAGCACGCTGTTTGCATCCCTGAGCTGACCCACCACTGTTTGTGCTTAGGGTCTCTCATGGCATTACATTTGTTAATATATTTTACATAGTTACTACGCAATCTTTAGTTAGACTTTGCCCAGAATTTAAATCAGGGCCCGTGGTGTACCGTGTCGGGCAGGCGGTGCGGGAGGAAGAGGATGGCTCCGTCGAAGCTGCGCGCAGGGCCCAATGTCTCCTCCTGCTGATGGATCAGCGCCACACGCAGCCTGCGCGACTCCATGGGCGGGTTGAAGTCCACATGATACTGATACAGAACCCACTCCGGCCGAGACATCAGGCGCACAAAGTTGGCCCGCAGCTCGATCGGGGAACCAGATGAACCTGTAGACAAACAAATAAACGAACAAACAAACAAACAAGAGATTAAGACAGTTTAAAAACCTTCACAGCTTCATCGTGTCTCCATTATTATGGGTACACCAGTCAGGAGACTGGACTGGATTAAGCCTGGTCTTGGTCCGTCAGTGAAGTTAAATGAAAAACTCCACTGAAAATCATAAGTCTAGGATCAGGCTTAAAGGAGAATTCTGGCGATTTCTCATAGATATCAAGGTCACAGAGTACTATCCTCAAATCTTCAAAAGCCTCGGTGCCTTGAATTTGGGCAGAGTGAACACTTTAATTTAGGCACAGGCACCCTTTAAAGGTGACATGGAATGGATGAACAGGGGATTTGACCGTGTTCTCTGATGTTAACATAGGAAGTATGCCATTTCTGTCAAAAACATGCTCAGATGCCATTTTACACACCCATTTACAACCCTTTAATTAGGCTGGGGAATAAACTGGCCCATTTTAGTAGATATCTAGCACCCCCACGTGGTTATCTGGCACGAACATGAATAATTTAGTGAGCTTTACCCAGACTTACACCAATAGCCTTGTGGCCATGCACTGAACTCTCCTTATTCAGCAAAGCAAAGGTAAAAATGTTTTTCCAGTCCATGTCATCTTTAATTCAGGGATCCTTTCAATTCAGGCACAGTGAACAATGAAGACTTTTGAAGCGATACTCCACCATTTGGGGAAATACACTCATTTTCCACCTCCCCTCGAGTTTTACCTTTCCCCAGTTCTTCCCCAGAGTCTGACAGTAGCACTTTTATCTCCAGCTCATTGAATCAGATTAGACCGTTAGCATCTCTGCTATATGATAACGGTCTAATCTGATTAAATGAGCTGGAGCTAAAAGTGTTACTGTCAGACTCAGAGAACGGCTGGATGAACTGGGGAAAGGTAAAACTCAATTGTTTAACTCGAGGGGAGGTGGAAAATTATTTCCCCAAATGGTGGAATATCCCTTTAAGCCCTGCACGTGGAGTCATTCACTTGCTCCAGAAAAAAAGCAGGGTTCTGTGTGTGTGTGTGTGTGTGCGTGAGAGAACGAGAAAAAGAGTATGGTTCTGTGTGTGTGTTTTGGGTTTCATACCAGACTTTGAGTCCTTCACATGCTCCATCTGCTGGCGCGTGTGGACGTCGGAGTCATGGAAGTCACGCCGACGGCCTCCTCGCTCCCCGATCTTCACCTGCTGGAAGCCGGCCGAGATCTGGGCCACAGCTGGAGCGGATACAGAGAGGGCAGGAAAAGGAAACAAGAGACGAGAGACAGGAGCAACCAAGAATAAGAGTCAGGACAAAATGTCATAGGATATAGGTTTACATTTATTCATTTAGCAGACGCTTTTAACCAAAAACGCATATAAATAAATACAGGTAAATGTAAATGAATAAATATATATTCTGACAGTTCTGAGCCCAGGTTACAACAATTACCTTCAAGGGCAATGAACAGAAAAACAGACAGGAAGTGATGTTGAAGCATTTCTGTCCTTGCGTTCGCCACCATATGATGGCCAATGGTATATAACATACACTTTGGTCAATGTGTCCTGAGGTCTCCTATATATAACAGCGCTGCAATTAACTGGGTCTTTCCCAAGTATGACTAAGCATTATAGACATTATCTAGCAATGATCACCCATCTCATTCTGTTAGTGTTATATGTTAGAACACTAAATGCTGTACTAAGTAAAATCATGTATTCAGGCCAATAACCATAGTGTTGTGGAATTTTTGAGTGTCAAAAGGTGATATTGAACATCTAAAAGGTTTAAAATCTAAACATCTACTGACCACAGGTCTAAGATCTAAAGGACATTTACTGACCAAAGGTCTAAGATCTAAAGGACATCTACTGACCAAAGGTCTAAGATCTAAAGGACATCTAAAGGACATCTACTGACCAAAGGTCTAAGATCTAAAGGACATCTACTGACCAAAGACCTGCACAATTACTGACACCGGTTTCTGTAGTTCCAACTTGTACACAAATAAAAAAGACTCCAACACTCCGTGTTGCCCAAGCCTCTTAACCCATTCGCGCTGGATGCTGCACGACGCAACATTGACTCTCCCGCTGGATGCTGCGTAGCATGTTTCTAGGTGCTACAGAGGCTTAGATATTAAAGTTTGGTAGACGTTGACAATTTTTAGTATGTTTTCAGAAAACCCTCAAGAAATAAGGTTATTTAGTCTAGAATGCCATAGGATTCTATAGGCGTTTTTAGCAGGCATTTTAGGAGTAAATGGGTTAATTATAACGTGTTCCCAACTCATCAGCCCTATTTGTCCTGACTCCCAAGCCCTGACCCATCCATACCTTCCATAGTGGCTGGCGGAGGGGCTGTCTTCTGCCGGCCGCGGCCCACCAGCTCCCCTTCTGGCGGGGGCACCACATGGCGAGGGGGCTCGGGCGCAGCTGCTGCAGCTGCAGCCTGTTGCTGGAAGACAGATTTGACATGGAGTATTACCACAACGGCTAGTCTAACTTAATCCCATCCAGATGAAAGCAGACTCGAAAGGCATACAGTCGACCCGAACCAGATGAGTGCACAGACTACAGGGGTCCACTGTATTTTAATTAGTGGTCTACATACTCATCATAACTGGACAAATACATCCAGATTAATTACATTATCTCTGGTAAAAGTTAACTTTTTCATGCATTAATAAATCTAACGTACAGTAAATCATACAGGGTTCTGATTCATAATTCAAAGTCTATTTTGCATGTTAACACAAGAAACCATAGTTACCTGCACTTAATAATTGAAATAATCCTCAAGCCCTGATGGAACCTTGGTCAAGACAAATGTAACCATACTATTTCTATTAAAAAACATCATAACATGTTTTTTTGTTGTTGTTTTAATCATCTGCAATACTCTGAATGAGGTATGCCATCTAATTATTGTTCCACATATTTAAGTAAGTGGGAAAATTCGGAGTATGACTATTTATTCGGTCACATGTAGTGTCAAAACAGCAATTTAACCATTTGATCAACATTAACGTAGCATTAACGTTACAATCTTCAGATGCTCTTGGAAGTCAGCATAGCAGAGGTTTGAAATCTTACCGCCCCAGGGGCTATGGTGTCTTGCCCCCGTGCTCGGCCTCGAGATCTTGCTCTTGCTCTTCCGGTCATGATTAAAGGTTACTGTTGAGGAGAAAAAGTGAGCATACATTCAAATTTAAAATTAACGGGATTAATGTTCTGGCATGCCTACTGTAATGCCTCAACTGACCACGAGTGGAGAACACGTGTTCTGAAAGTTAGCGTCATCCCCATCGCACGTGGCCGCCATGCTACAAACCATCGACTTAGCCATATGAAAACAATTTGCATAAATAAATATATATGAATTTGTATTCCTTAGAATCGAAAAAGTAATGTTAATTCCACTGAAATGCGCAATTTGTGTTACATTGATCATTTGAATGAATTGCCATAAAGTTAGGGCATTAGCATTACAGTAACGTTAATGTTACAACTCCGCTTTCTAGCCAACTTTGCTGGCTTTCAAATTCCTTTCATGTTTGAATTCTGGGTTTGCTTGTTGGACAACCGAACCTTAACGTATGACTGGTTAATATTACCCTTATTTTACAACTAATATTGTCTGTTCAGTCAAAATTATTCAACAATACTGTAAGTGTGGGCAAGTCTTCAAGGCCGACGATAAATAAACTGTCAAGGCAGGATTATGATGAAGTTAACATTCCAAAGCCTAAAGAGCTGGCTAGATAGCTATCAGAGTTAGCCAAGTTGGCTACCTCACCATGCTAACGTTAAAGCTGAAAAACAGTGCAAGCTCAACATTTGTTTGACCTCAAAATAAAGTTCATAATTGATTATCAATGAAATACAACGTGTTATTGGTCTCTAATAGACACGTTATACATTTATACGCAATTCCAATTAATGCTAACACCATTGCCTATTCTGAGCGCGGCTTCATCCTCACTCACCTCAAACTCATCCGATGATGTATGATCTGAAACGTTAGTGAAAGGGCCTTTTGTCTTCACACTGATAAGTAGTACTCCGCGTAAAACTTGTCCTGTCGGATCACACAACACTTTTAGAATAAATATGAACATATGTATTTTTTATTGTTGATTATACATATTTTATCCAAAACACTAAGTATTTGGTAGGTGCCAATGACCGAACTGAGAAAAGTAGCGTCTGAGTGAGGCACTATTTCTTTTGGAAGGATATTGATATTGTGATTAGTTCACATAGTCAGCCCTTACATTACATTCAAGTAAACCTAATTAAATCACACAAACTAAAATCGCCATGCTATACAAATGCACTATCCCCATTTAGTTAACCATGTGAAGATAAATTCATTAAAAATATGCACATGGAACTAGAAAAGTAGTAGCTGGGGGGGGGGGGTGGTTGGAGGGGGGTGCGCAGCACTGGAGAGACCAGGCTAATGACAGACAAATTAAAAACAAGCACAAAAAGATCAACACTGTGTGAGATGCTGGAGCCACAAGGTGATCAAGAATTTCACTCTAAGAAATAACATGTCTTCGTTAGATTTTCTTTGGTGGTATAGCCCACGGTTCTCAACCCACTCACTCCTATATTCCTGCATAGGCTGTACACACCATTAAATCACCCTTAGATAAAGCAGCTCAGATAACCAGGAATTGATGCATTCAGTAGCATATGATGGAAGAGCGATAGACTATACTACCACATGGGAGGTACCAGAACGAAGAGAAGGAGAAGGAGAAAGATTTCATATATAATGTTTAGTGTGTGAATGTTAGGAACACAGAAATTGACAGTCCTGAAATACACTAACTAAGAAGCCACATGAGAACTTGGCACACTAACACAGGTAGACAGTTGAGATGTGCAGGACATGCATATAATGCTCCACTCACCTGAAAAACGTTCAAATTTGTCTCAAACATAAACAGGAGACTATATTGTCTATAACTATATGATCAAAAGGTATCATGTTCGCAAGCTTTTATCAGTGCCAACCGTTTAATTGTTAGTGTATCCAATGGTTTTGCATATCTTGTAGGTAGTTAGCGCACTAGTTTTTGACCTACATGTAAATTGGTTTATTCAGCACATTAAATAAAACTACATTTTAACAGCAATCATATCCTGTGAGATTAACAAACTAGAAGAAACACACATGTTGGCTGCAGGCCAAGGGCAGCAGGAGACACCAAGTGCCCAAGGCCTATGACACTTCTGCTCAGGTGAAGTCAATCAGTCCATTAGATCCCTTTGCCACCTAGTGCCAATCAGTTCCAATGCATTGCCATTGCAGGGTCGAAAAAGGCACAGGGGCACAGCTTCTAACTAAACAACCACAATTAGATTCAAATCCCTCACTCTGGCCTATAGACCTCTGAAGTTTGCCTACAAAAAAGCTACCATCTTTGCCCAAATAAGGAGATCCAGCTTGAGATTTTCTCTATGGGAAAATAACATGGGGATTTTGAATTATCGCACCTGTTAAACTCTCGCAGCCACGAAGAAATCGGAAATGCAGACGTTTTGCTCTACACAGTTTTGTCCTCTGCCTTCTAGTGGATACTGTGATCTTCGGTACGTGAAGACGTCACACTTTGATCTTTGCTACCTCAGAGCTAACTTACAATGCAACTTGCCATAGGTAACCTTCAATTAACACCTGCTCTTATGGGCAAAGATGCCAGCTTTGGTTCCTTTTTGTAGGTGAACTTCATGGGTTTCATCAGGGCCCTTTTGCCACAGGTGTATAAAATCAAGCACCCAGATTATGCTTGCAGACTGTTGCTTGATTCATACACCTGTGGCAAGGGACCTGATGAAATCCGTGAGAACACTACTGGATCTACACCTTCTTAATTCCATGATCCAGCTCTACATCCCCTCTCGTCCACTGTGGTCCTCTGATGGGCATCTGATATGTCGCCTTCCATCAACAATTTACAGTCAAGACTCTTTTCTTTGATTCCTCATTAAAGCTCTTTGCTCTAGGGATAGTTTTGGGATCTTTAAAAAGCACCGCCATACCGCCTATAGGCCAGGGTATAGGCAACCTGCGGCCCGAGGGTCACATGCGGCCCTTAAGCTCCTCTCTAGTGGCTCCCTGGCTTTCTCTAAAAATGGTTAAGTTATCAAATATTTCTAACAATTTCATATAGTTGTTAAGCTTCAAGCTGTTAACAGTTAGTGAAAATATTATACTACAATACAGCATATATGCATGGCGAGTACTATTCCTGAGGCTAATAAAGATAGAGATGTACTGATTTCTTTTAAATGGTTCCGATATCATTGCGGCCCAATACATTTTTTTAAATTATTTCTGGTAAAAAAATGGCCCTTTTAAGAGAAAAGGTTGCCGACCCCTGGCCTAGGCCTACACCAGTGATTCTCAGTGTGGGGCGGCCCCCACAGGAATAGAGACATGACAGGTGGGGGATGAAGAACAAGAGGAAATTAGTTTTTTGTGCCTAATGCCTTTCTTTTTTGACAAGGAAGATCATAGATTCAAAACAAAATAGCCACACACAAACATAGTCATAAACAGACCGACATATGAATTAAAACATCATAAGATCCTGAACCGACCGAATGTGGAGGAAATGTAACGTGGAACCAAAATGTGAATAATATTTTAGCGTAAAAATTTTGCCGGGGTGATTGGGTCAGGAGGGGCTTGAAAATTCCCCACCTCCAAAGTGGGGAATGACAGAAAAAGTTTGAGAACCACTGGCCTAGGCCTATCTGTTTACCTTACAACTAATTCATTCTTACAGAGTTGTGGTTTGTTTATGTTCATTGTTATTGTTCTGTTAGATGTTAGATTTAGTCTATTACTAATGTTTATATTTTTTATATTATATGACTTATTTTTAAACTGTTAATTTTCAAAGTTAATGCTTGTAATGTTTACGTCATTTACGTTTTGTCATTGTAAGTCGTTTTGGACAAAAGCGTTCAGAACCATAAACATAAACAAGATCTTCCCTATTTCTTGCAGTGGCAGATGTGACCTTCAACGAATTTGTAACTTTCTTATGAGAGTTCATATCCAGAGCCATAGAAAGAGAGAATTGTGACACTCTTTGATGTTGCCGCCACTCCAACAAAAGCAAGTTAACCTGTGCTGACTGTCTGTATCGCAGGAGGGTGGGATGTATTTCTGATGCTGGAGGGCGTAGTAACTCTAGTATTCGGACCAAGTGATCAGTTCAGTTCAGTTCAGTTCCAAAACTGTCTCCATGACCCGGAAACTGGCATGAAAAAGTGTGCCATCTTTTTCCTCGGTCTTTTATGGGAGTGTCGCCACTCTGTTTACTCTACTGTAGACATTCACTCAAAACACTGTCACCAGATATTGCAACTGCACACTGATGATTGCTCACACAAGCTGATTGGTTCAGACTGTTGGACTGCACACCACACCTGGTTTATGGATTTAGCTCTTGGTGTCGGGAAACTTCTGTTAAAGTACAAAAAAGCAAAGAGTATATTGCAGGATTGGTTAATTGACTATTACAGGTGAAATGTATACATACAGCTTATTTGGAGAACTATTCTAATAGAGCTCCAACTCAGTCCAACCAGGATCAAAGATATACATACTCTCTGCATGCATCTTTATTTATGCACAGAACTTTGTGCAGCGACATACAAGCGTTTGAAACTGAACACACCCAAAATAATCTGAAAGACATCTCCCTTGATACCCCCCGCTGGGCGGCGATGTCCCGTTTTATTACCATCGTTTGTTTTGATGAAAACAAGATCAGAAAAGTCTCATTTGTTGACATGCACATAAATAGCACACAACATGGAGCTGAAGCACAAATTTGCTGTTTCGACAGTCAGCGGTTCAAAGGCAAGCTCACACTGGATCAGAGTCTGCCTCTCAGATCATATAGGGCCCGACTTGTCTGATGTTCGTGGGCTGCCATTTTGGGTGGAAATATAATGAGAACAGATCCAATGCATCTCACCAAGTCGCTGTTATAGTTTTCACACATACATATCATTCATATGTTTGCATTTGTATAGTAAACATTATAACAATGTGGTGTTAGCATTGTGCTGATAGGGATGCATTTCAAAATAATGAGAATATGATAACAATATCTAACTCGAATAATGTGTGCAATATGTTTGGTGTTCATCATTTGTATTTGTTGTTTCCCATTGTCATTGACATTTATAATATCCCAATGGAATACATTTCATTTCAAGTACTACTACTCTATATGAAGGCCTTTACTCCAAACTACAAGTCATTACAGATATGTTGATATGTGATAAGTGGGACAGTCAATTTGCAGTCTCTTGTGTATCCTAGCAACAGTGCCTATACCTCAAAGTGGACGACTACAGACGTCCTCTCTGTCTTTGATGAATGATTGATGCCTCAAAACTGTTGAAGAAGTCAGCTGCAAAATCATTAGCTTACATCCACTATCTGACTCTGAACACAGCTGTATCTGTTTTCTTTCCGTAATTAATTAAACGAATCAGCAGTCTGTTCTTTTATTGACCCTCTTATCTTCTCTTTCTGACCCTTCCAAAGTCGTTCTATTCGAAATACCCCCCCCCCCTCTGAGCTACTGGAACTTCTGAGGGCATTTTGGGGGAGATCCACGAGAGTCTTTCATGTGAAGATCTGAGTATGCTTGATCATTCAGACCTGAGGTGGTTGCCTGAGAGGAATCACATAGAGGCCTATTTACTTGCCCCGAGAAAAGTACCCAGACTCCTTGGTGATAAATAAATAAAAAAGACAACACTTCCTCAGAACAATCTGGTGTTTGAAACTTTTAATAAAAAGAGATGGTCATTTTGATCAGAGGTGCTATTTACATCACAACATAAGTCAATCAAAACACTATTCAAAAATAATTCTTGTTTCTTTTTTTCTGACACAGGACTGAAGATTTTATAGACAATGGGACTTGAATCTTGTGTTTAGTTTTTGAATGAGAGATGACTCTGAATTAGTTGAAGGACTTAGTGATAACCAACTTGTTTTATTTTTTGAAGAATTTAGTGGAAAAGAATGTTCTGTTTTCCACAGTGTCCTGCAGTATGACGGTGAGCCTCTCGGTGGCGACATTTCTCCATTGTAGCCAACTATGGAAGTGTTGAACTTTGCCCTGATTACTCACCTGGATGCCTCCAGCGAAGGCCTTTTAAACAGAGGGTGAGAGAAAAAGACATTTGCTGTAGCCTAATTTATGTCCTCTTTCAAGTTTGTTATTCAAGTAATATAAATGATGTTCATTTTGAGAGGAAATTTATGGGAGCCACATGTTTCAGATCTTGATAACCCCCCTGGGGAGATGAACACTTTGCATCACTGAGAAGTACCTGAGATACCTCTCAATGATATAATCTGGGCACACAATACCAAGGAGCCTTTCACAGTTTCATCAAGAGTGTCTGCCTTTGGCTAATGTATCGATGTTACTCTCACCATATATATCATTTTCGAGAGCTGTGAAACTATGGAATTATTTTAAGGTCCCAAAACAACTTAGAAAACCTAGACTTTACCAAGTTTTAGCTGTCTGTTGGTATCAGGGATGTAGTGGTAAAATAAGAGGTGAGTAAACTATGAATTCTGATGTCGGTGAGGTGGACTGCGCCATGCGGTATCAGATTTTTTAAAAAGGCATTCAGAACATGTTTGATGATGGTGGAAGTATATTGTCCAATGTTTATAACAATACCAGTGCATATTAAATGGTTCCTGAGTGTTGGTGAGTGTACATATTGTGAATGTGGATAAAACAGTGTGATTTTTGAATGTTAAAAGTTGCAATTGGTGAATAAACTCTTTTGAGAGGTGGATAAACTCTATTTCTGAAATTTCAGAGGTGGATACACTGCGTTTATTTAGCCTCCACTACATCTCTGGTTGGTATCTATGGCACTTTAGCACTGTCTCAGATCAGAAAGAGTCAAGCAGAGTAGAAAAGCTGCTTTGGTTTCACACAACTAATGAGCTCCAATCTCTCTTCTCCCACTCATTCTATAGCTCGCATCAGCTTTGTTTTCACAAAGTCCAGTAACTTTTACACCTCTTTCATGCTAATATCATTATGGAATCATTTTGCCCATCAATGAGATCAATGTTAGCTAAATGTTATTGTAAAAACAAATCTGCTGATTCAAAGTAGCAGGAGAAGTTAAAAAGCTCAGTATTTTCCTTCAGACCAATGTCCAAAGTCCCCTCATAAACTCCAGCCATCATTTTCACACTAAAATTACTTTAAAGGCATACAAGATGATACCTAGAAAGAAGTCTACTGATAGCCTGAGAGAGACTGCTCAGCTTATTATTATTTTGAAAATTGACGTCTATTATATAACCACAATCAAACCAGTGTTTTTTGGGCGGTAGGAAGATTTTCACCAACACCAGTAAGAGGTGTTTACTTTAATAATAACTTACAATTATCCAACACAGTCATTTGAGATCCGTCGACATGTAGCCTTTGTTGTATAATGTCAAGTGCTTAGCCAGATCGTGTAATTAGTTGTTATCTTCCACTTCACTTAACCTCTAACCTCCTCCCCACTCTCCTCTCACACTTTCATTTCCTAACTTCTAACTGATAGCTCCAATGTGTGTGTGTGTGTGTGTGTGTGTGTGTGTGTGTGTGTGTGTGTGTGTGTGTGTGCGGAACAATGAAACAAAGATTCATATGGAGTAAAAATAGGGTCTTTAATATTGAGAGTCTGTGAAAAGATGTTCACATGTGTACTAAAGTTTTGCAGCTGTGCAAAAGGAGTTCTACATGTGCAAAGACATTTCGTACCTGTAGAAATAGTACTTGAAAGAAATGTAAATCAGTATAAATGTTTTGTACATATGTGGGAGGGAAATGCGGATCTGTAAAAATATTTTGTACACGTGTGGAAAAAATATGTATCTGCACAAATACTTTGTACAGTACGTGTGTGAATCTCATACGCGACGATACGCGATGCTTTCCTGTGCAACACTGAAAGTATGAGCTTGAAACTGATATACAATGCGTACGGACTTTTGTGGGAACGCTGATTGGTTGGCAGTAAGCAATGTGTTGATTGGCTCTTCAGAAAGGCAGTAAAACTAGTGTCAAAAGTCCGTAAGCATTGTATATCAGTTTCAAGCTCGTACTTTCAGTGTTGTGCAGGAAAGCTTAGCGTAGCGTCGCGTATAATCACACACATAAGTATTTGTGCAGGTACATATTTTTTCCACACGTGTACAAAATATTTTTACAGATCCGCTTTTCCCCCCCACATATGTACAAAACATTTCTACAAATACACATTTCTTTCACACAAGTACAAAATATTTCTACAGGTATGAAATGTCTTTACACATACAGAACTCCTTTTGCACAGCTGCAAAACTTTATTACGTGTGAACATCTTTACACAATCTCTCAATATTAAAGACCCTATTTTGACTCCATAGATTCATTCAAATTCTTAAATTCTTATAATCAATATGAAACAGATGCTGTGCGTTGTCATTGGCGATAGCCGTTTTTTTTCCACTCGCTGTGACCCATTTACACTGAAATAAACTCAACACACACAAAAAAACTGGTAGACAACAGCGAAGGGCTCCCCAGCATGGCGTGCATTCAGTAGCAGAAATAGAACAAGAGGGAGAGAAGAATAAAGGTGGTGTGTGTGTGTGTGTGTGTGTGTGTGTGTGTGTGTGGGGGGAGGGGGGAGATATGGATAAACGGGTTATGGAAATTAGGCATAGATTATTCTGCAGCCTGCTGAGAAGATCGGTCTTCTTCACACACCATCACTGAGGCTGGCAGAAGAGGGACAAGGGGAGTGTGTGTGTCTCTCTCTCTGTGTGTGTGTGTGTGTGTGTGTGTGTGTGTGTGTGTGTGTGTGTGTGTGTGTGTGTGTGTGCATGTGTTTCGTGTGTGTGTGTGTGTGTATGTGTGTGTGCGCATGTGTTTTGTGTGTGTGTGTGTGTGAGAGAGAGAGAGAGAAAGAGAGAAAGAGAGAGATTTTGTTTGATATGATGGCTGTGACAAAACAGCAAATGTTCAAATGAAATTGTAATGATCCAAAACGTATAAATTCTCCTTGCTGACTGGGTTTCAGTATGTTGACCTCTGTGTTGCCTAGACAACTGAGACAGAGCCGAATGGGAATAAGAATGAGAAAAAGCCTGTAAGCATGTGATTCACACGCAAACCATTTTTATTACAACATTGTGCTAACTTTTAACATACCATTTCATCACGTTGATTTATTCAAATGAGGACCATCAGACCTATTTCCTTTCATCCAGGGCAAATAGCATTTGATCAACACTGTGGAATACTGCTGCTGAACACACACAAACACGTCTCTCTTCCTTCAAAGCCGTTTAAATGCCTGTACAATCAAATGGCCTGTTGGCTTGAATGTTGACGGTTTCTCTCCAAAACAGAGGTACAGCATAACCGTAGAGCCCACGATAAACCAGAGGGATTTTTTGCTTTAATCTGCAAAAGCTCCCAATTACACCATTATCTTCACTTAGAACCGCGCAGGCCCAAGACAAAAAGGATTGTCTTTGAACTAACAAGTGGAAACAAATGGCAATTGAAGATAAAGATCCCTATGAGAGTCAAGGACTATGAGGACAAGGGGAAAGTGCCCGCTAGCTCCTCGGAATCATGGCGTATTATTATTCTGGAATGTTCAAATGCTGAATGGATCTGATAGGGTTGTTACTGAGTCATAATTAACTGTTCAAAGCTCCCAGAAGACTTGGCCTACATGCTTTTTTATTGGTTGTATTACAGACAGAATATCTTTGCTTTCTTCTGTTTGAAATGACATGAACTATGGGTGGACCAAACCTTCCATCAACTATGACTGATACTGTATGTGTGATATTAAGTAAATGTGTGT
>NW_027468848.1:13724028-13734028 GCF_046254945.1 Alosa pseudoharengus
TTCTGTTCTCACTATTAGGATTGCAGCAGTATCGTCCAAGATTAAGAGGATAGAACACGATCACACACACACACACACACACACACAAACACACACACACACACACACACACACACACTCATACACACACACACACACACACACACACACACACACACACACACACAACCTCAAATTGCATACTGTACCCATTATGAGATGATTGGCTAGCTATCAAACAATCAGCGTTCCAAAAGTGGGCTGGTATAGTGATGGGTGACATGCCTCATGAGACGACTTCCTATCGCCATGGTAATGGCTTGTAATGGCCCCTCTTTGGTATGGAGATAGCATGAACTCCATGTAGAATACAAAAGCTGCTTTCCTTGCGCTGTGAGCATCGGCAAGTGTGTTCTCACTTTCTTTCCTTCTGCCCTCCTTTTTCGAAGTCCTCTCATTCATCTACAGTACTCCCTCACTCTATCCTCCTTCAACTTCCTCTCTCTCTCTGCATATCATTCTATCTCTCTCTTTCTTTCTGTCTGTGAACCCCAACCCCCCCCCCCCCCACCCCATTCTCTGTGTGAGTCAGAAAATGAAAATGCAGTCAGAAACTGGTTCTAAGCCAAACAAAGCTAACCGACTCTCTCTCTCTCTCTCTCTGTCTGTATCTCTTTCTCTCTCTCTGTTGCTCACTCTTTCCCTCTCTCTTTCTCCACCCTTCTGCCTGGACCCCTCCTCTCTCCATCCCTCTCTCTCTCCCTTCTTCTTTCAGAGAGGCTTTGATGTTAGCAGGGGGGCTTGCACTCTCAGTGATGCTAGCGAATGATACTTTAAGCGATTCTTTTTTATCCGGCGAGCTTAATGAAAGATTAATGGGTTTGATATTTTCCCTTGTTTATGTTTTATTTAAAAACTAGGCCGTGGTTGTTGGAACCTGTTTAAAAAGCCCCTCTAATGATTTGGGGGATCAGTGAGAGGCTTGATCCCCCCCAACACACACACACACACACACACACACACACCAAGCCCCTCCTTTGTGCTTTAAAAGAGCATCATGAGCACTGATTGTGCTCCATTCTATGACCTTGAGTTTTAGGACACCGTTGCAGGAGACTTGCTGCACTGTCTTCAAATGTCCTGTTTTCACTGTAGTAAAGAGCCATTTGCTCATTCACCAAAAAAAAGAAGAAGAAGTCATTCAAAATCATTTACTTTTACTATTTTCAAAACCTTGACAAAACCTTGTCATTTCTCACAACTCTAGACACAAAACTCAATGACATAAAATGACATAACACAACCAATGACATAAAACTTAGATCATTTGTTCATTCAACAAAAATCACCTGTTCAATATGACACAACTTAACATCAAAGTACTACTATTTCAAAAGGCAATTCACACATTACATTTCAAATGAGTGTCTATTAATTTCCTTACAATGGTCTAACTATCAATTGATACAACTGCTCAAAATGATAAGTAACTGTTACATTACTCTTAATGCATAGTTGTATGGAAACAGACAAACAATCTTCCATGTTTACTGCAAATCATGTAAGTTTCAAGACACTGTAATGAGATTCATTATCACCAATTAGCGTGGAGCATGAACCAATTAGACTACAATATCCATGGATGTAGCCTAATATTTTACAATGCTTCATCAGACACTGTTTCTATGGTCCCAAATACTGTACCGTCTTTTCAGACTATTTACAGTATTGACAGTACTGCACTGTATAGATGCAGGCCCTTGTAATTGCTTGACCAATTCTGCCAACTCGTTACTGATTATTGAGTGCAATGAGTTGATTGGGATCTTTTATTTTCTATTTCATAGCTAATTATTTTTGATCAGTCGACTGCCGAGCACGAACGAACAGGAAGGACAGGGGAACAGATTGCAAAAGTAATTACAAAATTACTAATTACTAATTACAAAAGTAAATAGGAAATATATAGTTACTGTCTACATGAGCATGATGAGTACACGGTATCAACGAAGCTCAAAAGGTTTTACATCAGTGATGGGAATCTCGCGTAATGTTGTTGACGGAAGACGTGCTGCACACGTGAAGGAAACAGCTGATC
Source organism: Alosa pseudoharengus (assembly GCF_046254945.1). Classification (NCBI taxonomy): domain Eukaryota; kingdom Metazoa; phylum Chordata; class Actinopteri; order Clupeiformes; family Clupeidae; genus Alosa; species Alosa pseudoharengus. The sequence continues at coordinate 13,726,106 of NW_027468848.1, forward strand.
AGTTACGTGATTATTTACATTACTTGTGGACTGGACTTGGAAGTTTGCAAATCTTGAGAAGATGGCAGAATACGAAGAAGACACAGAGTTATACGAGGAATTTGAAATCATCGGATCTGCAAAATATAAATGACTATTACGCTATTCAAAATTTCCGGATACTAGTGACTGGCTTGGACACCATTCCCAATGCAATGGGTGCAACCATCCCCCACTCACCTCGGCGGACCCCGAGTCACGTTCGGCCAGGTTAGGTTACCTGGAAAGCGTTCGGTCCCCCACGCATGCATCTATTCCATTTATCAAAATACGCACTGAAACAACGCCCACCCCTTCCTCCCTCCCAAACTACATTTCTTTCTATTTCTGATGGTGGGCTAGGAAAAGTAACGTCAGCAATTGTAATTACTTTTGCAATCTGTTCCCCTGTCCTTCCTGTTCGTTCGTGCTCGGCAGTCGACTGATCGCGACTTCATTACAAGATGGCGGCCAGCGGAGAGATTCTCTGAAGGTACTGCTTGTATAAACAGTCTTTTTTAATAAACTTCCTGTGCACTTCCAAAGTTCTCAGTATCTCGTTTTAAATGTCAGGACCCTCAGAAGTCTACCAATGCAGTGTGGAGTTACTTGGAACATTTTAATGGTGTAAAAATAGCGATTTAGCTGCATAGGCTACGCTATGCCCTCACAGCTAGCTGAAAACCTTATGCAAGTTCGGCGAAAATCTAGGGGGTGACCGAAGGTGCCTATTGGACACATGTAAGTACTCGGCAACATCTTTCAGTGCAGCTAAGGTCACACCGGAATTCTCCTTTAAAGATGTGAATGCACAATGAAATGTTTTGAACATTAGACAGCCTATGTTACAAGTAATAACCGTTTTGAATTTTGTGTCTAGAGTTTTGAAAAATGACAAGGTTCTGAAAATAGTAGCAAAGTGATTGTAAAAAACTGTAATATCACAGAAAATGCAAGCATCAACTGTCACATGTGTGTGACATGTATATTTCAATGGCTTCTATAAAGAGAAACAGATTGCATTGGTTGATAAACAGATTTACTCTCAGAGATAGACACATACACCATTCCTTATTGGCATGTTAAATAATGCCTGCGAAGATAATTACTGGTTAATCTATGTGACACGATCATGACAGATTATAGCTATTGACCCTTGGACAATAATCATTTCCTTTCTTCAGTGGTGGAGTTTGCTGCAGAGCTGAGTAGATGTGATGGATGGCCCTGCAAGGTGGCAGTAAACAGAAAGTTTGCTCTGAGACAGAGAAGATGAGATAAAACAGAAGGGGAAAGGCAGGAAAGTTATACCTACAGTTCAGAGTGTGTACGTGTATACGTGTGTACGTGTGTCTGCGTGTGTGCGAGTGTGCGCTCATGCATGTGTGTGTGTGTGTGTGTGTGTGTTTGTCTGTGTGTGTGTGTGCAGTGGCGCAAAAAGTGGGTATGCGCTATATGCGGCGCATAGGGGCGCAGCACCATGGGGGCGCCAAAGCGATGGTAAAAAAAAAAAAATAATAATAATATATTTGGATATATTCTATATGTAGCTACTGTTGTACGTTTCTAAATCATTTCTGCATTTCCTCAATGTTAAATAACATTTTAGAGGACTAACAGGCTAGAGTAGACGCCCTATCTCATAAGATTCTATCATAGAATTTTGACATAGAAGAGGGAGTGGGGGCGCCGTGAGCGCTGAGTGAGCAGGTATGAGTAGTGAGTTTTCGTCTATGGAAAAAGATGGATAAAGCAAAAAAGCTGTCGGGGGCTAAACATAGAAAAAGAAAGGGAAAATGAGATGGCATGTCAAGGGATGCGACAGTAGTTAATTAAGTGGATGGTGAAAAGCAACAGGTAGGATTTAAAGTGTGACGTCTGTGCTTGGAGGCACACGTTTCATGTTCACGTTATTCATGTTACCAGACTAACTAGTGTTTGCTAAGCATATGCCGATTGGAATAGCTTATTCCATTCAGATAGCTAGTGGCTACCATATGCTCATACTGCACTTGAATGGCAAACTGAAAACAGAAATGTCACACTAGCAACAACTCATTACATGTTTCCATTTCTTAACAATGAAAACTCCTTGTAATAACTTAATATTGTGCTGTCAATGTGGCGCAAACAAAGGCTAGAGTTGGATCAGCCTTATCCTTTGTTAACAACAGCTGGCAAAAGGACATTTAGACTCTCTTAAAGTGACAATGCGACATAACAATACTTCAATTCAAATAGGCAGAATTTCTTAAAAAATAATAATATACATTATTGGCCTTTTCTTTTACTTTAGTTGTTTGTATTTTTTTTTTTTTTTTTTGGGGGGGGTGCCAATTTGTTGTTGCATACCCCTCAGAAAATGGGTAGCTGCACCCCTGTGTGTGTGTGTGTGCGTGCGTGTGTGCGTCTGTGCGTGTGTGTGTGTGTGTGTGTGGGGATACTGGGATATTTCAATTGTATTTGCTTGTTCTGTCTGAGTAAAGCACATTGAATGTCGATTATGTATGATAATGTGCTATACAAATAAATTTGACTTTGACTTTGTCTTTGAATAATTACCTCCTCTCTAAATCACCTGTGTCAGCTCTTGCTTGTTGTTCTGGCTGCATGTCAGAGGAGAACCACAGGAATGACACCAAGCCCACATTCCAGAACCAGCCCACGCACCCCCGACAGAACCGTGCCAGATGAGGCCCAGATCCGCTTCATCCTCAGCTGCTCCTTTGCACAACCCCAGCAGGAAACCTCCAGAACGTTCCGGAACAATTCTGCTTGCTGGCCGTGAGTGGCCCGGACAGCTGAGCCAACACGAGTCCAACTGGTGTGCTCAACGTGCTGTATGATGCCTCTCTCCACACACACACACACACACACACACACCGACACACACACACACACACACACGCACACACACACACACACACACACAAACACACAGACACACACACACACCCACACACACACACACACACACACACACACACACACACACACACACACACACACACACACACAGACATACACACACACACATACATACACCCACACCATGGCATCAACAATTCCAAAAGAAGCAAAGCCATAAAAATTCTACATCAACTAATTTGTTTACTAATTTTGATCTCACATGGTTGCCATAGCCATGTGCAGACATGCTTGAAGAGAGTTAATGCACGCTGTTGCCTTATGTAAGATGTTTGTGTAATGGCTTTTTATTGCCTCACCCTCCACCCAGAAAGTGTCTTGAAAGGATTTGATTGATCCCCCATTAAGTGACATGCAGCTATTAATATGTCATCACTCGAGAGAAAAATTAATAAAAGCAGTGGATGTTGATGAACAGAGCATATTTTGTGTATGCTTGTAGAGGGGTTTGTGTCTGTGTGTGTGTGTGTGTGTGTGTGTGTGTGTGTCTGTGTGTGTGGAGGAGGGTACTGAGGCTTTGCAAGTTGGGAAACATTAATCAAAAGGAAATATGTGAAATATGGAGACGGGTCACCCTCACTGCCGCAAGAGAAAGCAGCTGCCATCACTGTTTCCTTAAGACATATACTGTACACACACACACGCACGCACGCACGCACGCACGCGCACACACACGCACACGCACACGCACACGCACACGCACACACGCACACACACACACATTATCACTGTATCTTACAGACATGCATAAGCATATCTGTATAACAACACACACACTCACACACACACATACACACACATTCCTGCTTGTTAGAAGAGGGGTGCTGTTGTGCTGATTCTCTGAGCATTTCTCAGGTGAGTCGGCATGTCTGTGCTTCACCCCACCTGAACCCAGGGAATTACAGAACACATATATAAATCACAGAGAGAGAGAGAGGAGGAGAGAGGGAGGCCTTGCCCTCAGGGAAGAGAAGAGAAGGGAGGGGTGTGTGTGTGTGTGTGTGTGTGTGTTTGAGAGAGAGAGAGAGAGAGAGAGAGGGAGAGATTGAACCTGTTAAACCGGTGAGGACATAGCATCGTCTCAAGTGTGAAAGTGTGAGTGTGTATGTGTGTGTGTGTTTGTGTGTGTGTGTGTGTGTGTGCATGTTAGCATGTGTATACAGGATGGAAGTTATTATTTCAGCTTTACAGTAATTAACTCCAAGAGTGTTTCGATATGAGGAAACACTCTCACCTTTTTGCTCAAAACATATCACATGTGTGTGTGTGTGTGTGTGTGTGTGGGCGTGTTTGTGTGTGTGTGTGTCTGTCTGTGTGTGTGTTTGTGTTTGTAATTGGGAGAGAGAGTGAGAGAGGGCTAGGGACAGACATAAAGTGCATGTGTGTGTGTATGTGTTTGTCAACGCGCGTATGCATGTGTGTATGTGTGTGTGTGTGTGTGTGTGTGTGTGTGTGTGTGTGTGTGTGTGTGTGTGTGTGTGTATGAAGTGAGAAACAGCACATGTGAGAGTGAGTTTGAGAGAGTGGGGAGGGTTGTGGGAGTTTTCCTATGGGAATAGATAAGATGCATTTTTGGAGGTTTGGAAACGTGCCACACACAATTCCATTTTCTGGTGAAATGACTTCCATCCTGAGTGCAACCCCCTACCAGAGTAATTTAAACCGCCTGTACGCGCTCTGATGCAAATCGCTCTGAGAAGCTTTGATGGCGTTACAGCATCTCTGAGTCACTCCGAGACCTCACAGGTCAATGAATTCAGTCTGAGTGTGCCACAGCAGACATCTCTAACTGCTGGTGCTATACCCTATCTGTATAATGCAGACACATGTTTGTGTGAACTAGTTAACTAGTGAGGGCCAAAATATGCACACTAGTTAACTAGTGGGAGACAAAATGCTCACTAGTTAACTAGTGAACACATTTTTGGCTTCACTAGTTAACTAGTGAACCAGTAAGGGGTCAGGTACTGGATGTAAGTTCCCCATTAATTTCCCCATTTGATGTCTGGAAAAATCTGTATAAAGTGTTTTAGGCCTGGCCTTAGGCTGACCAGCTATGGTGTGAATCGTGATCGTGCAACATTTAATTTTGTGCAAAACAAAAACTAATAGAAAAACAACAAAAATACATGATATTATACATATGTATACAATATGTATTCATTTAATTTCCAATCGAAGGAACTACTAATTCCATGATCAGCTATTGCTAATGATAGTTTAACACACTTATTTTCGACTGTAAGACAAGATGAGTTACTCCACAGTTTACATTAAGCCATTTCCACTTCAAGGTAAGCAAAACAGTTTCCACTGGATGGCCACACATAGACCTGTGAGGTTCTATATGAGTATATATAATCGCTTGATCATGCCATAGCTGATTTTAACCTTAGACTGTATAAAATAGGTTTTAAGTCTACATTGGATGGTTACATTTTTTTATGATTTATAATTCAGTTCTCAAAGGAGAATGTGAATTAGATTGTTACTTCCGAAACCTGAGTGGGCGGTGACTGTTAAGGTCTTGGTATGGATGGCTCCCTGCAAAGTTCCCTTGTTATACACATAGCATAACACTGTTTGAGTATGTACAGGCTATATTTTGCTGCCATTTTGGCAAATCAAAAAGAAAAGCCAAATGAATTTACACAAATACTGACAAATTGCCAAGTTATCTCATTTAATATCTTTGTGTGTACTTCTGCTAAAAAGTTTAAGCACCTGTCAACGGCAAAAAGCCCGTAAATTCAGAGCATCCGATGAGATGTCATCTCCATAATATATAGTAGAATTTGATAAAAATAATATGAAATCCATTTAAAAAATAGTATTTATGACATAAATGATGAAGGAAAGCAAGATTTGATCAGTTATATGTATCAAATGAGAAATGGAAAAGTTCACCAATTTGATTATTTTTATACCTTAATAGGGCAACGTATCCCAGGAGATACAACTCATAAAATCCAAAATATTCAAAATATTTCAAAAATGAGTGTGGAAATGTTTTCCTTAGGTGCAAATGAGACAGAATGTAACATAAAATGATTTTTTACTACTATTTTTTTACTCTTGCCTGTTTAAGGGTTAACTAGTTGATGCATCCTTTGTCCAAACTAGTTAACTAGTGAGGTCATTAATGTATACTAGTAAACTAGTTCAAGACAAGATTCACACTAGTCAACTAGTGGCACAGAATTCAAATTAGGAGGCGGAGAATTCTGGAAATTAAGGCTTTATATTGGCTCCATATGTCCAAATAGAACATGACAACCAATCACAGCGCAGAATTTCACAAAATCCCACCCACAACATTTGCATGTGGCACACAAGTTAACATGCTGGCCAAAGGAACTTTAGCTAGTAAACTAGTGGCTTCAGTGTGACACTTACATGTAAACTAGTGAAGGCAGAACTGCTCACTAGTTAACTAGTGAAGACACAAATGCCCACTAGTTAACTAGTGAGGTCTAAAAAGTGTCACTAGTTTACTAGTGTGCACCAAAACACCCAGTAGTGAACTAGTGATGGCAATTTCCATTTCACTAGTTAACTAGTGAGGTGCAAAAAGTGTCACTAGTTTACTAGTGTGCCCCAAAACGCCCACTAGTTAACTAGTGAAGGCCATTTCAGCCCCACTAGTTAACTAGTGAGATGCCAAAATGGTCACTTGTTAACATGTAAAGGCCAAAATACCCCCTAGTTTACTAGTGAGGGTGTTGTGGGCCTTACTAGTTAACTAGTGGCATGCATATTTTGTTCACTAGTTAACTAGTTACACCTAAAAACACAAACAAGCTGGCCATTTTTGTCCACTAGTTAACTAGTGGAACAATTGAAGTCTCACTAGTTTGAATGTGTGGCAGTGAAGCAGCTCACTAGTTAACTAGTGCCTGAAACGGTCATTATGCAAATTCTAATGAGAGGGTGGGTAGAAGACTCCTATTGAGTAGCCTATCATGTAAGAATCCCACCCAGTCTAAATGTAAATTTACTGTTCATAGCCTCGCGATCAGGTCCTGATGGGTGCCCCTAGTGGCTAAAGTGACACACTGCTCTGCAACGGTACTTCAGTAAAGATATAGTAAAAGTATCTCATATTCTGTGGAAATGTTTTTTAATAATAACAGGGAAACCCCATGCTTTACCAAGTGAGCTCTTAGTGATCCACACAGGGATCGACGTTAATATTATTCTTTGTTTATTGCTAGGCAACCACAGACATAAATGCATCCATTTCAGTCGTGCTTTTCTGTTTAATAACTCAAATGTTGTGGGTGGGATTTTGTGAAATTCTGCGCTGTGATTGGTTGTCATGTTCTATTTGGACATAGGGAGCCAATAGAAAGCCTCAATTTCCAGAGTTCTCCGCCTGACTAATTTGAATTCTGCGCCACTAGCTGACTAGTGTGAATTTCAACGTTCTCTTTCTGCGCCCACAGGAGACTCGCTATTTGTACATGGAGTTTGCTGTGCTGTGCAGACAGGAACATAGAAAAGGAGTGAAGAAGAAGAGGCACAGGGGGAGGAGGAAGCAGTGGGGTGAGAAAAAGAGAAACCGTAACAACAGCAGAGAGAGAGAGAGGGAGGAAGAGACAACAAGAAAGAGAGAGAGAGGAGAGAGTGAAGAAGGAGAAGAAAGGCCAGAAAAAGGAAGTGCCCAAAGACTGTGACAAAGTGCTGCCTGCCTGGTTTTCTCTCCATGACAACCCCAGAAACCATGTGTGTGTGTGTGTGTGTGTGTATGTGTGTGTGTGTGTGTGTGTGTGTGCGTGCGTGTGTGTGTGTGTGTGTGTGTGTGTGTGTGTGTGTGTGTGTGTGTGTGTGTGTGTGTGCGTGTGTATGTGTGTGTGTGTGTCCGGCTCCAACCACACTGCTTTCTCTGGGTGCACAAAAGGCGATCGGCTGGGCTGTCTTAACCCCTCTGGACTTCTGTTGTTCATGGGTCAAATCTCTGAATATCAATGAACTGAC
>NW_027468848.1:13739028-13741528 GCF_046254945.1 Alosa pseudoharengus
AAGAAGTGGTTTGTCGTTGCCTATGAGACCACGGTGAGGTTAGTTTCACTTTTCTACCAGTCTGCTAGTCACACAGGGGTTTTAGTAAAGCGAGGTTTAGTGGAATCCTGGTGTTGCATGCAGTCTCGCATGCAAGCAGATTCCTTCAGATGCACTACGCGTATTCGGCTTCATGCAACGCTGCTCAGATCGGGCTGGACGTGACGCATGCAGGACGCAACACAAAGTATGTTTAGATTGTGCAAAAGTCCAGCGTACATTATGTTCAGCCAGATCTGCGCAGCGGGGCATGAACTCAAATGAGCCTACTGACAACAAACCTGTTTGATGTTGCGCTCCTTGCTCTTCAATGACAGGTGTCACTCTGATTTGTTTAATGGATGTTATGCCCAAAACACACCCATAACTGATTAAGAGACATAAAAACAACCCTTTTGAACAACCCTTTTGAACCTTATTTTGGTCGTTACGCCGCTAAGATAGCGCCTTTGAAATGGCCACACCCTAAATGTATTTAAACCATCTGCTACAGACCGCGCGTTCCGTTAATTTATACAGTGAAAAAAACAAAGAAATAATTATATTGTTCTAGTAAGAGAGGTTTGGTGGCAGTTGAGTAGAAAAGTAGAAAAGAGAGTTAATCTAACAGCACCCACACAAACACACACACACACACACACACCACTGAGGGAGAGAGAGATTGTCTTAAAAATGAAACTGTTCCATTAAAACATAAACATTGCAGAAGATAGTTGACGTGATATTAATCAGCTGTTGCAAGCCATCACAAAAGACGTCAAATCACTGTTGCAAGGTACAACTACATTTTTATGTCAAGGACGTGTTGTGACTCAGTCAGTCAAGATGGGCAGAGTTTGGTCAGAGGAGAGACACAAGACAACTTAATAGTTTTGATTGAAGACCTCCAGTCACACTAGTGTATAAAGTTACAAAAAAAATATATTTGGACTGATTGAAGGCTAGCCAGCTAGTTTGTTAACTTTGTCGCCTGCTAGCTAGCTAGCTAGCTACAATTGATGTAACAAAGATGTTATAATGGAAGTGTTAGCGTTGTTGCAAGTTGTCTCACTGCTTTGAATTCCACTTGCACCTCATCTCGTTGCAAATCTTCAGTGTAAATTGGCCATTAGGCTACACTGTTCCACTCTCTTGAGAGTTCTAAAGTTCTAGAACTGAATCTGGCTAGTAGCTGCTGTGTTGGGAGCACCTTCCTGATTGCCATCTGTAGAAAAAACTCTAGACCTCTCCCACCCTGTTCTGCTGGCAGGTTCTGTCTACATGCGGGGCGTCAGCTGTAACTTCCTGGTCCTGGTGGATTGGGCCTGATGGCAGATAGCAGCTTCCTTGTTTAGGGTTGGCAGGGCCTGGATGCTGCTATACTGGGGTGTTTAGCTGAAAATAACCACAAATGGACTTCCTGCTTCTCCTGATTGTTGAGGAAGGTGGGGCAGATGGGTGTGATGTATGTGAGGGACTCTGGAAGTGGTCCGTTGGCCAAATACATCAAACTGAACACAAAACAATAGAATGTGATTCAAGGCAAAAACAACACAATTTAGCACAGGACAAAACAAGTCAATGCAAGAGCATTTGGAACCGCTGACTCATCGCAAAGCAAAGTTCAGTATTACACACAGTAAGTGCGGTTGAACATGTACAGAACACAATAGCAAAACACACTCCTGATCATAAAAAAACCCAAGGCTGTCAAGGCTGAGTTCATCTTAGGTTCATGATCTTATGTATGGAGTGTCTAAATGCAAGTTATAGGATCTATGACTGCATAGGGCTTTTTATTTAGAAAGATGTGATTTCAAAATCTAGTATTATTTGACAACTGTGTTGTTGTTGGGACCAGTGCATTTTTTTAATATAAGGTTTTTTTCTCTCCATTGTAATGTTTGTTGTTTCTTAGCTGTGTTTGTGGATGTGCTTGTGTGATATGCACAAAACTTAAGGAAACAATCAGTCATCTCTCTCTTCCTCTCTCTCTCTCTCTCTCTCTCTCTCTCTCTCTCTCTCTCTCGTCTACTCTAAGCTGCTCTGCATTGTGGGTGTTTGCTCCGTGCTTGTCTGAGGTGTGTTTATACCCGGTCACATTTCCTCTTGTGCACAGGTCTGTTCCCCTCGCGCCTCAGCACCCAACATCAAAGCCAACTCTCTTTTTCTCCTCTCCGCTCTGCTCCTCATCACCCTGACAGAGTTGAAAAACAGGTGCGTATAAATCAACATTCGCCCTCCGTCTACCCCCCCCCCCCCCGCCACCTCCACCCCCGGCCGCCCTTCTTCTCTCGTTCTCGTTCTCGCACCTCTCTTCTTATTTTAGAGCTGTCAGGCGTGCACCTCTTGGTCTGCCGCCTCCTTGTCACGTCGCACGTCAACAGCTCGTCTCTATCAAGACACGCGGCGCTGTCTCTCTCTCTTGTCTCCGCTTTCACGTTTGGACATCTCAAGTCAAATAGGGGCATCAGACTTGGCA
>NW_027468848.1:13751528-13756528 GCF_046254945.1 Alosa pseudoharengus
CAACAATGCAACCCTTTGTTCTTCGATTCCACAATGGCCTGCCATCTTTGAACTGCCTGTGTGTGTCATTTCAATTGGGGAATTTCAACACTAATAAAGATTACTTTCAGCAATCGCACCACACAATGTGATCAACCAAACCTTTGATATGTGCTTTCTTTTGCGTTCCTCATCTCTTATCTTTCTGCTTTTCTTCACATGTAAAGCAAAAGGGAAATGCATTCAAAAACAAACAACTCAAGCTGGGTTTCTTAACGTTTAAAACTAGAAAGCTTTTATTTATTCTTATAAAATATCAACTTTTTAGAAATATATACAATGTGTTGTGCTAAAAAGAGACAGAAACAGGGGTAGGTGAGGGTCAAAAGAGCGAAAGGATTCACTGTACAAAAAAACTCATCCAAAACTAAACGAAACATCCAACATGGCCCCTCTCGTCTCTTTTGTTTTGTCAAATCTAGTGCTTGTTTGATTTTGTTTACAGTCTGCGCACACTTTGGCCACAGGCAGTAGGTGTCCATGCGCAAACGAAGGACCCCTGTGATCTTAGTCCCACGGCCCCATTTCCTGCTGAAGTAGGAGAGGTGTCCTCACCTGTGTCCGCACAGGGCTCTCCGGTGCAGAGAAGATACAATCTTAATGACTCCTCAGTCCATATCATCTGAAGTCCATCATATGTAAAATCTGTGTGCAGTGCTAAACAGTCCCAGACTGGTTCACGTTTGTCCTCTTTTGATTACAGAGTCTTCCTTTCTCTGTACGACTCCTGAAATCCATCAGTTCTGTGACTGGATTAAGGTGACTGGGGCAAGCAGTGAGACTGCTTAAACAGCCTTCTAGGCATCACAGAGAAACATAAAAGTCAGTTTCCCAGTCAGTCTTTTTGTCTGCTGTTGAGTGGTCATAGGAATAAAAAAATTAAAAAAAACACAATAAATATGAAACAATATGAGGGTCCCAAGGTTGCTCGGGAAACATTAGAGGCAAGAGCTTGCAGAGTGTGTGTGTGTGTGTGTGTGTGTGTGTGTGTGTGGGTCAGACGCAGGTGGCCGTGGGTCCCGCCCCGGGCGCCTCGTACTTTCCGGCGTGGGGGCCCTTGAGTCCAGCGGAGGGCTGCGGGGGCTTGAGGTAGCGTCCGCCGGCGCCGGTGAAGACGCAGGCGGCCTTGCGGCGCGTGCGCTTGCGCAGCTTGCGGCTGAACAGGCCCTGCCAGGACTGCAGCGTCTTGGACGTCCACACCCACATGCCGCTGGTGATGCCCACGGCCAGCTGCATGAACACCTTGACCATGAAGATCTCCACGGCCGGTATGGAGCTCCGCAGCAGGCACTCGCCGCCCTCTTCGCCCGCCACGCCACCTCCGCCACCCTCCAGCTGCGACGTCGCCGCCGACAACGAGGAGGACGACGACGACGACCCTCCGCTTCCGCTGCCGTCTAAGCACCTCTGGTCCATGGCCAGCGTCCTCCAGTGGCCCATGTTGAGGCGCTCGTAGAAGTAGCAGGCGATGACGCAGGTGGCGGGCACGGTGTAGAGCACGGAGAAGACGCCGATGCGCACCATGAGCCGCTCCAGCTTGTGCGTGTTCTCGCCGCCCGTGCGCATGACGCGGCGGATGTGGAAGAGCGCCACGAAGCCCGAGAGCAGGAAGCAGGTGCCCGCCGCCAGGTAGCACGCCAGCGGCGCCAGCACGAACGCCGTCAGCGCCTCGGCGTCCAGGCTGCCCACGTAGCACAGGCCGGTCAGCTCGTCGCCCGCCACCTTCCGCATGGTGAGGATGAGGATGGTCTTGAGCGCGGGCACGGCCCAGGCCGCCAGGTGGAAGTAGGAGCTGTGCGCCTCGATGGCCTCGTGGCCCCACTTCTTGCCGGCCGCCAGGAACCAGGTGAGCGTGAGGATGACCCACCAGATGGAGCTGGCCATGCCGAAGTAGTAGAGCACGAGGAAGACCACGGTGCAGCCGGTGCTCTCCAGGCCCTCCTGGATGATGTAGGGGACGCCGGCGTCGCTGTCGCAGGCCACGCTGTCCGAGCCCACGGACAGGCGCACCAGGTAGCCCAGCGAGTAGACGCAGTAGGACATGGAGAGGAAGATGATGGGCCGCTCGGGGTAGCGGAAGCGCTGCGGGTCCACGAGGAAGGTGAGCACGGTGAAGGCCGAGGAGGCGAAGCAGAGCACCGACCAGGCGGCCATCCAGCCGGCGGCGAAGCGCTTGTCCGTGCGGCTCCAGTAGACGTCCACGCGCGGCGAGCAGCGGGGGGCGCACGCGCCGCTCTTCTGCACGTAGTGGAACTTGCGCGGGTCGCCGGCGCCGCACACCGCCGCTGCCGACTCGCGGCCCCCGTCCGCGCCGTCTTTAACCCCGTCTTTGCGTCCGCTCCCCGACACTCCTCCACCACCGCCGCCGCCGCCGCCACCACCGACGCTGCCCGCCGCACCTCCTCCTGCTCCTACACCTACAGTGCTACTGGTCCTCTTGGGCTGGAAGTCAGAGAGCTCGTCTGAGCCGTTGTTGGGGGCCTCCATGCACAGGTGGTTGGGGTCGTTTTTGGTGGGCAGCCGGGAGCAGTCCAGCGAGTCCGGCCAGTGGAAGTTGAACTTCTCCATGATGGGTGAGCACTTTTGCTGCGCCTGCTCGCACATCACGCGGCACGACGGAATGGGCATGGACACCTTCTCGGAGCACATGGGCGCGTAGAGAGAGCACAGAAAGAAGCGCAGGTGGCTATGGCAGCCCACCTGGATAAGCGGAGCAAACTCGTGCAGTTTGATGGCCGCCTCGTTTTGGTCCTCGTGCCCCATCAGGTTGGGCATGACCGTCAAGTTGTAGCCGATGTCCTTGCACATGGGGATGACTATCTTCTGGCAGCGACCCTCCCCCGGCTGCTCCGGGTCCAGCGAGCTGATGACGGAACTGAACGCAGCCCCGCACGCCAGCAACAGGCAAAGGAAAGTCAGCTTACCGGACGAAAGCGTCATCGTTTCTCCGTAAACACACTTAACTCATGAAAATAGCCCAGTTTGCCGTAAACTTGGACGTCTAATGTTCAGAATTTCCTCAGATATAACGAGGTACAATCCCTGTTTTATGTTCCACACGAGTTGTTGTTGCACCCCGAAAGACAATGTCATGTATCGCTAATATTAGTGAACTTGAGTGTCCCGAAGCAGAATCACGACAACTTCAGTTTAAGTACAGTCCAAAATATTGCCATTGTGTTACCAAAATGAAAGCCAGAGTATTCCAAAGAAAAAGGCAAGTAAAGTCCCGGGATTTTCATATTATTTTAGACATAACGTGCACTCCATGCTCGCGGATCCTGAAAATCCTCTCACGTAAATTATTGATCAGCATAATTAAATGTCCGTAAAAATAAGTGTGTTGTAATCCCACAAAAAAACTTAAAGATGAATAACGGTTACAGATTCCTCCTTTCTATAGCCTACAGACATCCGCGAAGAGTTGATTTCCCCGGCGCAAGGCACTTCTTGGCTTCAGATCTCGGCTATAGCGCGCTGTTACCACGCTCTAGTCCTCCGGCACAAGACGAAGTAAACTATATCCCCACACAACTGCATTGCTGTAAACCGAGTCGCGATGGCGTGTAGTCGTCTCCCAGCGTGCTATGAACAATTTGCTATGACGAATTTATAACTTTTGAGGAAACAGAGACATTGCAAAAACTACAGCGAGTGGCTCTGCGAAAGGAACTTTCGAGTTGTTAGCTCCTGCGAAAAACTGCGCTGTGCAGCCGCTGTCGTCCTGAACTAACCTGCCAAAAGATCCGCCTTCAAAGACAGCTACTTTGCATAAGAAAGATTGAACTGACACGGTGATTATTTCCAAATCGTGCGGAACAGCCTGCAGACCTCCAAAATCCCAAACAACTATTTACTCCTAGATCACAAGGAAAACACACTCAGGCCATTTGTTCATTTTCCGTTGATAACTTTCTCTCGGCCGGGAGAAGTGTCAGGTTTTGACGCATTTGCGACCCAGGTAGAGAGGAGGCAAACGTTGCCTCCGACAGCCAAAAGGATCCTAAGAGCTCCCATCGAGTCTTGCCCCTTTCTTCAACACAACTGCCGATTTTCACGGTTCGGGCATTGTGTGAGTGGAGTGAGAGGAAGGGGAGTTTTTATTCCCCAAATACCCCTCTTTCTCCATTGTAGAGCCATGGACCCAGCCCGCTGCACCCTTAGTATATTCTCTTGCCATCGGGCGACACAACGCGACCGCACATTCATGTGAATTCATACGAGTGTTTCAGCTCAACAAATAGAAGTTGTTTACTTTTCGACTCGGCTAATCGATTACTTTGGGAGTTTAGGGAGTCAACTTTTGGAGTTAAACACAAACAAATAAAAAAGACGTTGTTGTCAAACAGGCGTATGTTACATTTTGCATTCAGAAAACTATGTGATCAAGCGCCATTAAAAAGTAAAGTGAATATGAAACCAACAGAAATACGTCTAAAGCAGAAAAAAACACAGCCATAACTTCTATCTACAATTTTTAATTTGTGCACATCTAAGCACACATCTAATTGTCAGCGATGTCCCCTCATTTACAGATCTGGCTGGGTGCATAAGCCTGTAAGCCTCTAACCCTAGAACAAGCCAGCAGTTGTATTTATTCTCCCTTAATATCACATAATTGCATAATTTGCTATGATTTATGCCGATTTAAAAAGTTGGCAACCTTCTCTTCTTTGCCTACGCACAATTTTGCATGTCAACACAGAGGATGGATTGTGCCATAAATTTAACAAGGCTGAATATTAAACGGAGTAGTGGCCTCATCCCAAAGGCTTTATACATAATGGTACAGAAATATTTTAGGTAGTGGGTGGGTGGGTGGGGTTATGGGATGGGGGTGGGCTTGGTTCAGTAGCAGTCATTCCGACATGAAAGGGATTCCTAACCTATACCTCCCAGCCACCCCCCCCCCACCCCCCACCACCACCACCCAATTGACTTTCCATCGTAAATTCACGCCT
>NW_027468848.1:13766528-13769028 GCF_046254945.1 Alosa pseudoharengus
CCTCTGTGTGCGACATCAGAAACGTACAGCCGACAGTGGGTCAATTTGGGTGGGGTTCGTCTTTTGCGTTTGTGTTTCCGATGAATCTGGCCGATGATATCTATGTGAATGGCGCGCTGATGGATTGAAGACCATGAGGCGTTGCGTAACCCTGAGATTTTATAGTGGCAGTGGGAGGAGAGGGTGGGTTCCATGGGTGTGTTCCATGGGTGTAGAACGTTTCAGTACGGAACACATGAGAGAGAGACCAAGAACACATGAACTTGTGTACTTGTGCACACCCATTCACACCCTGAAATCCCTGAGCTGCTATGACATGCTCTCTCTCTCTTTTCTCTCTTTCTCTCTCTCTCTCTTTCATATTCTCTACACCCTCCTCTTGTCCTCTGTGCACATTTACTTGCACGTGTGTGCATGCCTCTCTCTCTCTCTCACTGTATGCATGTGTGTGTGTGTGTGTGTGTGTGCGTGCATGTGCATGTGTGTGTGCATGTGTGTGTGTGTGTGTGTGTGTGTGTGTGTGTGTGTGTGTGTGTGTGTGTGTGCGTGAGTGTGTGTGTGTGTGTGTAGTAGTAATAGTAGTGTTGAGCTCTGTTTCCACGGGGTGTCTGATCCCAGCCCCTGTGGAAGCTTTGAAGCTTGACTGTTAGCCTGGCAGTTTGCTGTGACATCATCCCACTTGAAAGTGGTCATCTCTCAGCAGTTCTGTGTGGATGGTTTGGGGCACCCTTTTACAGCCCCCCCCCCCCCCCCCCACACACACACACCCTCTCTATCTCTCTTCTCTCACCTGCACTCTGCACTCTGACATCTCACCTACTGCCTCTTCACCGGGTCTTCCTCTTGCTCTTGCTCAAGGTGCCCCCCCACCCCCCCCACTCTCCCCCACTCTCACCTCAGTGCCTGCTCTGGGGGGTTCAGGCTGTGGCCTCTGTACACTGACATGAAACTATTTCACTTGATTTTGGGACTATATAGATTTTAAAGATATATAGATATAAATATATGTGAATTAATTTTAATGAATCAAATGGAACTCAACTGAACTGAATTGTATTGTATTGTATGGTATTGTATTGTATTGTATTGTATTGTATTGTATTGTATTGTATTGTATTGTATTGTATTGTATTGTATTGTATTGAATTGAATTAAATTAAATTTATTTGATTTAATTTGATTTCAAATGAGTGTCTCCAGCTCAGCTAACGTGTGTCTTACTGATGTCTTGACTTTAAAACCAATGTTTCAAAACTCAAACAGTGAAAAAATTAACATAAATACAAAAAAAAAAACAAATGTAAAATACCAATCGACTATTTGGGATAAATGCAGAGACCAAATTTCCCTCACGGGATTAAAAGAGTATATATACTTATATTTATACTTATACTAAAGGTATAGCTGCAAGTTATCAGAGGCTCTGTCAGACATCGTTTCACGCACCGGGTCAAACCCTCAGTTTGGCCTTGAACTATGATTTTCTGTGAAAAAGGAGAGCTTCAGTTTTGTCTATAAAATGTTCAAAGCTATAGGTGAGGTATGTAAGGTCAAATACTTGGGCAGAGATGAGAATGAATGGCAGCAATTTTTCATGATGTCTATGGCTTCAAACAGGCCAAACATATATGTGCAGGTACATTCATGTACACACACACACACACACACACACCATAAAAGTGCAGTTATTAAGCGCCTATAACCTTGTATGTTTTCATGAGCACCTTGGGCCTCATTTATAAAGCGTTCTTACGCACAGATTTGATCTTAGACGGTGCGTACGCTCAAATCCATGCCAATGCTCAGATTTATAAAAAACGTCTTTGACGTGGAAAAGTGCTTATCTCCACGTCAGGTTCAAACTTGACGTACGACCATTTCCTTGTGGTAATGCCGGGGTACTGCAAGTAATCTGAGGTCTAAGTGCGATGCATTTTCAAAAATCCAAGACCAACGATCTCATGTCTTTCTTTGCCATATGCATGATCAATATCAGAAGATTTTTAAAGACGTTTTTGGACGCAGCTTATTGTTTCATGGTTTGGCATAAAACTGCTAATGAGAACTATAGCCCACTTAAGAAAGTGAAAAGACGTATAGCTTACTTATTTCACAATATCTAAAAAAAAACACCAAGACCTACGATAGAATAATTGAAACATTCTTACAGGTGATCTAGTATATTTAGTGTTTTCACCAATCTAATATTGACCATCAAATGTCCAATTGCCCTCGTTTAGGAGAGGAAAAGTACATTTGTGCCAGGGATGTAGTGGTAAAATAAGAGGTGGGTGAACTATGAATTCTGTGATCACGGTGAGGTGGACTGCGCCATGCGGTATCAGATTTTTAAAAAAGGCATTCAGAACATGTTTGATAATGGTGGAGGTTATTGTACAGTAGGCTATTGGGAATATATAGTATTGGATAATACAGTTTTGAATGTTAAAAGTGAATAAACTATTTTGAGAGGTGGATAAACTAAGAGGTGGGTAGGCCT
>NW_027468848.1:13779028-13784028 GCF_046254945.1 Alosa pseudoharengus
GGGTAGGATGATTTCTGCATGAAATGTAATTCCCATTTCCTCTTGAAGCCGAAATAAATCTGAGAATGTTTATCGGACATGCTTGTTTTTTACTGCAGGTAGGCTACGTTAATCCTATCAATAGCAGAACGTAGGTAAAATAATGTTACCGTTAGCATGGTTGAGTGATGGAGGCCAATTTGATTATTGATGTATTTGTAGAAAACCATAAATGCGTTTATAGGCTACCAAGCAAATCGATAACAGCACTAATTGTATCTTTCGACTGTCATCTCATTTGCTTATGACCATAACCTAGGCTACTAACAGGAGCTAAGTGAGTTAGCCACAACACGTTCGCTACGTGATGGTTTTTTAATGGAAAATATATAGGCCTAGGCTACCTGAAAGATAACCTGTCTATGATCCCGTGATGATCTACATCTCCATTTAAACCAGATGTTTTAGAGCGCACGTTGAGATGTATTCAGGGCAGGGCTGTACCTACACATATTTGTTGCACGTGCTACAAAAATCATTCTTTGCGATGGATGATTTAGTACCAACGTTACACCGGTCAGATACAGTTTTGCCTATGGCTATTCCGTGAGACTGAGGCGCTTTTTGTTTGTTCGAAGTGCGTGTTTAGGGTGTGAGAGGGGAGTCGATGTGCTTTGATTCCAGCTTGGTAGTTGTAGTCTATGCGATTAAAAAACACGTGTGTGTGAAGTATCCAAACAATGATAACGCTTTCATTATGGCTGCTTTAGCCACAGACCTTGAGTTACTGTACAGTGGGTTGGGTTCCATTTAGAAGTGTCCACTTCATTCGCCCTTTCCGTGATTCACAGCTACGTGAAATGTATTACTACTGATATGCAAAACTATTAACTTTTCGCCAAGAGGTGGCAGCTTGATACTGTAAGGTGTAAGCCATTGGTTCCAACGGAGATTTTATTTGGGTCGCCAGCATAGCCTGGTGACAATTTGTGTTGTGTAATAGGCCTAGCATAGGGCCTACCTTATATAGCTTATAGTTTGTTAACAGTCACGGTTTTGTCATGCAATGTCTATGCATTTTTGCATTTAGAATAGCTCTAAAACCGGGGGGCGAACACGTCGCAGGGGGGGCGCCAGTGCGTGGATATCTCAATCGCAAAATTAAACAATATTTCTATCGGGCGCCTACCATGGACTAGGCTGGGTGAAAATCAAAAGATTGCGTCAAAAGATTGAGCTTAACCATGGACCTCATGGTTGCAAAATGCAAGGGAACATGAATCAGCATATTATTTGCACAAACAATAACGGAGAGTAGCTCTTCAACTTTGCCCGTTAAAATGTGTATGAACAGTCTCTCAACGCATTTCATGAAGGCCCTTTTGGACATGTCAGTTATTTGCACCACTGGGAAAAACGGCATTTTGTTTTAGACTACTGGTATTTAATTTGTGCATTGACAATAAAGCTGAATATAATTTGAACTAGATGACTAAACCTATGCATATGTAGAAGAAGAAACATTCACAAAAATCCATGACATGACCTCTCTTCTTGATAGCTGTTGAAAACTGCATGGAACTGACAGGGATTGTTTTAGTTTAATAATAAATAAATAAATACATTATGCTGCTACCTTCTGCTTTTCCCAAATACAATGTAGCCTACAGGTGTACCTTTCATCAGTCCCGTTGCAATGGATGGACTATGATGAACTGCCCTACTTGTGATTGTTTAGAGATTTTAAAGGTTTTATAACAATGTTACAGATTTTTTGGCCCAGAAACAAATCTATTCACCTTTGCAGCGCCAGTAGGCTACTTTGTGTGCGGAATGTGTGCAAACACACATTCCAAACAAGCATACACAAAAGTTTCAAGAGTGGGGGATGGAGTAGAAGATGGAGACAAATTCATTAATATGATTTATTTTCGCGGAATGGATGTGCAGGACTGAGCGGCGGTCATATTTTGTACCGCTACGCGGTACATCTAGTTATTATTATCATTATTGTGTTATTGGGTTGTTTGGGGGTATGGAACACCATATTAAAGATTTGCCAGTTTCGTATGATGTCCATGTGTTTGTAGAATTCATTATGTTTAAAAAAGTAATTCCTATCTTTCTCACGGTTTAATTACGTGGGTTTTGGGCAAAGGGAGCAAAAATATGTGTTGAAAAGTTGTATTGGACAAGCAGGGCGGCAAAAGTCTTTAATGTGAGATCTATTTGCACATTAAAAGTGGGTTTCGTGATGAAGACAGAGAAAAGTGGAGATATCATCTGTGCAGTTCAAGAAGCTGACCATAGTTTCTCACTTCAAAGAACTTGGCAGCCTCACTTCTAACAAGGAGGATATCCAGAATCACATCAAAGCATTTTGGGTTATCCTTTTGGAAAGTGCCGGAAACCAGCCTTCCAGGAAGACTGCGAAGAGGAAGAGGAGGAAAAAAAAAGAGGAATTGACTTCAGCCTTCATACAAAAATCCTGCTTTTAAGAGCAATTTGTGTTATTTAAAACTAAGATAAGAAATGCTGAGGAAGAGTCTGAGAAAGAGCTCGAAACGTCACAAAAAGATTTTGAATGGGAGTTATCTGGTGTGCAGATCATCTCTTATCCTCTTTTATTACACGGCTCTTCACAAGGCAAGTAGAACGCTCGGTAACACTTTATAATAACTACACACAATTCATCATTTATTAAGCCTTTGTTACTTATTAGTTAATGGTTTGTTCATCATTAGTAATTTCTAATTTATCATCAGTAAAGCATTTGTTCACACATTTATAAATAGTTTGTTCATAGTAAATAAGTTTATATCTTAAATATGTTTATACATTATTGTTAATACTTAATAAATGATGCAATAATATGTTTTTGATTAAGTAATATTTCCATTATTTAACAGTTGTTACATACACATGCGCTAATGATTAGTTAGGGTGAGGATACATATTTTATAAACCACTTCCTAATACTATAACTAATAATTAACTCAGAAGTTACAAGTGGTTAGTTAATGATATTTTGTGAGCTCATCTAAAGTGAGGACGTTTTATGCCTTGCAACACATTTACAAATGAGTAATAAAGTTTACACTTGCATTTATTCATTTAGCCGACACTTTGACCCAAAGTGACTTTCACATGTCAATGAAATTAAAGGGCAAGGCCACATTGGTGAACGCCGGGGTTTGAACCCCCAACTTTATGGGTTACTGCATGTTAACCCGCCTCCCTATCCACTACACTACCTCTGTCCAGTGGTATTACAACTGTCAATTCAAAAATATAATATAGATATGCGTGTTTACTATGAACAAACCATTTTTAACTGTGTGTAAACATGATTTACAGATGAGAATTAATGTAGGAACAATGCTTTACAAATGAAGAATACAGCATTTAATAATAGTTTACTGATGTTTAATAACAGTGTGTAGTAGGAGAAAACAGAACTCTTGCATAGTTGTAGGGTTTTCTATCTGGGCCAAGGTAGTGTAGTGGATAAGGAGCTGGACTAGCATGCAGTAGCCTGAAAAGTTGGGGGTTCGATTCCCAGCTTTCACTGTTATGTCAATGGCCTTCAATTTAATTGACATGTGTACGTCGCTTGTCTGCTAAATCAATGAATGTGAATGTAGTCTTTACAACTCATTTGAAAATGTGTTGCAAGGCATAGAAAGTCCTCACTTTAGATAAGCTCACAAAATATCATTAACTAACCACTTGTAACCCCTGAGTTAATCATGAGTTATAGTATTAGGAAGTGGTTTATAAAATATGTACTCTCACCCTAACTAATCATTAGTGCATGAGTATATTGCATAATTTATTAAGTATTAACAATAATTCATAAACATATTTTAGATATAGGCTTATTTACTATGAAAAATCCATTTATAACTGTGTGTACGAATACTTTATTTATGAGAATTAACATAGGAACAATTCTTTACAAATGATGAACAAAGCATTTTGTAATAGTTTGCAACTGGTTTATAATAAGAACATGATTTCATTATAAGTGGTTGTTTCATTACTTATTAAGTATAAATCATGTACTTACAAACATATTTTTTGGATAGGCTTATTTACTATGAACAAACCATTTATAATTGTGTGAACAAATGCTTTACTGATGATAAATTATGTATGAACAAGAAATTACTAATGATGAACAAACCATTAACTAATAAGTAACAAAGGCTTAATAAATGATTAATTGTGTGTAGTTATTATAAAGTGTTACCGAACGCTCCATTGACTTGAATGGGATTTCCTAAAGTTCTAGTGGTCATTATTTTCGACTAAAGGACCTCTGAAAAAAATAATGACCGCTGTCAATGGCAATGGAGTTTGTGCTTCTAATTCAGGTCTTTCATATCATTCCGCAACTACTGGAACTTCATTCAAAAGTAAAAAAGGAGACGGTTGATCAGTTGTGTTCTAAAGAATGTTTGATTCAAGTTCAGCGTGTGTTGTTGCAAACTATTTGTTTCTCAGCAAAAGCCACGATGAACAGTAACAAATAGGCTAGGCTATGTAGGCTAAAGAGTCATATCGTAAGGAGTTCATTGTTTCGTTTTGGCCAGTAGCTGTGTAATAAGTGGGAAAATGTATAGAACGCCGGTCATTATTGGGAAAATAAGTCCCAACAGGGCGAAACGGACCCCGACGCGCAGCGAAGGGGTCTTGTTCCGTCCTGAAGGGACTTATTTAACATTACGATTGTGAGCGTTCTAATTACATCCAACTTTGGCCTGGGATGTGCATGACCTTACACTTCTTTAAGAAACGTTGATGAGCCTGGGCCATTCAGTGATGATCTGAGAAACTTATAACAAAAATCTCTGCACACCAACTGCCAAGAACAACTCTCAAGAACAGCAGTAAGCATCTCTTAGGTAGAATAGCATAGAACAGAAGAGTATAGTGTACAGTGTAATAGGTTAGGATAGGACAGTTGAGTATAGTGTATAGTGTAATAGGTTAGGACAGTTGAGTATAGTGTATAGTGT
>NW_027468848.1:13789028-13834028 GCF_046254945.1 Alosa pseudoharengus
TAATTACTTTTGAAACTATGTGCAGTTAATGTGTACAATCTTTTGTTTTTCAGTTATTAATCAGAAAAGCGTGACTGAATGGATACATTTATGTCTGTGGTTGCCTAGCAACAATAAACAAAGAATAGGCCTAATATTAAAATCGATCCCTTGAATCTTTGGTGTGGATCACTAAAAGCTCACTTGTTAAAGCATGGGGTTTCCCTGTTATTATTAAAAAACATTTTGACAGAATATGAGATACTGCATACTGCAGGCTCTGCTTTACTATCTATACTGAAGTACCGTTGCAGAGCAGTGTGTCACTTTAGCCACTACGGGCACCCATCAGGACCTGATCGCTATGAACAGTAAATTTACATTTAGACTGGGTGGGATTCTTACATAATATCCAATAGGAGTCTTCTACCCACCCTCTCATTAGAATTTGCATAATAGCCGTTTCAGGCACTAGTTAACTAGTGAGCTGCTTCACTGCCACACATGCAAACTAGTGAGACTTCAATTGTTCCACTAGTTAACTAGTGGACAAAAACGGTCAGCTTGTTTCTCTTTTTAGGTGTAACTAGTTAACTAGTGAACAAAATATACATTCCACTAGTTAACTAGTAAGGCCCACAACACCCTCACTAGTAAACTAGTGGGTATTTTGGCCTTTACATGTTAACAAGTGACCATTTTGGCATCTCACTAATTAACTAGTGGGGCTGAAATGGCCTTCACTAGTTAACTAGTGGGCATTTTGGGGCACACTAGTAAACTAGTGACACTTTTTGCACCTCACTAGTTAACTAGTCGAATGGAAATTGCCATCACTAGTTCACTAGTGGGTGTTTTGGTGCACACTAGTAAACTAGTGACACTTTTTAGACCTCACTAGTTAACTAGTGGGCATTTGTGTCTTCACTAGTTAACTAGTGAGCAGTTCTGCCTTCACTAGTTTACATGTAAGTGTCACACTGAAGCCACTAGTTTACTAGTTAAAGTTCCTTTGGCCAGCATGTTAACTTGTGTGCCACATGCAAATGTTGTGGGTGGGATTTTGTGAAATTCTGCGCTGTGATTGGTTGTCATCTTCTATTTGGACATAGGGAGCCAATAGAAAGCCTCAATTTCCAGAATTCTCATCCTCCTAATTTGAATTCTGCGCCACTAGTTGACTAGTGTGAATTTTGTCTTGAACTAGTTTACTAGTATACATTTATGACCTCACTAGTTAACTAGTTTGGACAAATGATGCATCAACTAGTTAACTAGTGAGCCTACCGCCATCACCTAGCTAGCTAGTAAGCCATTTATGGTTCACTAGTTAACTAGTGACATTGACCTACTGCAACTAGTTAACTAGTGATGTGTTTTGCCTTCACTTGTAAACATGTGCACATTTTTGGCTGTCACTAGTTAACTAGTGAGACCCAAAAGCCTTCAACTAGCTGACAGGTATGCATTTTGGCCTTTACTAGTTAACTAGTGGACATTTCTGGCTCTCACTAGTTAACTAGTGAAGCTAAAATGTTTTAACTAGTTAACTAGTGAGCCTTTTGGCTCCCACTAGTTAACTAGTGTGCATATGTTGGCCCTCACTAGTTAACTAGTTCACACAAACATGGCTCACTAGTATACTAGTTAACAAAAATGGCTTACATGTACATGACAATTATGCCTGATATCAAGATATCAGAATAAATGCTCAATCGGCTTGCCATATTATGTGCGTGAGTGTGTGGGTGTGTGTGTGTGTGGGCCTTTGTGTGTTCAGCGCTGTGTGTGTGTGTTTGTGTGTGTGAGTGTGTGTGTATGTGTGTGTGTGCGCGTGTGCACGTGCGTGCATGTGTATGTGTGTGTGTATGTGTGTGTGTATGAGTGTGCACGTGCGTGCATGTGTGTGCACGTGCGTGCATGTGTGTGTGTGTGTGTGTGTGTGTGTGGGCATGTGCAGAACCTGGAGCTGGACACGGAGCTGCTGAGGAGTCAGCTGCTGGTGGAGTTCCGTTTTGCACGTTGATTGTAAATGACCCTTTAAAAGGGTTCTCCAGTGAGGACCACTCCACAGTCTCAACAGAGTTCTTTAAGAAGAACTCTCTGCTGGATGAGATTTTCAAGAGAAGCACAATGGCTGATCACAATTCTGTCATGTATGGATTGAAGAGAGGGAATCTTCTAGCCTTGTTTCCATCCCCTCTATTGAATTGCTCTCTCTCTCCCCTTTGAATCTGAAGTGCTTGCCAAAATTTCTGAAAGTGTTCCTCCCCGCGGCACACAAAGTCGCAAGTCACATCTGACTCTCTGTCTTAATCACAAGTCTTCCTCTCTCAATTTTTTCTGCTCTGTCTCTCTCTCCCTCCCTCTCTGTCACTGTCTGTGGCTGTCTGTTTGATGTCAAAGTTCGATCGCTGAGGCACAATGGAATTCTGGTGTGTGTGTGTGTGTGTGTGTGTTTGCGCACTATGCAGAGAAGCTACCAAAGCTCTCTGCCTGATTGCATCCAATTAGAAATTCTGTTTCATCTTCGCTGCAGATGTTGAGGAAACATCTTTTAAGATGTGAGGGCAGAAAGGTAGCCAGAGATGAGGCTAGAGAGATTGAGAGAGAGAGAGAGAAAGAAGAGAGAGGGGAGGGTGTAGGGGAGGTAAACAGGTTGAACACAGGGCTTCTGTCACCTTCCTCTTTGAGAATGGTGTCAACTGTTGAGTGTGTGTGTCTGTTTATGTGTATGTTTGTACAAGAGAGCCAGAGAGTGAGAGTCTGTGTGTGTGTGTGTGTGTGTGTGTGTGTATGTGTGTGTGTGTGAGAGAGAGAGAATGTGTGTGAGTATGTATGTATGCATATGTATGACAGGAAGATGGCACAGATGAGCTCTGTCTTCCATAACTGCCAATCACAAATCAGACAGAACTGTTATGAGCGCAAAAAGACAACTCATCACTTTACTGTAAAAGACAACACAAGCTTGCCAACTAGCTGCCCCCATTAAACATCCGTCTGGTGCCTACAATGGTCCCCTTACATAAACACACGAAATATAGAGTTATATAGCATAGAGCATGCGGTCTCTCGACTGTCCAACTTCAGCCACCAAACAGTGGAGCCTTCTGTTTATGTGTATGTGCCTTTAAATATATTGCAACTCTAGAGGGAGCTCTACAGTAGCCAAAAATACCTAAAACTGCATAGTGTACCTTTAAAGCAGGGATTTACATTGTACGCGCAAGTGGCAGCGCTGCGCTATGAAACCCATTATTTTCAATGGCTTGCATGTGCAAGAACTGGCCTGCATTCTGCTGCTGTGCCACTCTTGCGCGTGCCGCGGTCAAAGCTCAATCATGTTCAAACATTTTGAACTTTGAATTACAGAATTGCAGTGCGCCGCGGTCATAGTTATTTTGCGCTGAGCCCTGCAGTGGGCACAACTAAAATCTTTACATAGGACATCAACTCAACCAAGGGCAATAGCGTACAATGTGAACCCGGCTTAAGACGTTTTCCTTCTCCTACGTAATGACGCACTCTGGGCAGAAGAGGCATATTTACGAGCCTAGTGTAAAATGAGCGCACTTTCTTCTGAATTTCTGTCCGATTTGTAAATCATTCATTCGTACATACACATAAAGACATTTTCAGACAAGACCGGCGGCACACTGTAATTCATAGGTATTTTGTGCTGAGCCCGGCGGCGAGTAACACTAAAATCTTTACACGGGACATCAACTCAACCAAGAGCAACTTAGCGGTGAGCGTAGCACATGCCGCTTACAATGTGAACCCGGCTTAAGACGTTTTCCTTCTCCTACGTACAGTAAAAGGCATATTTAAGAGCCTAGCGTAAAATGGGCACACTTTCGTCTGAATTTCTTTCTGTAGGTTTTGTAAAACATTCATTCGTATACACATAAAGACATTTTCAAACAAGATGAAGTATAAATTCAAATTGCTCTTTAAGTTTAGTGTTGTTGCTGGGGTGGACAAGGTGTTTACACGGCTTTCAAACTTGTTTAGTAAATGAATGTCTACAAGAAATACTGGCCAGCTCAAATTCAGGTAGCTCAATTAGATTATGCTAAAAAAGCTTTCTGGCTGAACACAAAGCCAAATTGATCCAAGCCAGTCCAAGATGTCACCTGCGACACTACACTTTCCTCATTACTGTTAGGCCATGCCCCATGAATGGCTAAACGATCCACACCTGGACCCCTTGTGATTCTAATTATCACTGAATTGAGAAGAAGTGTGTCGTGCCTTTATAAGCCTCCATAATGCCTTCTTGAACTTACCCTTCCAGCTGTTTTTGGTGATTCAACATGGCAGTAATGGCAAAGGTTGTTGTGTTGGTTCTCATTGCTAGTTTCAGTAATGGTGAGTGTTTTAAGTATCTTTTGGCAGTTGAATTATGTTTTTAAAATCCTGATTTAAATAATTTCTTCTGCTCTTCTTTTTGAGCAGTCTTCTGTCTTCCAAAGAGAGATGTTGTTGTTGTCCTCAATATTGAGGTTGATGATGTTTCTATAATACCAAGTCCCAACAACCAGACCCAAACTGAAGCTGAGGGTGAGTATTTGATGTAATGCTCTTATGTTCTTACAAGGTGGTTGTGTTTACTTTAAATGTCTAAACCTAAATGGAATCCCAAGGTGGTGCAAGTGAAGATTTCCAAGCAGGCACACAAGCCCCTAATCCCTACTATTGGACTGCTACTGCACAACCTGATGTTACTGGTAAAGTTTGAGACTATTTTTTGTAGTTTCTGCAGGTCTGATTTATTGTGTGTTAGTCTTGAGACTTGGCTTCCCTCTGTCTTCCTCTTATGTGGAAACCTAAAGATGGGGCAAGTGAAGATGATGTGGTAACTTCAACCCCAAGTCCCCAAAAGCAGACAACACCTGCTGCCCAAACTGGAGATGCCGGTAAGGAGCATTTGTGGCTTCATTTATGGTCATGTACATGACTATAGACCCCTCACCCCCCACACTAAATGACATGTGTTATGTGTAATAGTACATGGGACAAGTGAAGATGATGTGGTAACTGTAACCCCAAGTCCCCAAAACCAGACAACACCTGCTGCCCAAACTGGAGATGCGGGTAAGGAGCATTTGTGGTCATGATCATGACTATAGACCCCTCACCCCCCCCCCCCCCCACTAAATGACATGCGTTATGTGGAATAGGACATGGGACAAGTGAAGATGATGTGGTAACTGTAACCCCAAGTCCCCAAAACCAGACAACACCTGCTGCCCAAACTGGAGATGCGGGTAAGGAGCATTTGTGGTCATGATCATGACTATAGACCCCTCACCCCCCCCCCCCCCCCCCCCCCCCACTAAATGACATGTGTTATGTGGAATAGGACATGGGACAAGTGAATATGATGTGGTAACTGTAACCCCAAGTCCCCAAAACCAGACAACACCTGCTGCCCAAACTGGAGATGCGGGTAAGGATCATTTGTGGCTTCATTTGTGGTCATGTACATGATTATAGACCCCTCACCCCCCCACTAAATGACATGTGTTATGTGGAATAGGACATGGGACAAGTGAAGATGATGTGGTAACTGTAACCCCAAGTCCCCAAAACCAGACAACACCTGCTGCCCAAACTGGAGATGCGGGTAAGGAGCATTTGTGGCTTCATTTGTGGTCATGTACATGATCATAGACCCCTCACCCCCCCACTAAATGACATGTGTTATGTGGAATAGGACATGGGACAAGTGAAGATGATGTGGTAACTGTAACCCCAAGTCCCCAAAACCAGACAACACCTGCTGCCCAAACTGGAGATGCGGGTAAGGAGCATTTGTGGTCATGATCATGACTATAGACCCCTCACCCCCCCCCCCCCCCCCCACTAAATGACATGCGTTATGTGGAATAGGACATGGGACAAGTGAAGATGATGTGGTAACTGTAACCCCAAGTCCCCAAAACCAGACAACACCTGCTGCCCAAACTGGAGATGCGGGTAAGGAGCATTTGTGGCTTCATTTGTGGTCATGTACATGATCATAGACCCCTCACCCCCCCACTAAATGACATGTGTTATGTGGAATAGGACATGGGACAAGTGAAGATGATGTGGTAACTGTAACCCCAAGTCCCCAAAACCAGACAACACCTGCTGCCCAAACTGGAGATGCGGGTAAGGAGCATTTGTGGCTTCATTTGTGGTCATGTACATGATCATAGACCCCTCACCCCCCCACTAAATGACATGTGTTATGTGGAATAGGACATGGGACAAGTGAAGATGATGTGGTAACTGTAACCCCAAGTCCCCAAAACCAGACAACACCTGCTGCCCAAACTGGAGATGCGGGTAAGGAGCATTTGTGGCTTCATTTGTGGTCATGTACATGATCATAGACCCCTCACCCCCCCACTAAATGACATGTGTTATGTGGAATAGGACATGGGACAAGTGAAGATGATGTGGTAACTGTAACCCCAAGTCCCCAAAACCAGACAACACCTGCTGCCCAAACTGGAGATGTGGGTAAGGAGCATTTGTGGCTTCATTTGTGGTCATGTACATGATCATAGACCCCTCACCCCCCCACTAAATGACATGTGTTATGTGGAATAGGACATGGGACAAGTGAAGATGATGTGGTAACTGTAACCCCAAGTCCCCAAAACCAGACAACACCTGCTGCCCAAACTGGAGATGCGGGTAAGGAGCATTTGTGGCTTCATTTGTGGTCATGTACATGATTATAGACCCCTCACCCCCCCCCCCCCACTAAATGACATGCGTTATGTGGAATAGGACATGGGACAAGTGAAAATGATGTGGTAACTGTAACCCCAAGTCCCCAAAACCAGACATCATCTGCCACAGGTTGTTTTTAATGTACATCTTGCATCTTTCCAAAATTATAACTACTTGGGCCTAAAACGGAATTTCTGTGGCTTTGTTTGAGTTGTCAGATGGACCAAGAGAAGATGCTGAGGTTGCCATGACAACCCAGAATGCCCAAAACCAGACTACATCAACCCACAATGTAGGAACTGGTAAGGGCTGCTGCATAAAGTGCAGTGTGTGTGTGTGTCCCAGTTTGGTTCTAAAATCGTGTCCTTTTGTTCCCTCATGGTTTTCTTGTGTGGAATCTGAAGATGGTGGTAGTGAGGATCATGTGTTGACCACTGTACTGAACCTGCAAAATGGGACCACCTCTTGGTAATTGTTTGACTTTTTGTCATGTTTCCTGTTGTATAAAAGTATTAATGTAATTTTATTATCAAACTTGATCAGCTCTCAGACCTGGTGCTCTGCAATTGAATTTACTCTAGTCTGAAGATTTTAGTAGTTTCTACTGCTTTTCCATCATGCCAATTTGTGGCTGTAAGAAACATGCAGAGCTTGTCTTGGAAGATAAATACTAAGTCACTCGTGGATTGTAGATTCGTGAATATTTTCATGTTGACTACTATTCCACACAACACAAGGAGTCGTTTTTTTTTTGAGCACTGTGGGCTTGGTTGTATGGGTCCTTCCTAGCCCAGCAAGTCTCTTAATCAATGCCAGTAGACAAACATCTTTTTAAAAATGTGTCATTTTTTTATTTAAATATCCTATCCTATATTGGCGTTGTGGTCTTGCTTGCCAATGATTTGTAATGCAATGTAGTGTTGTATTTATCCTGTTTCTGCATTTGTCATTGAATTGTAGATTATGCAACATGCTGTACAATGAGTCACTTTGGCTTAAACATTTTATAGCAATGGTGCTGTAATGGAACAGTGTGGGCTGGCCTGGTTCATATTTCAATCTGTATATTGCTCATAAGCTCAACCAGTAGTTACAACAATGTCTGGCAGGTAACCAGCCCCAGGTTGAAGCAATGGTTTATTGTATTGTAAGTAAAAAGCTGCTTTTCTTCCTGTAGACTCCTGCAGTGATTCCTCAGAATGCTAACGTCAATGGCACTCCTTCAGTCATGGGCTTTCTCCATTTTGTATTCAATAAAGGCCAGATTGTCTTAACCAACATTGTCTTTCCTTGTTTCTTGACTTGGGCCCAGTTTGGTGGTCAAGCTGACTTGAAACCTCTTTACTAACTCCTGTAGTATAAATATTCTGTAATGTGAATTTCTTGATCAAAGTTATGTTTAGAGTCTAAGATGGAGTTTGTGGATATTGACCTTGCTTAACAAGACACTAGCAGAGAACCCCCCCCCCCCCCCCCCCCCCCTTAGCTGTTGTAGACTCAGCGTAACCTACGGACTCGAGTGGCTTATTGCTTTTCTAAAACTGTTGCTATAAATACCTGGCAAAGCAACAAGAAATGTAATGATTTCATAGATAATCATTCTTCCGCCAAGAAATATATTTCCTCTATATGAATGGTTGCCAAGCAACGTCGAGATGCAGCTACATTAACTTTATCAAGTTCTATGATCTTTATGGTAGCACAGTAGCCTGGTCCTTACCGCCTGTCACTACATTTCTCTTCGTCATACAGTCTGGCACAATGTAATAATAATCTGTCTCCGTAATGGGCGGATGCTTATTTTCAGAGGTGGAAAGTAACGAAATACATTTACTCACGTTACTGTATTGAGTAGTTTTTCTGTGTATTTTGTATTTTTTAAGTAGTTTATAAAATCGGTATTTTAAATTTTACTTGATTACAGTTTGAGTAAAGTATTGTACTTCGCTACATCAAAAATACCATCCGTTACTTGAGTAAAAAAAAACGAAACGAACGAAACAAAAACAAAGGGAGAGGAAAAAACCGCACCCTAAACCACTAGCCTAGTGATAATGATCAGCATGTAGCCTGAATCAAGGGCTGAATCAAGCTGGCGCCATGCAGTCTTTCTGAAAGTGATGGAGATGGAGCTGGATCACGAGATGCATCATTTAAATTACATGTGTAGCCTAACCTATGAAAGTGTATTTTCCGCTATTTCAATGGGTTGTCTCAGTTCGTTTAGCACTAATGATTGCGGAGATATTCAAGCAAACACCATGGGATTTCGTGTTTTGACGTTTGTGCTCACCTTTCTTTGGAAAGAATTTTATTAGCAGTTGTTTCCCCTCATTTTGATGTCTCTCTTTTTCCTGTTTTGGTTTTTGTTTTTGGTAACCTGACTTGGCTTTCTTGGAGAAAGACATTGCACCAGCAGCACAACAATTAGCGGTCCACTACTAGCGATGCTCAACTAAATAAACAAAAGATAGGCCTACCTTATGAATCTGCAGGCGGACTAAACCATTTAGCTCTTTAGCAAGGGAGAGTGAGAGTGACCTTAGACAGTTTTCACTATGTTTTGTATACAAAATCCAGTCAGTCAAACTAAATTTTGTCTGACATTCATTTTGACATTTAATTTGTTAGTTAAAATATTCAGGTAAAATAAATATATGGTGGAAATAAGTATTGAACGCTTATTTTTTCCAGTAATTAGCCTAAACTTCCAGTGAGTCTATTCGAAATTTTCATCACACATTATATTAACAAACATATAAAAAATCCAAACATAAGTTATGTGTAATAAAGTGGAATGACACAGGAAAAAAGTATTGAACGTGCCTACTGAAATTTCTTCAATACTTGACAGCTTCAAGACATTTCCTGAATGACAAAACGTATTAGTCGCAGTATCAGGTGTGATTTTGGCCCATTGTTCTAAACAGATTCCAGGGGTCCCTCTTGTAAATCCTGATCTTTAGTTACTTCCAGAACTGTTTAATTGAATTTAATTGAATTGGCTGCCTTCAAGTCTTTCTGGAGCTTTCTCCGAGTGGTCCTTGGCTCTTGGAATTGACTGTCCTTCTGACTCCCTGGTCAGAAATATTGCGAGGAGATCCTGTGCATGGCTGGTTGATGATGCAGTGATGTTCTTTCCACTTGCAAATAATGGCTCCCATGCTGCTTACTGGAAGATTCTGAAGTTTTGAAATGCTGTAACCAGTTTCATTGATATGTTTTGCAACAATAAGGTTGCAAAGGTCTTGGGAGAGCTTTTTGCTTTTATCCATCATGAAATGTTTCTTGTGTGACACCTTGGTAATGAAAAAACTTTTTATAGCCCATCAATATGTAGGCTACTAACCAAGCTTGCACAGATAGAAATGATAACTACTCTCTAACTACTTACGGATTCCAGCTCGTTCCTTCCCTTTCCTTGCCTTAGTGCTTTTTCTTAGCGTGTTCAATACTTTTCACTGTGTTATTCCACTTCATTACACATTACTCTACTTATGGACTTGTTTGGATTTTGTATGTGTATATTACCTGAGTTATTACTAATGCCTGGTATTCCACTTTTCAAGGGCCCTCTCCTCCTTTGGGGCCTTATACTTCCCACTCCCCCCCCCCAGTCCTACGCCCTTTAATCTGCTGAACCTTCTGCTCGTTTCCAACTATAAAAAAAACTCTCTGCAACTCAACATTGGCCTGCCTGTCTCAGCTGCCTGTGAGGGGCTTTTCAGTTGTGCTGGATTACTGTTCACTGCAAAGCAACCAAGGATGAGTGCAACTAACTTTGAAAATCAACTACTGCTCAAACTTAAAGGAGAACTCCAGTGATTTTTCACATAGATCTCCATTTTTTAACGTCACCGAGTACTGTCTGTATGAACAAAACTGAAACAATCGGTTTTATCTAGCTCGAGTTGCTGCAGCTACAGCGCTACACACTGGGAGCATGAACATGGCTGCCTTACAGTAGCTGCTGGCTGCAGCAACTCGAGCTAGGACCAAAGTCCTTTTAGGCAAGTACCTCCACTCGGCGGCCATATTGCAACGCTTTTTGGGCACTTATCAGGCATCTATTTCGGCAGAAATGCGTGTGCATAAGGCTTCACGACACCAATCTTGCTCCAGCGGCGAGATCACAACAGATGATTGGCACGATGTCTTCACAGCACACCACATGATTGGCTCAATGTATTCACAACACACCACATGATTGGCTCAATGTATTCGCATGTCGACGTTTTGCCGCGGAAGGGTTGTGATATGTGTAGACAACTGCCATATTGGCGTTACAAACTAACCCCACGCATTACTATGGAGGATTTGTTGAGTGCTGTATCTCCTCATTAGAAAGTCTCTGGTAAAACTGGTTGTTCTGGTACCCCCCCCTCCCAAAAAAAAAAAAAGTAACTAAGTAACTTTTACTTAAAGTACATTTTAAATGAACTACTTTTTACTTTTACTTGAGTACATTTTCAGATCGGTATTTTAACTTGTACTTGAGTAATATTTCATCAAAGTATTGGTACTTTTACTTGAGTACAATATTTTCGTACTTTTTCCACCTCTGCTTATTTTGAGGTTTAAAATCATTGGAGTTCCCTTAACCAATCAGCAACATTTGGTAATGACTTATGCTGTGCGCCGGCGTTCAGGCTCTTACGCTTACCACTTCCGCTTCCAGTTCAGGCTATTACGCTTCACACTTCTGCTCTCGGTAGTAAACAGACCGCTGGCTAGTTGGTAGGCTACCTGGCCGCCAGGGCAGTCTGTTCGTAGTGGATATATCTCTGTTGTGCCAGCCACAGACCGAGAGTTGTATACCAAAAGCGTCACGTCACCGAGATTATATCAGCTCTTGTCACACGCCAGTTTTCCTCTTCTCTCTTCCCTCAGTCTGTCAAACACAAACACGGAGCGGTTTACCTTGAGCCCAGCTCGGTAACAGCTAGTCCCAGTCAAGCACAATCACAGCAGCCTTGCCTTGAGCCCCACTCGGTAACCGGCTTATTATTATTATTATTATTATTATTATTAAGACACACCGCCTCGCCTTGAGCCCCGCTCGGTAGGCTAGCTAGTAGCTAACCTTCTATTCCTTAAGTAGGCCTCATTGCCGCATTGATTTTGTAAAGGTAATTTGAGAGTAGGGGGGAGAATAACGAGCAGCAAATGTTTATTAGAAAACATAAGTACTGATGCATGTAGTACACTGTAGTGCGTTTAGGTTTAGTTATCACCATCTGATAAAGCAAACTTTTCCCAATGCCAGTTGGAAGGAGAGTGATACGACATCCTTGCCATTTATAAAATTGACAAGACAAGCCTCTTGTTCCTGCCCTCGAGAGTTGAGACAACTTCGCGGATTGCTTCTAGCCTCTCTTCCTCCGTCGCCATTGTTGCTATGCTGTTGAACTACAAGCTTTGCTGGACTACAAGCAACTCGGCAGGCAAGTTCTGCGTCATCACTCAACTGTTCGCTGAATGGCTCGGGTACACACAAGCCCTATAATGAGGGTTGGGCCAGACTACATGCCACAGGGCTCTCAAGTTTTGAGGACAGGCAAGAGTGACATTCCCTGTTTACAATCCCCCGCCCCCCCCCCGTCCGAGGGTGTAATAATACTACAACTTGTTGCTGTTATTAATATGCCTTCAGATGTCTCAGTGTAAAATGAGGTTGTTTCGTCCACCGCTCACGCCCCTCGAACCCGCCACCTCAACACACACTGGCATGGGAGTCGAGCGCTCTAACCACTGAATTAAAAGTCCAAGCTTCCAACTCAGCGGTTAGAGCCGTTCTTAAGGTTAGGGGTGTGAGGATTTACACGCGCAACTAGCATCACCAGCTAGCATACACCAGCCCCAGGTCGGTTACCAGTTGATCCAATATTAGTTGTGCAGAATAGCCCATCTTATACACACCGAATTGAAATAGAAATTGTAAAGATTTGTATTTTTTGTAATTATTCCATATTTAGTGTAGTCATATCAGAACCTGAAGTAGCCTACAATCCAAATGCAAGCATGAAACTTCAGAGTATTACCTTTCATTTGAGGCCAAGATTATGCTTATAAGGGGTTCATATGCAGTAAGCATTTGATTGCCAGTATGCATTTTGGATAACCCAAAGTCCTATGGGGAGTTTTCATAGGGCATTTTACAAAATGCATGAGCATACCTTGGCAAATAATAGTCTAAAGTGCTCATGTTGTCATTCTATATTGATCTACTTTTGCACACAGCATGACAAGACCTAATGCTAGGACTCAAGTCATATCAAGTCAAGACCTAGAGAGCGCTGAAATGTGGTCAGTTCAAAGATGCTTGTTATCTGGTAGAAAAAGAAAAGAATAATCTAGCCTTTGTAACTTTGTCAGTACATCACACAGTTATTCTAATTGTTTTCCAACAGTGTCTCAGCTTTCCAAAAGAGAGCAGGCATTTGATTATTGGCTAAAGTATGTAGGAGCAATGCCCTCCTAAGTCAAAATGGGGCAAAACATTTATAATTGCTCAGATTTGCAAAAGAAAAGATTTGACACATGGCACTGACAATTCAATAATGGGCCTTTTCACCACCTCTGAGCATCCACTAACCTGGATCTTTTAGAGGCTTTCCTCTCAGGGTGAATGAGAGGATGCTTAATTGCTTTTTACCTGACATTTTTTAATACAGATGCAATGATTAATGCATCCATGGCCAGGATACCCAGGTAAAAAAGTAGTATACTTTAGTGTGTTAGAAATATGATTAAAGTACATGAAGTATAAAGCAAGTATGCTTACACGTTTTGTACTTTATGTAAAGTATGTTTAATGTGTACTTTTAGAAAGTATACTTCAAAGTAGATGTTAAGTTCAACTTCAGTGTACTAAAATTAAATATACCTATTGTGCAATATTCAAAGTGTTTTTGTAATGTACTTTTTTAAAAGTGTACTTTGTTGTTAGTGTATTTTAAATGGTAAAGAAGTTTATTTATTTTAAGAGTATTAAATTGCTAATACTTAGAGTTGTAATATAGTGTACTTATGGAAAGTATATTTTTTGGTAGGCCTAATACATTGTTTGTATAGTTTCATAGTCATAGTATTAAGTTCAACTTCAGTGTACTAAAATTAAATATACTTATTGTGCAATATTCAAAGTGTTTTTGTAATGTAGTTTTTAAAAGTGTACTTTGTTGTTAGTGTATTTTAAATGGTAAAGAAGTTTATTTAGTTTAAGTGTATTAAATTGCTAATACTTAGAGTTGTAATATAGTGTACTTATGGAAAGTATATATTTTTGGTAGGCCTAATACATTGTTTGCATAGTTTCATAGTCATCTCACCTTTAATAAAATACTAATGTGTGTAGCTTTTAGGCCTGATATGTCAGCCGCATGGATGGCAATGTGCAATAACCTAGCCTAGAGACATACTGATCTATCAGTTTTGGTCATCAAATAATATTTTTTCTTTTGTTGATTTTGTGTCTTAGTAAGGTAGTAGCCTATACGTTTGTGATGTAGTAGAGGTTGTGAGAGGATGAATGTGGCACTTTGTTACATTTATAGGCAACACAGTTAAATGTATAGGCAGTCCAGTTGACCAATAACATGGCTGTTTGAATTTGAAATGAGTGGGCGGATCTGTGCAGCTTTCGAGCAAAACGTGGTGTGAGCAAACATTAACGTTATTTCATACAGTCTATGCTTGTAACTTTATTTGCAAGACAGATGGACTGTAGAGACCAGAAAATGCATACGTTTACGGTCCGTATAAGGTTACAGGTTTGTCCAAATTAAAGATACCATAAATTCTAGTCATGCCAGAGACGTTGGTCCTACAGAGCCAGAAGGACTCGTCATATGAGATAACAAGGACTGAAGCCAGTTGGATCTAAAGTGCCAAGTTATTCGTTATCAGGTGAGTCCCAAAGCATATTGTTAAATGATTCTGATGTAGCTTACTCTTTATGACCTTCGGTAGTCTTTGGAGAAGTTAAATTGATGGCTTAGCAATCTTTCAAGAGTTTATTTTTATCCTTGCTAGTACAAGCTAGCAATGCCAGATCACGTTAGCTAATTTAGCTAACGTTAACGTCATATACGTCGACCAGATCCCTATCAAGAAGAAAACTACATTAGCCTGCTTTGTGTTTGTGGGATTATTGACAAGCGTTGGCTAGCACTAACGTTAGACAAACTATGATGGAGGAAAGTGTGTTCTTTATTAAGCAACGTTTGCCTAAAGTTCACCAATGTTCTTTAATATTATGTGTGGTGTAGGCTAAGTTAACTCACAGAAAGGAGGATAGTGCTAGGCTAGTCACACTTCACATTCATTAGGCATGCTAATGACATTGTAGCTGTTTTTTTCTTTAATCGTGGAGACATCTTTTAAAATGAGTCTACAGGACAAATTACATGCATTTTATGAAGTAGAACGTTTTTTTTCACAATTGATATTAGAGGGGGAATTAAACCTGGTGTTCTACTAAGTTAGTGCTATGAAGCTTAGGCTATATGATTGATATTATGCCTTGGTTTATGCGATAGATTTAGTTTTTTTTTTTAATTATTTGTGTTTGACAGAGCATTCAAGTTCATTTCATGGTAGTGTTTGTAATTTACCTAGTTTTAATCTGTAGCCTAACTATGTTTTTACAGGTGTTCCTGGACAGTTTTGAAACCGAGATGTCTGAACGCCTCAAATAATCAGCAGTAAAGGTAAATATTCTTCATCCAGGACCTTATCCCATTACTCTTAAAGCATAACTCAAGCCAAAATGCAACCTAGGGTCTTTTTGTTAATGTACCTGAGTCAAACTCGTTTGAAAGCATAATTAAGTCAGAAGCGCCACCATTAAGCTTGACTGTATTGTCGTTTCTGGGTCAAATGCCATTTTGAATGGGAGTCGTAGGGGCAGAACTATTTTGATACATGATGAT
This sequence comes from Alosa pseudoharengus, assembly GCF_046254945.1. NCBI lineage: Eukaryota > Metazoa > Chordata > Actinopteri > Clupeiformes > Clupeidae > Alosa > Alosa pseudoharengus. The sequence goes on from NW_027468848.1 coordinate 13,804,673, forward strand.
TTTGATTCATGCATCAAAATAGTAGGCTAGTGCCCCTACGACTCCCATTTAAAATGCCATTTGACCCGAAAACGATAATACGGTTGTATTGGAAACAAAGGAATCTAAGGTAATCAAATGCAGAAAACAGGGTGGTTGCACTCATATCGGTGCCAAGGTGCACAACGCTTTAAGGAAAGACTACCTGGCCAGGTCTACCCATACCAGGATGGCAAACAGATGGTGTCAATACCTATTTGACCCATAAAAAGTAAATGTCAAATAGGTACAGATAATCTGTATTAATCTCATCATTGCCAATGGATTTCTGTGTAAAATATTGTTTATCTTGTAAAATGTTTTCCATCTTTCTGTTCACAGACAACAGAGACAAATTCTCTAATACCAAGGTCAATGCATTTGACTGCTGTCCAGCCCCGGGTTGCCACCGAAAACTTTATGCATCTTGGACTGGAAGATGGTGTGCTAGTAAGGAAGCTAGCTACCACAGCTTTTGCCACCACATCTCAGTATTGGGAGGGAAGTTCACTCACTGCACAACTCTACCAGCTGTACCTTTCCTCCTCAGCCATGATCCGTATCCACCATGGTTTTCTTTCTGGGCCAGAAGACTTTGCAAACAAATAAGCAATAAATGATCATGCATTACACATTTAGCCATGTTAGACTGTTACGTTGTTGGCTGTAGGCTGGGTGTCCAGTAAACAATTTCAAACTTAGAGGGCAAATTCTCTCACCTAGGAGGGTAAACAACTTTTGTTTTTCATGAAATCTGCATTTTGAATTGATGGTCTACCAATGAGGCTGTAGAGTATCGCGACACAATAGTGGCAAAAAGCACTTGCGCGATGAAACATGCATTCGGGTGTATTATATTATATATTATTTCACACACGTAGATATTAAATGTGTGCGCCAAATTCTCTCTGCACGTGCGCACTCAGAGGAAACTGCTCCCCAAGCATGGAAAAAAATGCTGCGAGCGAGGAGGAATCTGACCAGCGCTCCAAACAGCCACTCGAAAAATCTATGCATGTGAAATAATATAATACGGCCAAATGCATGTTTTATCGCGTTACCACATCCAACTTGAAAAGATATGCTCAAGAGATCCATAACTTTCAGAAAAATGTTTTACTTTTGTTATGGATGAATATTATGTTTTGTTTTCATTCATGTCAATAAAATGTTTTTCTCATAATCAAAGTGTAATTTGTCATGTAACAGAATAGGTAGGAGAGTACTAATAGTACAATTTTAAAGCACACTAATATTATACTTAAATTGCATGCCTTTATAATGCTTAAAGTATCTTAAGACTATACTTTTATTAACATAACTGCAAACTTTCAAGGCACTTATTGTAGTCAGGAAGTACATTTGAAGTTAATTTAAAATATTACAGAAGCATGCCAAATGAATAGGAATGAGGATGATAAGAGTGTATTCAAAATACACTACTACACTATTATTAGTTATATTGTAATGCCTTTTAAGTACATTTCCAATACACTTGGGATGTTACAAAATTGTACTGCGACTGTGTTTCGAATGCGCATAAAATATTTTTTTGTATAATGTACTTAAGAACACTTAAAGTTTGAAAAAAGTTGTTCCATTTTAGCACACTAATTACACTCAAAGTATAGTCAAGTTGGTATTAAGTTGCACTTAATACATAATTCAATACACTTAATTACACTTGGATTTGACGAAAAAAGTACAAACGGTACTTAGTACACTTTCAAAAAGTATACTTTTAATAGTTTTTTTTTTTACCTGGGTATAATTATAAAATATGACATGATTTTAAAAGTGACCTATAACAATAGGCTATGCAATACACTTTAATTTGTTTAGTGCTAATAAAATGATTAAGCCTATTTGGAGAGAGGGATGTTTAGAATGTGACAATATGTCAGTCATCGTGTGAACGAAAGTATGACTATAGGCTACTTGTTCTGAGCAAGTGTTGTCAATGAACAGGCTGTGAAACTGTTGGCTAAGTTACAGACAGTCATGAACAACTGATGCTAATTATCTGGGAAACATTCTCTATAGCAGCAGTCACGTTGTCATTGTTTGTGTAAAAACAAGTTGTGGATTTGTTGTAACATTAAAAGATGACTTACTCTGTGCCGAAACCATGAACTGATGCTCGAAGCTCCAAGGTGAACGAAACTTGGAAGTAGTAAGTAGGCTAACAGGTTCACGTTCAATAATTCACGTTCAACAATTCCAGGATACACGTTTTTCATTGGTTGTTGCGTTAAATCTTACCCAGATACAATAGAGCTATTTTCTGATTGGCTATTGTGTAGCCCTCTTGTTATTTTTGATTGGCTGATAAGTGGCAGGCTCAACTCTTGGAGACGCGCTTGTGCCATAGTGAGAGCGGCGCAGCCAGAGACATTTTGGGTGCTGCGGCAGCATATTAAATCTAAATAGTTTTTCTGCGTGAGAAATACAGTGTGTGGCGGGAGAGCGTGACAAAAGACTGAAATGAGTGACTGTCACGCTCAATGCGTGACACTTGAGAGCCCTGATGCCAGACCTAAATCAAATTTAGGGCGGAAGTACGTAGGATGGTAACGACCAGGCTAGTAGCACAGTAATATAGAACGGAATGCGGTCAAGGTGTATGTTTGTGCTGGATTTTACAACGGCATCGAACACAATTCAGCCAATCACAATCAAGGACTGGAACTATCAGTTTTAGAAGTGTGCTTACATTTGTTATGTCTTGTATTTTGAAAAGCAGTTTTTGCAGTGTATTGGTAAATTATGCTCTTCCTGAAAATGGTTTCAATGGAGTTCTTTTTGTTTAGATGCGAGAGTGTGAGCTAACAGGGTAGAAGATTAAGAACAGTAAATGAAGACCATGCTAGTAAATAACTGTAGTTGCACCTGACTTAGTTTGGAGGCAGTTTAGCCTAAACTGTAAAATATTTAAATATTTTTAGGTTTTATGATTCTTAGTCCTTAAGTTGTCTTGCATTGCACTGTGGACATGAGGGTGAAATGTATAGAATATATTAAAGGTATTTGTTAAATGTATGACTCCCTTTTTTTAAAACTACATACCTGGAATTGACTGACTTTCACATTTGTAGGGTTATGTTTATTTTATGGCCAAGTGTAATGTCTAGTAGACAGAACTGTTATGAGCGCAAAAAGACAACTCATCACTTTACTGTAAAAGACAACACAAGCTTGCCAACTAGCTGCCCCCATTAAACATCCGTCTGGTGCCTACAATGGTCCCCTTACATAAACACACGAAACAGTTATATAGCATAGAGCATGCGGTCTCTCGACTGTCCAACTTCAGCCACCAAACAGTGGAGCCTTCTGTTTATGTGTATGTGCCTTTAAATATATTGCAACTCTAGAGGGAGCTCTACAGTAGCCAAAAATACCTAAAACTGCATAGTGTACCTTTAAAGCCAGATTTACATTGTACGCGCAAGTGGCAGCGCTGCGCTATGAAACCCATTATTTTCAATGGCTTGGATGTGCAAGAACTGGCCTGCATTCTGCTGCTGTGCCACTCTTGCGCGTGCCGCGGTCAAAGCTCAATCATGTTCAACCATTTTGAACTTTGACCGCGGCGCACTGTAATTCTGTAATTCATAGTTATTTTGCGCTGAGCCCTGCAGTGAGCACAACTAAAATCTTTACATAGGACATCAACTCAACCAAGGGCAATAGCGTACAATGTGAACCCAGCTTAAGACGTTTTCCTTCTCCTACGTAATGACGCACTCTGGGCAGAAGAGGCATATTTACGAGCCTAGTGTAAAATGAGCGCACTTTCTTCTGAATTTCTGTCCGTTTTGTAAATCATTCATTCGTACATACACATAAAGACATTTTCAGACAAGACCGGCGGCACACTGTAATTCATAGGTATTTTGTGCTGAGCCCGGCGGCGAGCAACACTAAAATCTTTACACGGGACATCAACTCAACCAAGAGCAACCTAGCGGTGAGCGTAGCACATGCCGCTTACAATGTGAACCCGGCTTAAGACATTTTCCTTCTCCTACGTAAGAGGCATATTTAAGAGCCTAGCGTAAAATGGGCACACTTTTGTCTGAATTTCTGTCTGTAGGTATTGTAAAACATTCATTCGTATACACATAAAGACATTTTCAAACAAGATGAAGTATAAATTCAAATTGCTCTTTAAGTTTAGTGTTGTTGCTGGGGTGGACAAGGTGTTTACACGGCTTTCAAACTCGTTTAGTAAATGAATGTCTGCAAGAAATACTGGCCAGCTCAAATTCAGGTAGCTCAATTAGATTATGCTAAGACCCCGTTTACACGAGCATGTGTATTTTTATAAACGAAGACATTTCCCTACGTTTGAGCCTTTCATTTAGACGCAAACGGAGAATTCGCCCCGTAAAACGGTTATCCAAAAAAACTCCGGCCAAAGTGTTTTTTTTGGAAAACTCCGTTTATGCGTTTGGTTCTAAACTGTGGTAAACGGAGTTTTGGGCAGCCAACGTCACAGTATGCGACAGAAGTACACCAAATGTGCGACCAATGTTTACATTTACATGTTCTCACGTGCGACTTTTCAGGGTTCTGATTGGTTAATGTGAGCTTGAGCTTATCGTTAGACTACTCCCACTGTGGTTTGGCGTGCTCATGACAGCATGTATGTACACGGGTTCGTGTAAACACATTTTAAAAATAAACGGTCTCGTGTAAATTCAGTTTTATTTGCAAACGTAGATGGCCAGATATTCGTTTAGGAAAATACCCTGCTTCGTGTAAACGTAGTCTAAAAAAGCTTTCTGGCTGAACACAAAGCCAAATTGATCCAAGCCAGTCCAAGATGTCACCTGCGACACTACACCTTCCTAATTATTGTTAGGCCATGCCCCATGAATGGCTAAACGATACACACCTGGACCCCTTGTGATTCTAATTATCACTGAATTGAGAAGAAGTGTGTCGTGCCTTTATAAGCCTCCATAATGCCTACTTGAACTTACCCTTCCAGTTGTTTTTGGTGATTCAACATGGCAGTAATGGCAAAGGTTGTTGTGTTGGTTCTCATTGCTAGTTTCAGTAATGGTGAGTGTTTGAAGTATCTTTTGGCAGATGAATTATGTTTTTAAAATCCTGATTTAAATAATTTCTTCTGCTCTTCTTTTTGAGCAGTCTTCTGTCTTCCAAAGAGAGATGTTGTTGTTGTCCTCAATATTGAGGTTGATGATGTTTCTATAATACAAAGTCCCAACAACCAGACCCAAACAGAAGCTGAGGGTGAGTATTTAATGTAATGCTCTTATGTTCTTACAAGGTGGTTGTGTTGACTTTAAATGTCTAAACCTAAATGGAATCCCAAGGTGGTGCAAGTGAAGATTTCCAAGCAGGCACACAAGCCCCTAATCCCTACTATTGGACTGCTACTGCACAACCTGATGTTACTGGTAAAGTTTGAGACTTGTTTTTGTAGTTTCTGCAGGTCTGATTTATTGTGTGTTAGTCTTGAGACTTGGCTTCCCTCTGTCTTCCTCTTATGTGGAAACCTAAAGATGGGGCAAGTGAAGATGTAACTTCAACCCCAAGTCCCCAAACTGGAGATGCGGGTAAGGAGCATTTGTAGTCATGTACATGACTATAGACCCCTCACCCCCCCACTAAATGACATGTGTTATGTGGAATAGGACATGGGACAAGTGAAGATGATGTGGTAACTGTAACCCCAAGTCCCCAAAACCAGACAACACCTGCTGCCCAAACTGGAGATGCGGGTAAGGAGCATTTGTGGCTTCATTTGTGGTCATGTACATGATTATAGACCCCTCACCCCCCCACTAAATGACATGTGTTATGTGGAATAGGACATGGGACAAGTGAAGATGATGTGGTAACTGTAACCCCAAGTCCCCAAAACCAGACAACACCTGCTGCCCAAACTGGAGATGCGGGTAAGGAGCATTTGTGGCTTCATTTGTGGTCATGTACATGATCATAGACCCCTCACCCCCCCACTAAATGACATGTGTTATGTGGAATAGGACATGGGACAAGTGAAGATGATGTGGTAACTGTAACCCCAAGTCCCCAAAACCAGACAACACCTGCTGCCCAAACTGGAGATGCGGGTAAGGAGCATTTGTGGCTTCATTTGTGGTCATGTACATGATCATAGACCCCTCACCCCCCCACTAAATTACATGTGTTATGTGGAATAGGACATGGGACAAGTGAAGATGATGTGGTAACTGTAACCCCAAGTCTCCAAAACCAGACAACACCTGCTGCCCAAACTGGAGATGCGGGTAAGGATCATTTGTGGCTTCATTTGTGGTCATGTACATGATTATAGACCCCTCACCCCCCCACTAAATGACATGTGTTATGTGGAATAGGACATGGGACAAGTGAAGATGATGTGGTAACTGTAACCCCAAGTCCCCAAAACCAGACAACACCTGCTGCCCAAACTGGAGATGCGGGTAAGGAGCATTTGTGGCTTCATTTGTGGTCATGTACATGATCATAGACCCCTCACCCCCCCACTAAATGACATGTGTTATGTGGAATAGGACATGGGACAAGTGAAGATGATGTGGTAACTGTAACCCCAAGTCCCCAAAACCAGACAACACCTGCTGCCCAAACTGGAGATGCGGGTAAGGAGCATTTGTGGCTTCATTTGTGGTCATGTACATGATTATAGACCCCTCACCCCCCCACTAAATGACATGTGTTATGTGGAATAGGACATGGGACAAGTGAAGATGATGTGGTAACTGTAACCCCAAGTCCCCAAAACCAGACATCATCTGCCACAGGTTGTTTTTAATGTACATCTTGCATCTTTCCAAAATTATAACTACTTGGGCCTAAAATGGAGTTTCTGTGGCTTTGTTTGAGTTGTCAGATGGACCAAGTGAAGATGCTGAGGTTGCCATGACAACCCAGAATGCCCAAAACCAGACTACATCAACCCACACTGTAGGAACTGGTAAGGGCTGCTGCATAAAGTGCTGTGTGTGTGTGTGTGTCCCATTTTGGTTCTAAAGTTGTGTTTTTTTTTTTTTTTTTTTTTTTTTTTTTTTTTTTTTTTTTTTTTTCCCCCTCATGGTTTTCTTGTGTGGAATCTGAAGATGGTGTTAGTGAGGATCATGTGTTGACCACTGTACTGAACCTGCAAAATGGGACCACCTCTGCCCAAGATGGAATCACGATTACTGGTAATTGTTTGACTTTTTGTCATGTTTCCTGTTGTATAAAAGTATTAATGTAATTTTATTATCAACCTTGTTCAGCTGTCAGACCTGGTGCTCTGCAATTGAATTTACTCTAGTCTGAAGATTTTAGTAGTTTCTACTGCTTTTCCATCATGCCAATTTGTGGCTGTAAGAAACATGCAGAGCTTGTCTTGGAAGATAAATACTAAGTCACTCGTGGATTGTAGATTTGTGAAGATTTTCATGTTGACTACTATTCCACACAACACAAGGAGTTTTTTTTTTTTTTTTTTTTTGAGCACTGTGGGCTTGGTTGTATGGGTCCTTCCTAGCCCAGCAAGGCTCTTAATCAATGCCAGTAGACAAACATCTTTTTAAAAATGTATTCTTTTTTATTTTTTATTTAAATATCCTATCCGATATTGGAGCAATAGCATTGTGGTCTTGCTTGCCAATGATTTGTAATGCAATGTAGTGTTGTATTTATCCTGTTTCTGCATTTGTCATTGAATTGTAGATTATGCAACATGCTGTACAATGAGTCACTTTGGCTTAAACATTTTATAGCAATGGTGCTGTAATGGAACAGTGTGGGCTGGCCTGGTTCATATTTCAATCTGTATATTGCTCATAAGCTCAACCAGTAGTTACAACAATGTCTGGCAGGTAAGCAGCCCCAGGTTGAAGCAATGGTTTATTGTATTGTAAGTAAAAAGCTGCTTTTCTTCCTGTAGACTCCTGCAGTGATTCCTCAGAATGCTAACGTCAATGGCACTCCTTCAGTCATGGGCTTTCTCCATTTTGTATTCAATAAAGGCCAGATTTTCTTAACCAACATTGTCTTTCCTTGTTTCTTGACTTGGGCCCAGTTTGGTGGTCAAGCTGACTTAGAACCTTTTTACTAACTCCTGTAGTATAAATATTCTGTAATGTGAATTTCTTGATCAAAGTTATGTTTAGAGTTTAAGATGGCGTTTGTGGATATTGACCTTGCTTAACAAGACACTAGCAGAGAACCCTCCCCCCCCCTTAGCTGTTGTAGACTCAGCGTAACCTACGCACTCGAGTGGCTTATTGCTTTTCTAAAACTGTTGCTATAAATACCTGGCAAAGCAACAAGAAATGTAATGATTTCATAGATAATCATTCTTCCGCCAAGAAATATATTTCCTCTATTTGAATGGTAGCCAAGCAACGTCGAGATGCAGCTACATTAACTTTATCAAGTTCTATGATCTTTATGGTAGCACAGTAGCCTGGTCCTTACTGCCTTACAGTCTGGCACAATGTAATAATAATCTGTGTCCGTAATGGGCGGCTGCTTATTTTGAGGTTTAAAATCATTGGAGTTCCCTTAACCAATCAGCAACATTTGGTAATGACATATGCTGTGCGCCGGAGTTCAGGCTCTTATGCTTACCACTTCCGCTTCCAGCTCAGGCTATTACGCTTCACACTTCTGCTCTCGGTAGTAAACAGACCGCTGGCTAGTTGGTAGGCTACCTGGCCGCCAGGGCAGTCTGTTCGTAGTGGATATATCTCTGTGGCTGGCGAGTTGTATACCAAAAGCGTCACGTCACCGAGATTATATCAGCTCTTGTCACACGCCAGTTTTCCTCTCTTCTCGCCGCTTATCAGACAATTGTTCTACGCAGCCTGGTGACACTGTCGGAGCTACAGAGCTTACTTCGTCCTCCACGGGCTGTTCAAACTGCTCTCGGTTGGATTGTACTGACGCCCTAGGTGTTATTTAACCTGGAGCTTGCTCGGTTAAAGTAACAGTTGTTCATAACAGTAACAACGCATCCTCACCTTGAGCAACGCTCGGTGACTGGCTAACGTTACTGTCCACAAGCACGGTAGCCTCGCCTTGAGCCCAGCTCGGCCACAGGCTAGCCTCAGTCTGTCAAACACAAACACGGAGCGGTTTACCGTCAAGTCAACTTTATTTCTATAGCACATTTAAAAACAACGAAGTTGAACCAAAGTGCTTACAAACAAACATAAAACAATGACAATGCACAACAACAATAATAACAACATGGGGGGGGAAATAAATAATTGAAATAATAAACAAATTGGACAAAAATAAAATAAAGAATAAAGAGTGTGTGTGTGTGTGTAGGGGGGGGGGGGTTTGGGAGAACATGAAAGTCTTTAAGTTAGACTTAAAGCAGTCAATGGTTGGAGAGGACTTAATATGTACAGACTATTCCAGAGTTGGGGGGCAACAACAGAGAAGGCTCTATCACCCTTAGTTTTAAGGCGTGTTTTGGGGATATAGAAAAGATTCTGAGATGAAGACCTCAGTGATCTTGGAGTGCTGTACGGAATTAGTAGGTCACCTATGTAACTAGGTGCCAAACCACTGAGGGCTTTGAAGACAAAAAGTAAAATTAACTCTGTGCTCCACAGGTAACCAGTGCAGCTTAGCCAACACAGGAGTTATATGCTCACGTTTCTTAGAGCCACTTAATAATCTAGCTGCTGCATTTTGAACTAGCTGAAGTCTATTTACTTGCTTATTAAAATTTAAAGAGGAGTCAAAGAAAACCCCAAGATTCTTGACTTCACTGTGGCAGTTTGCAGAGAGAGGTCCTAGTGCATTTTTCAAGATAGAAACATCACTTGGAGGGCCAAAAATAATTATATCAGTTTTACTTTCATTCAGTTGAAGAAAATTTCTTGCCATCCAGCATTTAACGTCACTGAGACAGTTAAAAATATTCTCCAAAGAACAAATGCCATTAGTGTTAACAGGCAGGTAAAACTGAGTGTCATCTGCATAGCAGTGATACTGAATGTTATACTTTTTAAAAATTGAGCCAAGGGGTAACATATAAAGAGAGAATAAAAGAGGGCCCAAAATGGAACCCTGAGGAACACCATACTTTATAGGGGCAGAGGAAGAGGAGAAATTGCCTAAACTAACTGAAAATGATCTATCACTAAGATAAGAAGAGAACCATTGCAAAACAGAACCCTGGAGACCAACTTCATCCTCCAAGCGTTTTAATAGGATGTTATGGTCGATGGTGTCAAATGCTGCACTCAGATCAAGAAGCACCAAGAGGGCGCAAGTTCCAGAATCAACTGCTAAGAGAATGTCGTTTTGGACTTTAAGCAAGGCCACTTCAGTGCTGAGCAGAGATCTGAAACCTGATTGGAATTTATCACATATATTGAACTTACTCAGGTAAGAAGAAACCTGAGAGAGGACAACCTTTTCTAGTATCTTTGACAGAAAAGGTAATTTAGAAATAGGCCTATAATTCTTCAGGTCACTGGGCTCAAGGTTAGGTTTCTTCAGTAAAGGTTGCACAATTGCACGTTTAAAACCTGAGGGGACCACTCCATTGGTTAGTGAGTGATTAATTATGGCCAATACAAGAGGGCAGATGATGGTAAAAACTTCTTTAAAAAGGCGTGCAGGTAAAACATCTAAGTGGCAGGATGTAGATTTCATATGGGAGACCACCTCAGAAAGCTGGGAGGAAGATATAGCCTGAAACTGTTGGAGGCAGCTAGGTGAAAGTTCTATCACTGAGGGATCCGAATCCGGAGGTGAGATTTGAGATTTTATTTTGTCAATTTTATCGATGAAGAAGTTGAGGAACTTCTCACAGATTTCTGTTGAAGGGGCAAGAGTAGATGACGCAGAGGCAGGATTTATAATACAATTAATGGTATTAAATAACACTTTTGGCCTATGAGCATTATTGTTGATAAGCTGAGCATAATACTCAACCTTTGCTGCCTTAACAGAGTTTTGGTAGATCTTTAGAGAATCTCTGAAAAGGTCATAGAAGACCTGAAGCTTCTCTTTTTTCCATTTGCGCTCTGCTTTCCTGCAAGATTGTCTGACAGAACGGGTCGTGGCATTTAACCATGGAGTGGTGATAGTTTTGACACGCTTTTGTTTTAGTGGGGCAACACAGTCTAAGGTCTCAAGACAGGATGCATTAAAGAGAGTGACTAATTCTTCAATGTCAGAGCAGGTGGAAATAGCAACAGAGATAGTAGGTGAGTGAGAGAGGATGAAAGTATCAGAGAATGTTGTGGCTGTGGTGGAATTAATAGAACGGGCAAAGGAATAGGACTTAGGGGGAGATACAGGGGGACAAAACAAAATATATTCAAATAAAATCAAAAAATGATCAGAGACCCCAACATCCATAATTTCTAAGTTGGAAACATTGAAACCATAAGACAATAATGTGTCTAATGTGTGGCCTTTCTGATGCGTCGGGGCCATAACAGATTGCACAAGATTGAAAGAGTCCACAAGGCATAAAAACTCCTTAACCCTTAGAACCCGATTGACGCAAAGTGCGTCAAAAAACACACCCTTTCTTCTCTGTTACATTGCTCCGGAACGGTTCATCGCAGTGAGATGAAACCTTTATTGCACGACAGAGCAGAAGTGGGGCTTTCCAACGAGACTACACACTTGTCTGTACGATCAAGTATGAAAATTTAAAAAAATCATGAAATTAAATCAAATTGCATCATATTTACAGTCTATACTTCTCTGCATTCACCTGCACACACATTACTCTAGTTTGAATTACTCGCGAACCCGTGATCGCATCGATATGGCAAGCATATCAGATGAAAGAGGGGGCACAGGGCTATCCATTGGTACCATGTTTATCGATCCTTCTGGCTTATAAAATCAGACGAAGTGACTGCAAAATAATAACGTCATGTACACAAACCAACGCTGCACACTCATTACTCTCGTTTGAATTACTCGCGGACCCGTGATCGCATAGATATGCCACGCATGTCAGATGAAAGAGGAGACTCAGAGCTATCATTTGATACCAAGTACATCCTTCTGGGTTATAAAACAGACGAAGTGACAGCAAAATAATAACTTCATATAGCTGGACTTACCCCACGTTTTTGTCTGTTCTTGTGGCAAAGCATGTTTATAATCCAATGCTATCATGTGTTTCTCTATGGCAAAGCATGTTCATATTCCGGTTTTGAGATCCTAGCAAATTCCTGCATGGCATCCAATTCAAGGCTCACATTGCATCCCAATTTGTTCAACAAATAAACACCTTTTTTGCCTTTACTTTGTTCATGGCAATGCAGTAAAGAGTTGAGAATTATTATGACTGCATACACACAGGCACGCAGGCTAACACGCAACCTCGGGTCAAGTCAGGTCAGATCAGTTCGTGTCACAGATATGGAGCGCAGAAAGGTCATTTTTCATCACTAAATAAAAAATGGCATTTATTTCCGTAAATCACACAGCAAATATTTCTGTAAATTGCTCAGCCCCAGAGTATCCCTCCAACATGGCAATTATATTGCCCGATTCAGGACAGTCTGCCCTACACACACATGAAATGCATGTAGAGCTGTGAGCTTGCAGTGGTGAGATACATGTCGAAATATAAGAATTTTTATAATACACTTTTTATATTTTAATTCTTTAAAAATCAAAATAAAATCAATGCTAGTATTAATACATGAAATGATGGCAGATCTGAATAGCCTAAACTCTCCTGAAAAAAACAATATATAATATATGTGTGTGGCACTTACAATGACCAGAATAAATCCTTATGAATAAAGGTAGTGAAAATGCCCTAAAAACAGCTTAGGGTTCTAAGGGTTAACCAAAGGTTTTGATGGGCAACAGATGTGAATGTTAAAATCCCCTAAAATCATGAAATTGTCAGAGCGAGAGGCCATAAAAGATAGTAGATCAGCAAATTCTTGAATGAAATTACAATTAAGCTTAATTTTTGGTGCTCGGTAAACTAATGCACAGAGGAGGGTGGCATTTATCTTTACAAGCTGTACCTCAAAGGTGGAGAACATATCAATTTGTACAATTCTACATTTAAAGTTGTTATTATAAACAGTGACCAGACCACCTCCACGACCAGTAGCCCTAGGGGAATTTATGAAGCTGCAGTGAGGAGGGCAGAGTTCACCAAGTGGAATGACGTCATTACTGCTGAGCCAAGACTCCGTTATAAACAAAAAGTCCAGGTGATGAGATGTGAAACGGTCGTTTAAAATGAAAGTCTTATTACAGATAGATCGTGCATTCAATAATGCACAATTGACGGGAGGAGGGTCTTGTGCATGCTGCAGAACTTCCTGCGGTGAACCAGCTGTGAGAACTTTTACCTTCGGATGAAGGCCTTGCGGCGGTTCAGGCGCAGTCTGACATGGTGATGTGACATTCTCAGCAGCTCCATCGAAGTCGTTCAAGATGTGAGAGACAGATTCTCGCTGCATTGTTGGTCGCTGTAGATTCTCCACTGACACTGTAGGGAGCGGGTTGTTTGCGGGAGCGGACTGCTCTGGAAAACCGCGTTGATTTGGCAAGAAATCCCATGGAGATGATGGAGGGATGCTTTCCTCTGTCGCTCGGGTGATTTGAGAGCGACGTGCGCCTCTGTGCAGGTAGCGTTTCCTTGAGCCCAGCTCGGTAACAGCTAGTCCCAGTCAAGCACAATCACAGCAGCCTTGCCTTGAGCCCCACTCGGTAACCGGCTTATTATTATTATTATTATTATTATTATTAAGACACACCGCCTCGCCTTGAGCCCCGCCCGTAGCTAACCTTCTATTCCTTAAGTAGGCCTCATTGCCGCATTGATTTTGTAAAGGTAATTTGAGAGTAGGGGGGAGAATAACGAGCAGCAAATGTTTATTAGAAAACTGATGGATGTAGTACACTGTAGTGCGTTTAGGTTTAGTTATCACCATCTGATAAATCAAACTTTTCCCAATGCCAGTTGGAAGGAGAGTTATACGACATCCTTGCCATTTATAAAATTGACAAGACAAGCCTCTTGTTCCTGCCCTCGAGAGTTGAGACAACTTCGCGGATTGCTTCTAGCATCTCTTCGTCCGTCGCCATTGTTGCTATGCTGTTGAACTACAAGCTTTGCTGGACTACAAGCAACTCGGCAGGCAAGTTCCGCGTCATCACTCAACTGTTCGCTGAATGGCTCGGGTACACGCGAGCCCTATAATGAGGGTTGGGCCAGACTACATGCCAGACCTAAATCAAATTTAGGGCGGAAGTACGTAGGATGGTAACGACCAGGCTAGTAGCACAGTAATATAGAACGGAATGCGGTCAAGGTGTAGGTTTGTGCTGGATTTTACAACGGCATCGAACACAAATCAGCCAATCACAATCAAGGACCGGAACTATCAGTTTTAGAAGTGTGCTTACATTTGTTATGTCTTGTATTTTGAAAAGCAGTTTTTGCAGTGTATTGGTAAATTATGCTCTTCCTGAAAATGGTTTCAATGGAGTTCTTTTTGTTTGGATGCGAGAGTGTGAGTTAACAGGGTAGAAGATTAAGAACAGTAAATTAAGACCATGCTAGTAAATAACTGTAGTTGCACCTGACTTAGTTTGGAGGCAGTTTAGCCTAAACTGTAAAATATTTAAATATTTTTAGGTTTTATGATTCTTAGTCCTTAAGTTGTCTTGCATTGCACTGTGGACAGGAGGGTGAAATGTATAGAATATATCAAAGGTATTTGTTAAAGGTATTTGTTAAATGTATAACTCCCTTTTTTTGAACTACATACCTGGAATTGACTGACTTTCACATTTGTAGGGTTATGTTTATTTTATGGCCAAGTGTAATGTCTAGTAGACAGAACTGTTATGAGCGCAAAAAGACAACTCATCACTTTACTGTAAAAGACAACACAAGCTTGCCAACTAGCTGCCCCCATTAAACATCCGTCTGGTGCCTACAATGGTCCCCTTACATAAACACACGAAATATAGAGTTATATAGCATAGAGCATGCGGTCTCTCGACTGTCCAACTTCAGCCACCAAACAGTGGAGCCTTCTGTTTATGTGTATGTGCCTTTAAATATATTGCAACTCTAGAGGGAGCTCTACAGTAGCCAAAAATACCTAAAACTGCATAGTGTACCTTTAAAGCCAGATTTACATTGTACGCGCAAGTGGCAGCGCTGCGCTATGAAACCCATTATTTTCAATGGCTTGCATGTGCAAGAACTGGCCTGAATTCTGCTGCTGTGCCACTCTTGCGCGTGCCGCGGTCAAAGCTCAATCATGTTCAACCATTTTGAACTTTGACCGCGGCGCACTGTAATTCTGTAATTCATAGTTATTTTGCGCTGAGCCCTGCAGTGAGCACAACTAAAATCTTTACATAGGACATCAACTCAACCAAGGGCAATAGCGTACAATGTGAACCCAGCTTAAGACGTTTTCCTTCTACGTAATGACGCACTCTGGGCAGAAGAGGCATATTTACGAGCCTAGTGTAAAATGAACGCACTTTCTTCTGAATTTCTGTCCGTTTTGTAAATCATTCATTCGTACATACACATAAAGACATTTTCAGACAAGTCCGGCGGCACACTGTAATTCATAGGTATTTTGTGCTGAGCCCGGCGGCGAGTAACACTAAAATCTTTACACGGGACATCAACTCAACCAAGAGCAACCTAGCGGTGAGCGTAGCACATGCCGCTTACAATGTGAACCCGGCTTAAAACGTTTTCCTTCTCCTACGTACAGTAAAAGGCATATTTAAGAGCCTAGCGTAAAATGGGCACACTTTCGTCTGAATTTCTGTCTGTAGGTTTTGTAAAACATTCATTCGTATACACATAAAGACATTTTCAAACAAGATGAAGTATAAATTCAAATTGCTCTTTAAGTTTAGTGTTGTTGCTGGGGTGGACAAGGTGTTTACACGGCTTTCAAACTCGTTTAGTAAATGAATGTCTGCAAGAAATACTGGCCAGCTCAAATTCAGGTAGCTCAATTAGATTATGCTAAAAAAGCTTTCTGGCTGAACACAAAGCCAAATTGATCCAAGCCAGTCCAAGATGTCACCTGCGACACTACACCTTCCTCATTACTGTTAGGCCATGCCCCATGAATGGCTAAACGATCCACACCTGGACCCCTTGTGATTCTAATTATCACTGAATTGAGAAGAAGTGTGTCGTGCCTTTATAAGCCTCCATAATGCCTACTTGAACTTACCCTTCCAGTTGTTTTTGGTGATTCAACATGGCAGTAATGGCAAAGGTTGTTGTGTTGGTTCTCATTGCTACCCACTGAGCAAAGAGACGTTGATACGACGTCTTTTCTAAGTCATTTTTGGACGTCAAATGTAAGTCACCTGGACGTGCAGACTGTTACTCCAGGCGACGTCTTTTTTCGACGTCTATTGAACGTCCATTTATGACGTCCACAGTACGTCCGTATAGGAGCTATTTCTAGTCCAAATGTGGTCTTCATGGACATTTTTTCGACGTCATTTTGTGGACGGTTTTTGACGTCATCTTTGTGGACGTCTTTTCGACGTCAAATTCAGACTCATTTTAGACATTGATTTTATACTGTACTGCTTATAGTTTCTATGCATAACTGTAGTCCTGTCACGGCCCTTTTACTACTGCAGATAAACGGTAATTCCCCAGACTCACAAACACATGAGGCTCAAGAACAGTTTACGCTTTTATTGCACAGTTACTAAAATTTACATAGAGGACTCACAGCAGCCCAGCTATAAACATTGCAGTCCCGTCGCAAGCACCCCCAACTGGCAAGCAGAAACAGATTAATAATGCAGGTAAATAAGTTATCTAGGTGAATATACATTCAAAATACTGAGAGGGCACAGCAATTCATAATTAAACCCACACACAAAGATCAGATTATGCTACACCTTAAATTCAGTTCCGCTCACCCAACGTCTTCTGTCCACTCTGCGTTTACAGCATAAAATTATCTAACGTTAACAACTCTCATCTGTGTCTGTAAGTTAGAAGCTAAGTTGATATTAGCCTGCATGGAGACACTTTAAATAACAGTTAACAGGTAACTTACTTGCGCCTGATATTTCATTCAAACTAAAACTACATTCACAATGACATCTTACACAGATGTATTGTTGGATATGATATTAACTACTATTCCAGATATCCAACATAATGGTGAAGTTAGCTATTGGAAAAGTTAACATTAACTCCGTCAACGTTAGCGATTCTTAGCTCGCTAACGTTAGCTAATTGCTAGCTAGTTCTAACATGACTTAGTTCGGTTTTGGTTAACATTACACTTTGAAACCAATATATTTATAATAAATTCGCGTTTTCAATTGGCATATGCAGAAGTACTGTAATTCTTACCTTTGATATGATGATGGCAGAGTTTGGACAGCTCACACAAGCAGAAAAGTAATAGTTGAAGTTACTGGATTTGAAAACTGAGGCAGGGGATGAACGTTAGAAATCGCCCCACAATGCTGTGCGGTGCAAGTGCAATTCAAATTGCTGTCAGAGGGTTAAAAGCAGAGCAAGACTGAGAGGCTAACATTTAACAACTTGTTGAAAGTGTCTTTTTTATCAGCAATCACCAAATGAAAGCTAGACAAAGCCAAAACGATTTCTTTGCAACTAGGAGACACAGGAGTTGCATAGCCTACACATGCTCATTCCTTATGGTATTTAACTCTCAAAGAATTTGTTGCAGTTCGCAATTTTCAGTAAAAAAGTGACTTAATGTGCCTGACATTTTTATTGTAGTCTACTCTTGAGATGTTGACCTTAAAATACTCAGTAAATTAACCCATTACTTAGGCTACCAGTGACCCAGACAGTGGGTAGAATACCATGTTGGAGATTGAGTTCCAAACCACCAACCCTGTGGCTGGATTATGGAAAATAACCCAGCATGGGCTAACATAACCCAATAAATGGTCAAACTGCCACAACCCAGTAATTGGGTGCAGAAATAACCCAGCATTTTTTAGAGTGTACGAGGCCTATTACTACTACTAATAATAATGATCACATTCATCATGTTGGTAAGAACCATGTTGGTATTTTAAAATGTTAAAGAATGGTATTTTAAACAGTTTAAGATTGTTGCTATTGACCTTGCTTAACAAAACGCTGGCAGAAAATTTTGCTTGTTTAAGTACAATTAAACAATAAGCCCCGAGAGGCCGTAGGTTACGCTGATTCTACAACAGCGGAGTGCCTAAATCGCAAAAGCTACCGGAACACTTCACAAAACTTCTTGGAAAGGTGTAGCACAGGCTAAGGAAATCCCATACATGTTTGGAGCCGATCAGACTGAAAGGGAACATTTTCCATATTGTAGCCTATTCTCGCAATGATGGCGAAAGTGAAACGTTTTATTTTAAATGATAAATTTGTGCAAGCCTGTGTCATTTCTTTCACGTCTTTCAACATAAATAGTGCATTCATATGCTAGTAGTAATGCCAGAATTTACCGTGTATAGGCCTCTTAGAAATGATTGTTGCATCTTGCATATTATATTTAGATGCGCACTCAATCGCGCATCCATGCAGGCAAAACGTGATCAAATGTGGCGACGTTTACAATACGTGATAGCCTAGTTAATGTGAATCGCGGACAATAACCAAAGAAAGGAATTTGCACCTCCATTCACCAATTAAAGGCTGTAGGCTTAGTGTTTCTACATGTTGGCACAAAACGTAATTTCTGTCAGAAGCCAGTCTATAATGCATACAGGGGTAACATGAGGTGAGTCAGAAGAGGGGCCTGTCTTAGTAGCCTATTCTTGAATCCTGTCTCTTTCAAACTACGTTAAAATTGTGTGATTAGCCGCCAGCATAAAATCTAAATTAAAAGACGAAAATCTTATTAGGCTCCAAACCTATGAGTCTAAGCCTTAGTTTAAAAAAATCTTCAGGTGTAAGTAATAAGTCAAAGAACCACATTCTGTGTAATAGAGGTTATCAAAAGATACTCTAGTTTGTAATTTCTTTTAAAGTATAGGCCTACATTTTGAACACAAATGCAGTCACGGGTCCAGGGATGGACCAGTGAAGTTGTTTCTTCTCCACCCTTCTCTTTTCACTGGGGGGCGCATTCTGTTTGGGGGTCCCTCAGACCCCACCACAGATGTTGACATCATGACTACGGCCTTGGGCTTATTGCTTTTCTAAAACTGTTGCTATAAATACCTGGCAAAGCAATGAGAAATGTAACTATTTCATAGATAAATCATTCTTCCGCCAAGAAATATATTTCCTCTATCTAAATGGTTGCCAAGCAACGTCGAGACGCAGCTACATTAACTTTTGTATCAAGTTCTATGACAGGGTTGCCAACTTTGGGTGATTGGCTGGAGTGAGATTTTGTGAAGTCATAGTGCGTGTGCGTTAAATTTTTTCCTAAACCTAATTTTAAAAATGTCTGTCCCCTGACTTTTTTGCTATGTACAGTATAATCCCTGATTTAAGTTTCTTCAAAATGTACAATTAAATTATTGATTGCACTTGAAAACAAGACCAGTGTTTTAACCCCGTGGCATGGAAGGATTATGAGCCACTGGGCCCCTGGGCACAGACATGAAAAGGGCCCCCCTGCCCACCTGAAAAAGGTAGTAGCTCAGTAGAAAAAAATGAAAAATAACCCCTTAAATGATTACTTCTGGCGAGTTTTGTGGAAAGAAATGGACAGATTGAGACTTATGAATGTGTGTATGAGTGTACGAATGTATCAGGGATGGAAATAGCCTAAAATATTTTTTTCCACCTACCATTGTGGCTGGTGGATTCCAAAGTCTACCAGCCACTAGAGATACAGTATGAACATTTGATGAAAAATCATGACCAAAATGATTACGGTTATTGGTATTGCAATATGATTAAAATGTGCTCACTTTTCTTCTAAACCTACCATCAATGTTGGACAGAACTCATAATTGGCCTGCCCTTCATGCCCAGTAGCAACAAATCTAAAGGTCAACAGAACAGCTATAGTGTCATAAAAGTGGTGTGGCTCCTTTAAGACCCAATCCACTGGTGTGAGTTCTGGAGCCATCCAACTTCTAACTCTATACTATCCTACATCATGATTTTAATATTATGTCTAGGCTACAGTATATTTAACATTTAACATTTCTTTTCTATTTGGCCTGTTATGAAATTATGCATTGACCAATATAAGCACACTTTTTTAAGACACTTAAATACATGCATGCTTAGCATTTTGTGAAAACAAATCATTATGGCTACATCGACAAACTCTTAGCCATGAGCTATATATCCTCTGATTTTAATATTTACACATATGTATAGCACAGCTCAGTTTTAAGACACTTAAAGCCCAAAATTGGAGACCATATAGAAATTTGCTACCATTTCAAAATCGGATTACTCTGGAACGGCTTATTGTACAGGGGATTGCATTACTTTGTGTTCGGTAAGGTCTGCTGTTTATTCTGGTTTACGGTTTGTCATGTGTGGAACGAAAAGTTTGTGAGATATCCCTCCTATAGGAATTGAAATGAGCGCAGAGCTATAGTAGCCTAATATGATTATTTCTTGAAAGTTAATTTATTTTTCTCGCGAACCGTTTATCGCAGCAAATAGCGGCTATAGCACCTTATAAAAGATGAGAAAAAGTTATTTAATGTGATGTCTGTGAGGCTACTTCGCGAGTAGTTCCTAGAGAAGAATGGGCGGCCACACTTTATGTCGGTCTGCCTCATGTCTAAATAGCAGCGTGTTCCGTGAAGGTGTCGCTGACCGGATTAAAATACTCTAGTCAGCGAATCAACAACCAGAGAAAACTGCGCTGAGAACGTTGTAGGCGGATATTAGACCTACCTGCTGTTGGTCTAGACATATGTATGCCTTAAACTCGTATCCTGTCATTTAGAAACAATGCTGTGGGCTAGTCTAGTCATCAACAAAAAATGAACAGATTGCAAAAAAAAAAAGAATGGATTTGGCGTGACATTTCTTGAGTGTGCGTGAGAGCGTGAGATTGGTGCTGAAAGCGTGAGTGTCACGCCAGATGCGTGAGAGTTGGCAACCCTGTCTATGATCAAGTTATGGTAGCACAGTAATATAGAACGGAATGCGGTCAAGGTGTATGTTTGTGCTGGATTTTACAACGGCATCTAACACAATTCAGCCAATCACAATCAAGGACCGGAACTATCAGTTTTAGAAGTGTGCTTACATTTGTTATGTCTTGTATTTTGAAAAGCAGTTTTTGCAGTGTATTGGAAAATTATGCTCTTCCTGAAAATGGTTTCAAGGAGTTCTTTTTCTTTGGATGCGAGAGTGTGAGCTAACAGGGTAGATGATTAAGGACAGTAAATGAAGACCATGCTAGTAAATAACTAGTTGCACCTGACTTTAGTTTGGAGGCAGTTTAGGTTTTATGATTCTTAGTCCTTATGTTGTCTTGCATTGCACTGTGGACATGAGGGTGAAATGTATAGAATATATTAAAGGTATTTGTTAAATGTATGACTCCCTTTTTTTGTACTGCATACCTGGAATTGACTGACTCACACATTTGTAGGGTTATGCTTGTATTTATGGCCAAGTGTAATGTCTAGTTGCATTTTCTTGAACCCAGAAATGTTGTACCCTAAAGTTTTATTGCAGAAATGTCGTCTATAGGCCTAGTGGATGGATTTCAACTTAGTTGCTAAAAGTTGCACCTTGGGCAATTTGCATAATTAGCATAATAAGATCATTAAATCGTGAATAGGGTACACGTTTTAAATTATAGGTATCACCATGAAACTTTCTCAGTTGATTACTTATGTTAATATGAGACACAAATGCATTGCGCGTTTTTTCTATTTTAATGTTTAAATATGCAAATGAGGCCCTATAGTCTAGTTGCATAGGCCCAATAGTGAACCCAGAAATGTTGAGTACCTTAAAGTTTTATTGCAGAAATGTCATCAATAGGCCTAGTGGATGGATTCCAACTTGGTTGCTAAAAGTTGCTCCTTGGGCAATTTGCATAATTAGCATAATAAGATCATTAAATCGTAAATAGGGTACAAGTTTTAAATTATAGCTATCACCATGAAACTTTATCAGTTGATTACTTATGTTAAGATAAGAAAAACATGTATTGCTATTTTTTCAATTTGAATGTTTAAATATGCAAATGAGGCCCTATCTCATTAAATATGCACTTATTTGCTTTGCTTGATCTTCGTGGGTTTGTGTCCATAATAAACGAATGAAGTTGCGCAGGAACTGCTTTAGCGCAAGGCAAACTTTACGCACCGACCGACAGCTTGCCGATTTGCTCTGCGTCTCCAACACTACAAAAACTCCCAGTCGGAGAGCGATTGTCGATGCACATAATTTGGAGAGGCAAAAAGTGTAGCCTATTAAAAAACTATTTTATCCCAAATGCCATCAGCATTCTTAACCAAAACTTATTACAACACGTATACCCGGCTGAGCTGTTATGTAGGCCTAGTCTATATTTAAACTTATTTAGGCCTAATAATTTTCTATATGTTTTCCCTTTTTTGTACTGTACTTGCTTTAATTATATCTTCAGTGTGTCTGAGATGTTGTTTGCCCATCTATGTCTGGTGAGCCAAAGACAAATATCCACTGTGGTGTAGGCTAGCTAGCCTAGGCCTACATTAAAGATTTATTTTATTCTAGCCTATTCTAATCTAACCTGACCCTAGCCAGATGAATTTCGCTCCGCCTAGCTCCACTCATCCATCTGGAACCGATCCATTGAAATGTTGCTTCAGAAGGCTGGACCTAATCAAAAAATGCTTGCATATGATTGAATAAGCCACTTGTCCGTCATCTATTGACGTGCTACTTCAACCACTCTCATCGAAGCCAACCCGTGACGCTGATAACAGTCTCACAGTCGCTTCTACGCTATGTCACATCTATGAAACTCCCGCCCTGCGTCCTGATTGGCTGTACCATAAAATCGGTTGCAGAAATCACTCTCAATGGAAGAGGTCCCAGATGGATGTGAGTGAAGCTAGGCGGAGCTAAGCGGAACGACATTCATCTGGCTAGGGCCAGGTTAATTCTAATCCACCATGCGTAATGTAGGGATGGAGAATGCTTTTCAAGTAGCCTATATTTAGGATTCAGTTGAAAAACTCAGTTGGAAAAGAAAGGATAAGCTATCATGTGATGTCGTGGCCTTATCTCCCTCTCACGGTGAATTGCACGGATGAATATTGTATAATTTTGTGCTTCTTTGTCAATCGGACCTTCGTCAAAATGAAACGCCATTGTGTGACAAGTGTAAAAATACCGCCCTGGTTGAACATGCACTGAAATAACCGAACATAATTGAACATAACCTGAACAAAACCTACCCCCTACCAGGTTAAGTTCAGAGCCTATGTTACCATAGTTACTTACATAGCCTGATCATTTTTGAGCTTTATGGAACTGAAATCCCAGGTTTACCGTTTACTCTTATAAACGTTTAAACTTATAAAAGTTTAGCTGAGTTGAGCACGTTTGGAGAAGAGTGATCCATGATCAGCATCCAAGATGACCAAGTGGTCCATTTTGAGATGGAGTGAAAATTTCAAACACCAAAACACCATCCACAATATGGAGAATAGCTATAGAAATGTATTAGTTTTGGGTGTTTTTCAGACAATGGAACCTGGTGGACTTCTCAAAGTAAACGGTAACACTAAAACAAGGGGCTACATTGAGATTTTTGGTGGAAAAGATCAGGCAGTCTGCCGAGAGACCTGCCCCAATGGGCATGATTGGACCATTAAACTACAGAATGATCCAAAACATAGCTAAACAGGGCAAGAAATGGTTAACTGAGAACAATATCAACAGAGCCAGAGTCCAGACCTCAATCCATCAAAAAAGTGAACACAAGGCCAGAGTGATGGCAAATAATCTTTTCTGACTGAAAACCCGATTGTTGTTAAAAAAGGTGTGGTCTACAATCATTGAGACATCAAAGGCTTGGTAGATATTATAAGAACCATTTTGAGAGTTGTGAATGCAAATAAAGATTTTTCCATTGATCATTTAAAAAGGGTATGAATAATTTTGGACTTTTTCATAAAAAATTTAAAAAAGATGAAAACGCTTCTTTTTTGAAATTCCATGTTTCTCCCACATTTTCTTACAAACTTTTGGCATGTGACGGTGTAATTTTCACTCAGAATAAACATATTGATTAAGAGAAAATCAGCATTAAATCAATAAGGTATGAATAATTTTGTTCTTACTTCCGAGGGCCTTGACATTCAAAACGAGACATGGAGAACTTTGAAAAAGCACTGGTAGTTTATTTACAAGACAATTTATACAGACAGTACCTTAAGGAATTTTACCGTTTGACGCCATCTTGAATTTAGTCACGATAAGTCGAGCAACGAGTACGAACGAACAGGTATGATAAGGGATCAGATTCCAAAAATAATTCAGTGGAAATGCATGGATTCAGTTGCTTCCAGTAGCAGCAACGAGAATCCATGCATTTGTACGGAATTAACTCTTTTGATCCCGTGAGGGAAATTTGGTCTCTGCATTTATTCCAATCCATGAATTAGTAAAACACACTCAGCACATAGTGAACACACAGTGAGGTGAAGCACACACTAGTCCCGACGCAGTGAGCTGCCTGCTACAGCGGCACTCGGGGAGCAGTGAGGGGTTAGGTGCTTTGCTTAAGGGCACTTCAGCCGTGGATGTGGGCATGGGAGAGCAGTGCTCACAGTGCACTTCCCCGCCCACATTTTTCCTACTGGGTCGGGGATCGAACTGGCAACCCTTCGGTTACAAGCCTGAAGCCCTAACCAGTAGGCCACGGCTGCCCCCATTAGTGCTGCTGTTATTAGCGCTGCTTATGCTGTACACATGAGCAGTGCATCAGGCCAGTCCTTGGGGGATGCGTTGGCATGCTAGATATCACCAGTATGCACACAGTATCAACAGTTCATGAAGGAATTAGCACATTGTTGTAACATATATGACATAAACATAAAATCTTGTACTTGCTTTGACTTGTGTTTTCTGAATGCTAGTAATACATTGTACACATCAAATACTGTTGCTTCTTTATCCTTGCTTTAAAAACAGTATGATTCTGTAAATTGTTATTTGTGAGCTGTTGGTCCTTTGAACTGAGTTATGGCCACTACGTCACTGCGGACTATGAAGTAGTTGTTATTGTTATGAGTTGCGTTTGAGAAGTTGTGGGTACACATATTTTAGCCTTTTCCCACTGTTCCCTGATGAGTTCATTGAAAGGGAGTCTTTTTGTCATGAGAAATCAACTTGGATGGGCCCATATTCTAGGCTTCCATGGATGAAAAGAGCACAATTAATAGCATCCTGTTTATTCTATCATCTGCAGCGTGGCTTTATTCCCATCCTCCTCCTGGTCTCTGCTGGGAGGAAGTCCTCCCCACCCCCACCTCGGGTACAGATGCTGTTTGTCAGAAGCCAAGGCCCTGGCAGCGACCCCACACACCCGACTGCCAACCTCAAACACTCCCAAAGAGAACAATAGCTCTCTCTCTCTCTCTCTCTCTATCTGTTTTCCCTCTCTCTCTGCCCCCCCTCTCTGTCTTTTCTCTCTCTCTCCCTCTTGGTTTCCATCTCATTTTCTTTCTTTTTTACTCTCGCACCATCTTTCCCAGTCCACTCTCTCTTTCTCTCTCT
Source organism: Alosa pseudoharengus (assembly GCF_046254945.1). NCBI lineage: Eukaryota > Metazoa > Chordata > Actinopteri > Clupeiformes > Clupeidae > Alosa > Alosa pseudoharengus. The sequence goes on from NW_027468848.1 coordinate 13,830,381, forward strand.
CTCTATCTTGCCCTCCTGTTTCACTTTTGTTTTCTCTCTCTCTCTCTCTCTCTCTCTCTCTCTCTCTCTCTCTCTCTCTCTCTCAACTCTCCTAGTTCCACAGTCATTGTTATTGCCAAAGCTTATAGACTTATATATACTGTAGTACAAAGAAGTCTTCTCTTCAGTATCTCTCTGTTCACCTCATTCTCACTCACTGATTCCATGCCCACTTGATTACCCCCTCCCCCTTTTCTCTCTCTCTCTCTCTCTCTCTCTCTCTCTCTCTCTCTCTCTCTCTCTCTCCCTCATTCTCTCTCTCTCTCTCTCCCTCGTTCTCTCTCTCTCTCTCCCTCTTTCTCTCTCTCCCTTACTGGCCTTTGTCTTTTCAGTCTGTCCTCTGTTGTCATTCTTTCCTTCTGTGCCTCTCTTTCATCACTCCCTCTCTATCCCTCCTTCTTTTCGCTTGACTTCTGCCTCAGACTGTGTAACCTCTCTTCCGCCTCTCTTCTCTGTTCCCCCCCTTCCCCCTTGTTCCCTCATGTGAGCTCCATTTGGTTGTGAACAATGCCCTCTGTCAGGGGCACTCTGCCATCCACATGCTCACAGTAAAAGACATGCCATGCCTCGGCAAAAGTCAGTCTTTTTTAAATATCTCACTCTTTCATCTCTCTCTCTTTCTCTCTCTCACTCTCTCTCTGTTTCTCTCTGCTTCTCCCTTGGCTTTTAACTGTGTCTGTGTGTGTGTGTGTGTGTGTGTCACTCTGTCTGTCTTTTATGATTTTTATGAGTTCCCATGGGGAAGTTGTCACAAGCAAACAAAAGATCAGTTGTATCTCATAGTAGAAGTGTTGTGTGTGTGTGTGTGTGTGTGTGTGTGTGTGTGTGTGTGTGTGTGTGTGTGTGTGTTTCAATTAATGACAAGCAATTACATGATGGACCGGTCTTTAGTGGATTAGAAATATGCTATGCTAGTGTGTTTCTCTCTATTCTCCTGAGGGACAGAAGTATCACACAATGCTGCTACACTATGAACTTGACACATGCACACACACGCAAACAATCACACACACACACACACACACACACACACACACACACACATACGTAACCTAATACTTACACACACATTCACATACAGTAAGCATACAATTAGACATAAACTAACAGAAAAAAACCAGACACACACACACACACACACACACACACACAGAGAGAAAGAGAGAGGCAAGTATGGGCAGAGTGACGGTGAAAGAGAAGTAAGTAAACTGGAGAGCATAATGAGCCCCTCTAATGGATGAGATCACAGGTGTTCTTAGTGCGTCAATCGTGTGTGTGTGTGTGTGTGTGTGTGAGTGAAGGTTATGGCTCCAGATGAACGTGTCTGCCACCACTAATTCACCACCACCTGCGCCTAATCTCTGATCTTACAGTGGATCAGGTGGCTGTTCACACACACACACACAGAAACACACGCACTGAGACACACACACACACACACACACACGCACACACAGACACACACACACACTCACAGCCATACACAACACACACACACACACACACACACACACACACACACTCACAGGGGCACACACACAGCCATGCACAACACACACGCCTCACACACACTCTCTCTCTCTCTTTTAAAAGTCTTTGTAGTTTGACTGTTTGTTGTGATTAGGCTGTTGCAGGGGCTGCTGGCCGGACACTCTGGCCTCTATGGCCCGCGGTGTTTAGAGGCGGCCGGAGGGAGGCCGCAGAGGAGGAGGCCGTTTGAATGAGCATCTGCTGTCTGTCTCTGATGTTACGTCTGCTCTCTCAAAACACACACACACACACACACACACACACATAGCACAAACACCTTATCCACACAGACACACCCAATTGCAAACTGCACACACACTCAAACCAGGCCAAATTGACCAAGTTAACAAAGTGTGCCAGTTCTCAACAGCATTGTAGCACCAAATAATATAGTAAAATTTCAAATAATATACTAGTTAAATGGTGCAATTGAAGTTCATCAAAGCATGGTGAAAGGGCTGCTTTCTATCCCACTAGGTAATTTGAAATGGAGACTCTGCTTCTACACCCAGTTCTTCATGTCACTGAAGATCTCTTAAAGGAAAACTCTGGCGATTTTTCTCATAGATCTCTGTCTCTCAAGGTCACCAAGTACTGTCGGTAGGGAAAAAAAGTGACTGTACTCGATGACCTCTAGCCTGGGTGCCATTCCGAACTTAGTCCCGCCCACAACATTTGAGGTCGGGAAGTTTGGTCTGGCATTGCTCCATTGTGGAGCAAGTATGCTCGCCCTAGATCGGGCGGACCAATCAAATCGGGCTTTACGATGATGTACAGGTGAGCAACAGCACCTGGTCTATCACGTCATCTGAGCACTTTCTGAAAACGTTGGCCAAAGTTGAGATGTGGGAAAACTCGTGGTTTCACTTTCATCAAGGGAAAACAGCGCTGTTGTATTGCTACATGTTCCCTCGTTCGTTTGAAATCTCTGATTGACCACCTGTTCGAGGGATTTGCGACAACCTTTCCTAGCTGTTTAACATGTTTGTAGCATATCAGTGTTCAACAGAATTATTTTTAAAAACCGAGGGGATATAGACTATCAGTTTTTTCCTAATAGGATCTATACGTATCTCTTAGATTTCGCTAATGAGTGTTGTAGGCTAGGAGTTATTGACGGCACTAACTTTTACAAAAGACCAGAAAACAATGTTAAGGCATTTGTGGAGAAGAAGGATGGTTGGTGTGTTTTCTTCCTACACCTCATGGTAAGCTATTTCGTTGCTCTGATTGGTTAGGTCTATCCAATTGAGTGCAGAGGCATTACCCCCCTCTATCGGTTGAAACACGCCCCATAATTATGTCCCAATGGAGCAGTATCAGACTCATATTCTGACTAGAATTGATTATGACTACGTCAGGCTAGATGACCTCCAGAAACAGAGATATATATGTGGAAATATGTGAAAGTTTACCTTTAAGTTCAATGTCACAGAATTAGATTCAGTCACAGGCCCAACACTAGGAAATAGAGCTGATCCCAAGAGAATGGTTTAATAAAGTCTTGCACAACCAATACCTCATGTTGCAAGGGACAAAGGACAATGTGTGTGTGTGTGTGTGTGTGTGTGTGTGTGCGTGTGTGTGTGTTGTGTGTGTGAGTGTGTGTGTTGTTCTCTGACTTACACTACTCCACTCCAACTTGCTGGACATTAAAATAACTTTCTAACTGATGTTATTCATATAAATGTGTGGTACACAAAGCATATGTTTTGTTTACCAACAACCTCCACTACAATCAATAACTTGCATGACTATAACTGATGTGCACCAATTTATTCTACACTAACTTTTAATGCTTACTTCACGCTTTGCTTAACATTCTTCACACTTCGTTACTGCATTACACCCAAAACACTAGATACATTTGTATTCTTCCTGACATTACCACAGTCTCACCGACTGTGTTGTTATCAGTTGCAGAGTTTCACTAGTTCTGTATTTCCATAGCTGGCTTCTCCGTTGTCCTGCTGTGTTGGAAATTCATGACTGAAGTGAAATCAGCTCTATTCTGCCAGTGTGTCACATGCTGTTGAATTGGAGGCACTGCTCCTTCTGAAGCTAATGCAGAGTTACAGT